>NC_133617.1:396039371-396639371 GCF_048593235.1 Sminthopsis crassicaudata
GTGGCTGGCCGTGCTCTGCACACAGGTGCATGGAAACGTTCAAAGGAAGATGCCTGGGAAGGAAGCCCGGCAGGGATTCGGACCGCCTGTGGTAACACCTCGCAGAGCGTCGGAGAATTGGGAGGGGCACCAGATTGTGGTCCCCCGCGCTCGTTCCCAGGGTCACTCAGAGCTGGGCAGTGAGCGGCTTAGGATCCCAGGGACAATGGGACAGGATTCAGACCCTGCTCTTCCAACTCCAAATAGTGTGTTCTTTCCTCTAAAGACGGGGAATTCAGGTCTAAGGGTGGTCGTTATCGCCATTTGACAAAGGAGGCTTAGTGGTGACAGATTCGGAGCACTGGAGAAGGCCTTAGAAATCATTTAGTGCAGCCCCACTTTCCAGAGGGGAAAACTGATACACCCCGAATAGGGGCCCTGATTTGCCCAAGGTCACCGGGCTCTTGGAGCAGCGCGGGAACTGAAGCCACAGGGTTCCTCCTTCGAGAAAACAGGGACTGACCGTCCCGAAAGCGGAGAGGAACTGGGTTCGGGAGAGCGGCCTACGTATGGGTCCAGTAGATTTCAGCGCATCCCCAGGGCCCAGGTGAGGAGGAGGAGGAGGAGGAGGAGGAGGAAGAGGAGGAGGAGGAGGAGGAGGAGGAGGAGGAGGAGGAGGAGGAGGAGGAGGAGGAGGAGGAGGAGGAGGAGGAGGAGGAGGAGGAGGAGGAGGAGGAGGAGAAGGAGGAGAAGGAGAAGGAGGAGGAGTCTAAGGCCCAGCCACTCAGCCGGCCGAGGGCAGAACAACCGGCGGCTGCCCGCCCAACACCAGCCTAGCAAACCCGGAAATGCAGCTCCAACTGGAGGGACGGAGGGAGGGTTGGGGGGGAGGGGGGAGGCCAATTTGCGGCGGTCCGAGGGGAAGGGGGTTAGCCCGGGTCTCGGTCCGAGCGACAGGCAGTGCGCCCAATAATTGGTGTGCGTCGGCTTCCCAACGCCGGAAGTACCTCCCTACCGACGGGTGGCGGCGGTAGCGTCGGCGGAGTGGGCGGGAGCGGGGGGGGGTGGGTGGTGACAGGGCGAGAGAAAGAGAGCGAGAGAACGAGCGGGGCAGAGTTTGTGAGTGTGTGTGCGTGTGTGTGTGCGTGTGTGTGTGTATGTGTGTGTGCGTGCGCGCGCGTGTGTGTATGTGTGTGTGTGTTGTGGGGGGGCGGGGGTTGGCAGTGCGGGCGCCCGCAGGATGAGGGCGGCCATTGCTGTGGCTCCACCGCGGGGAGGAAGACTCTGAGGCCGCGAGCTGCGCGCGCGCGGGGGGAGGGGGGAAGGCGCCGAGTCCAAGCCCGAGCCGGAGCCCGAGCCCCAGCCGGGGCTCATGGCCAGAACCACGAGCCAGATCGTGAGTACCGGGGGTTGGGGGGAGGGTCAGGTTCGGAGGCCGGGTGGGCGGCCCGGCCCGTTACCTCGGGGGGAGCCTTCTCTACCTCCTGCGTTGGGCCTGGCCCTGGCTTTCTCGGTCAGCGGCGGAACGAATGCTCCGGGGCCCGGCCGGGCCGGGAGGGGACGGCGGCGGCGGCAGTGGTATCTCTAAGGGTTGGGCTGGGGACTTCTTGGGCGTCGTAGGCCTGACAGGTAAGGGAAACGAGAGAAGCTCGCGCCGGGCTCACGTGTGTGTGTGTGTGTGTGTGTGTGTGTGTGTGTGTGTGTGTATGGGGGGGGGCGATACCCGATCTCCCTTGGGGACTTGGGCGGGGGGAGCCGACTTATTAGAGAGTTTTGGTTCCCAATAAAGTAAACCCGGGGCTCCCATGCGTTTGGTTGAGCCGCAATGGGTGTTGGGGTGACCCCTGAGTCACACCCCTCAGTTTCATAAGTCGGATCCCTGCATCACCTGGACTCGCCAGCTGTCAGTAGGATCCGCCACCCTCGGCCCTCGGGTGCTTGGGTAGGGTTGATCTCTGCTGAACTGAGGGAGCCAGGGACAGGGAGCCAGTGGCATAGACCAGAAGCTGATGGGGGCCCTCTGGGCAAGTGTGGAGGTACTATACGGGGCTGTGGAAGGATAGACACCGGCAGAAAAACTGGAGGAAAGGGGGATCAGAAGGCTGCCAAAAGATGGAAATTATGTGTGTGTGTGTGGGGGGGCAGGGGCGTGAGTACTACACTCGTGGACTCGAAATAACTGCCTGTGAAGGATCTGTTGACATCCAAGGGGAAGTAGGCCTTTTCAGGAGCAGACCACGCTGGCTGATCAGTTTGACAGATGCCAGGGTGATGGGAAATCTTTGGCGGGGGAGACAGTGTTGAGCAGTTTAGATATTGTTTTCCATCAAGGAATAACACAGATGTAATTGATGATTAGATGCTTAGGAAGTACTTATTTGCTTGTGAAGCAGCTTTATGCAAAACTGATATCTTTTCATTTTCAAATTGCAGCGTTTTCAAGTTTTCCATTTTTGTTGAAGGTCCATTTTGGTTATTTTCATCTTGAGTATTTTCCTCACATTTTTTTTTATGATTTTGAATATTGTGCTGAAGATAAATAGCACATGGGTTCCTTTACTTTTATTTTTGACAGGGTAAAGTTTACAAACTTGATGCTGATCTCCATTCCTTGTAAAGATAGAGGTTGGGGAAGTTCTTTCCATATCGTCTCCCATTACCACAGGGGATTGAAATACTCTTTCCATCTTGTTGACTGGTCCCCTGGGGATGCTGATTGGTTTTGTGGGAAAGCATTTGTAGTGGCTCAGTTGAGTTTTGGCAGGGGGACTGAAAGTAACTTTAGTAAAGTCATGAGTAGGGAAAATGAGGGTGACAGATAAGGAAAAAATATCAGAAATTTAAAAAAAATTCTTAAAGTTTTTTCCCTGAACCTCTTTCAATAAAAATAAAGCTTTAAATTTAGTTCCTATTAATTTGCATTTTCAATACTTGGTGTTTATTTTTAATTCTTAGAATATATTCTTAGGCTTAAGGATTTATACTCTATTGAATATGATTGTGAAATGGGTGATGTAATAATTTTTAGACAGGTTGCAAAATCTGTTTTGAGTTAATTCGCTCCTCCAACCCCCCCATAGTGTGTCAGAGTTTTTTTCCTAAGATTAATTTTTTGTTGTTGTTGTTGAGATTTTGACTTGATCCAGATTAATCCTTCCTTTAAAAATGGTGAAAGGGAAAAGGGGTGGACATTTCAAAATTTAGATGGCAGTGTGCCAAGAATAATATGTAAAGGTGCAAAATTGCCTTTTAAGTGAGCATTTAATCAAAAAGGAGACAAATGATAGCAGTTTCCAACCGAACTTTCACACAGTGTGATACTCTTGCAACTGGGAAGGGGGAATATTGTGTGTCTGGGAAAACTAATTCCTACTTACAGCGTTAGTAATTTTACAAGATATAATTTAATAGTTTCTTCTAAGATTGCAGAAATATGCCAATTCAAAAAATCTAAGCAAGTTATAAAGTAGAAAACAAGAGTCTACATTGAGAGAAAAGGAAGTGAACTTGCTGGGAGTTGGTGAAATGTTTCCCTTTATAAATTTTCCCAAACACAAGTGGCAATATTGTAATAAAAGTATATTGTTTTCAGAATAAACAGTGACAGTTTAGGGAAACAAGGTAGTGAATAGAGCATTGGACTTTAATTCAGAAGGCATGGAGTTGAGTGTCTGTCAGTTTTGTTTCCCCAGCTATGCGGAATAATCCTTGTATTATCCCTCATAGGGTATTTCTTGCCTCAGAGAGTTTAATGCAACTCATCAAGTATTAAGCAGTGCATAACATTGGCCAAACTTTAGCAGTTAATTAAAATATATCTGCCCTTATAGAGCTTTCATTTTAGTAGGAAAAGTCTTTGTAGGTATTGTATAAATGAACTAATTGTATTTTGTTACACTACTATCTCAATTTCACCTGAAAGCATATAAGGAAATTGGGCATTTTTCAAATGAATTAGAATCAGGAATTGAATGTGAATGTGCTTTGAAAGAGGCTAAGAGCTGTATAGATACAAAGTAGTATCATGTTTACAAATTTAGATGTCTTTTGAATATAAATGTCCAAAAGGGGGGCAGAGGAACTGAAGGTAGGAAAAATAAAAATAAAATTAGATAATTGAATTTGGTAGCAAGAAGTGGTATATCTGCTGGAATGTTTTAATATTCAGGATGATTTATTTAAAGAATTGTTATCAATGTTGATGATTACTTTGAAAATGGAGTTGGTGGGGAAGGAATGAAATTTTAATTTAGGAAAGCCAGCAGATTTATTTGTTTATTTGGGGCAGATGGCTGAACTTTGCGACCTTAGGAGTCAGCTGGTTGGAACCAAGGCTATTGTGTGCATTTTATTTAAGAGATAATATCCTGAAAGGTGAGTGTGTTTTGCTTCTCATTGAGGAAAAAAAAAAGTGTCTTTTTTTGTTTGTTTTAAAAATCAAGGCTTAAATTAGAGATGCTAGGAAGAATTTTTATTTTTATCATGAGAAGTAGCAATGTGTTCCTATTCCATGAAATATGTAGGGTACTGGTGATTTGCAGAAAGTTTTATAATAAGAAATAGGCCCAGGTGAATATTGCATGTAGCTACTTCCTCATGTACTTAGTCTTTTATCTTCTTTTGGGACTCAGAGAAGGAAGGGATAGTAGTTTGTTCACTCATACAGTAAATTGGTGGCTGGCTTTGGATTAAACCCAGGATTCCTAACATCCAGTATTAGGCTTCTTACAGGTTTTGGATCACTTAGCCTATCTTGTAGTTGAGGTGGGAAAGAGGAGTCCTGAGACTTTAGCAGCAGAATAGTCTTTAATGAGGATGAAACCCTGAATAGAACCAGTATGGCTAATGTGGAAGGGAGTTTTGGAAGTCAAGGAATAGGATGAATCTTCAAGAATGCTGTACCAGGAAGGTTGGAGACTTGGGTGTAGTCTAGCCTTTTTTCTGGCCTCTTACTCATTTAATGAATTTGGGTGAATTAACACCTTTTTGGGACCTGAATTTTCTTTGTAAAATGCGTTTCTAAGATCTGTTTTTATTCCCCTTTTTGGTATTTTATCTTGTGTTTCCTGGTACATTTTTGGTTTCTGTTTTTGATTCTCCAACAGTCTTTTATGCTCTCCTATATAATAAGTTCTATGATTGGCCTTAGAGTTGTTGTATATTTGATCTGTGTGGAGAATTCCTTGGAATTCCAGGAATGTTTATAGATATGGATTTAGAGCGACTAAAAAGAGGTAGAAAGATGTGACTTCAAGTCTTTGACTTTTATTCTTACACTTATATGTAGAGCCGTTAGTGACTTTTAGACTTTCCTAAGAAAAGCACTAGAGAGAAAGAAAAGATCCTGGGAAATTGGTCATGTATTTTCTTTCCTATGATCTTTTCTTTCTCCCCCTTTTAATTCCTGTGTCCTCCTATTAGCATTTTTTTTTTTAATAGGTAGGAGAGTACTATAGAATACAGTAGAGAGCAGTTTTGAGAAATTTAGTTCAAAAGTTATTGTTGCTAATAACTTGCTTTTGTGGAATACTTTAGATATATAAATCTCATTTGCAACTCACAAGATCCCTGTATATTAGATAGATTTTTTTTTTACCTAGATTCTAGTCTTGCTCTGGTACTATTTTGCTTTATTTTTTTAAAATATATTTTTGTTGTTATGTTTTATTTTTAGATCAGTTCCAGAATATCATTCTATTTTACTCCTACCAGAGCGCCATCTCTTATATAGGTAGTTTAAGTATTTTAAATATTTAACATTTTATTTTTTCCCAGCTACATGTAAAACAATTTTCTAACATTTGTTAAAACTTTGAGGATTAATTTTATTTATAGATAAGTAAATTAAGGCTAAAGAAGGGAAAATGGCTTGTTCAAGGCTAATCAAATAGTAAGGATTTGAACTCATTTTCTTGACTCTAAATCCAGTGCTCTATCTTCTATGCCAAGCAATTGTGATTATCTAACTGAATTACTTTGTCCATTTCCTAATATTGTGGAAGAAACTATATCTGTAGAACAAACCAACTCTAAACCATAAATGTTATATTCCAGGTCTCTGACAGGACAAAACACTCCTTGAACTTAACACTTAACAAGGAGATGTTTTTCTTAGCAGGTGTAAGGGTTGAAGACACAAATGTTTTGTTTCTCTGATAACAGGTGGCAAGTTCAATGCATATAACAGTTGTTTTGAAGGCAAGTTCAAAGGGCAGTTAATAGTGAAGGAAATAGCCAGTGTGTGGTATGTGTGATTTAGGGACACATTATTCAGATCTTAGTTTCAAAAAAGTTGCATATTTTTATCTGTCATGATTCCTTTGCTTATTCAGCTTGACACCAAACTATTTTTAAAAGTTTTATATGAAAAATAGTATATTATAATTCAGATGAAGGAAACTGTCCATAAATAATAATATTTTAATTGTATCTATGAAATTCTATCTCTTAATATTCAAAGCTCCATCCTGTGGGACTGTCTTTTGCCCTTTTTTGTATCCTCAGTACATAGCACAGTGTTTGACACAGTGTAGGTAGGTACTTAGTAAATGTTGATTGATTGATAGCCTGAAGATGTCATAGAATTTTAGATCTGGAAAGTGATTTTAGAAATTATCTAACCAAATCCTTTCATTTAAGAAGAACAATGCTCAAAGGGTTAATAATGATCTAATTTGTATTTTTTAAGATGCTTTACATATTTTCTTATTTGATCCTCCCATTATCCCTATAAGGTAGGTAGTAGAAGTATTAATAGCCCTGTTTTACAAATCAGGAAACACAATCTCAGGTTGCTGAGAGCCATGTTTGTTTATGTGTTGAATAAGTGGCAGAGCCAGGATGTGAACCAGAGTCTCTTTAATTCTATTTAATGTTATTTCTACACTACTAGGCTGCTTCTAAGCTGGATGTTCTAAACTTGAGCTTGTGTTTTTTCTTTTTTTTTTTTAATATTGTTTTTCATATAATTGGTTTCTTTTGTAATCCTATTTTATTTTTTAAAAAGTTTTTTTTTTTTTTTTTTAATTCTGAGATTGACTCCAGTGGCTTCATAAATCTTTGCTTTAAGGTTAAGTGACTTATTTGCCCTAAATTGTACAGCCAGATAGTTTCCTGAACAGGAACTGGTGTTTCAGCTAATTTTGGAAAATTCTATTTAGTTTTAATTACTGTTTCTCCCTTTTTCGAACCAGCGAAAAAAATTTTTTTATATTGTTGTCTACTCTTCTCATGCTTGCCACTATTTCTGTTATTGCTCACTTGGTCATATTTTCCTGAAATTTAGCTCAAATGCTCATTCTGGTGCTTCATTATGATGATGTGGAGTTCTCAAAAGCTATACCAGCAGAGCATGAGCTCTGAAAGATTCTATTAGATTGGAAAAACTTCAGGTATAGAACTAGCAACAGATTATCATCTGTTGGTCCTAGAACTAATCTAGCTAGCTGAAGAATGTTATCATGAGAAGATTGGTGTATATAAGATGAAGACTGTTTAGTAAAGTATAGAAGACTTGCTATCTTCATCCCCAATTCTTCAAGTATAAAGATCTAGTAGTTTTTCTCCCTAGCTTGAAACTTTTAAGGTATTTAAATTCATTACATAATATTTTATGAAAAACTTCATATTTATTTCTTCTTCTTGTTTTTTTTTTTTTTTTTTTTTTGCTGAGGCAGTTGAGGTTAAGTGACTAGCCTAAGGTCACATAGCTAGGAAGTATTACCTGTTTGAGGTTGGATTTGAACTCAGATCTTCCTGACTTCAGGGCCAGTGTTCTATCCACTTTGCCATCTAGCTGTCCCTCATATTTCTTTTAAAGACATCTTGTCTATGTAGAAAATAGAATATAGGAATGATAATATTGCGTTAAATTTAGGGAGTAAAAAAAAGCATTGTTAAGTATTGTTTATGAAATAAATTATCTAAGTAAAAATTGATTCAGATGGAAGATTTTTAGTCTGCTTAAAATATTCATTGAATACTTGAGCATGGTGTGGAAACCCAGGACTGAATTTAATGTAAGCTCTATGGAGAAGTGAGATTTAAAGTATTTCTAAACTAGAAAATGTTTTATTCTTAGCATCCTAGGCATCTAGAACACTGGGCCTGGAGTTATGAAGATCTGAATTCAAATATATCCTCAGACACTTAACTAATTTGTGTGTTCTTGGGCAAGTCACTTAATTTGTTTGCCTCAGTTTCCTAAATGTAAAGTGTGATAATGACACGGGTTATTATAACTAGGGTTCTTGTAAGTAGTAAATGAAATAATATTTGTTTTTTTTTTTTTTCCTGTTTTATTTATTTATTTTTTATTATAACTTTTTATTGACAGAACATATGCTTGTTATATGTACCCATGCTAAATGTGTTATAATATATCCTAGATACAGTATATGTGTGTAGAACCGAACATTTCTCATATTGCACAGGGAGAATTGGATTCAGAAGGTAAGAATAACCTGGGAAGAAAAACAGAAATGCTAACAATTTACACTAATTTCCCAGGGTTCCTTCTCTGGGTGTAGCGGATTCTGTCCATCATTGATCAATTGGAACTGGATTAGCTCTTCTCTATGTTGAAGATATCCACTTCCATCAGAATACATCCTCATAACAGTATTATTGTTGAAGTGTATAATGATCTAGTTCTGCTCATTTCACTTAACATCAGTTCATGTAAGTCTCTCCAAGTCTCTGTATTCATCCTGCTGGTCATTTCTTACAGAACAATAATATTCCATAACATTCATATACCACAATTTACCCAACCATTCTCCATTCATTTTCTGGCTGTTCCTCATATTTCTTTTAAAGACATCTTGTCTATGTAGAAAATAGAATATAGGAATGATAATATTGCGTTAAATTTAGGGAGTAAAAAAAGCATTGTAAGTATTGTTTATGAAATAAATTATCTAAGTGAAAATTGATTCAGATGGAAGATTCCCTCCATTCATTTTCCAGTTTTTAGCCACTACAAAAAGGACTGCCACAAACATTTTAGCACATACAGGTCCCTTTCCCTTCTTTAGTATTTCTTTGGGATATAAGCCCAGTAGTAGCACTGCTGGTTCAAAGGGTATGCACAGTTTGATAACTTTTTGGGCATAATTCCAGATTGCTCTCCAGAATGGCTGGATTCATTCACAACTCCACCAGCAATGCATCAATGTCCCAGTTTTCTCACATCCTCTCCAACATTCATCATTATTTTTTCCTGTCATCTTAGCCATTCTGACAGGTGTGTAGTGGTATCTCAGAGTTCTTTTAATTTGCAATGAAATAATATTTGTAAAATACTTAGTGGCCTATGACAAGCATTTCATTTTTTCATTTCCTCCTTCCTACTGCCTATAGTTTTGGTTGCTGTCAACCTAAAGGCTAGTGGGGTTAGCAGTCATGTTATTAGAGATCCTCTAGTATTTTATAGTTGAGCAACAGACTGAGAAGTGACTTGCCCAAGGGAATGTAGGTAGTGAGCAGTAGAATTAGGAGTCATGCTTAGATAATTTTTAACAAGTAGTTCTTTTTTTCTCCCACTCTCCCTCATTGAAAAAAGAGTAAAAGAAAACTGTTGAAACAAAAATGTGTAGTTAGGCAAAACAGATTCCTTTGTTGGCCATTTAACCTACTTTAAAACATTGAGAGCTCTTTTATAGTATCCATTTTTTCCCTCTCTCCTTTGTTCTTTGTTATTGCTGCTAATGCAAGCACTTGGGCCTGCATGTACTTTGTTTAGGTAGCTAAATGAAGTGGTGGATAGTGTGGGGCTTGGATCAGGAACACTGGAATTTGAATACTGCCTCATATATTGATCAGCTCTTTGGCCTTTAGGCCTTTTGCCTACATATTTTCATTTGTAAAAGTGGGATAGTAATAGCACTTATTTTCCAGAGTTGTTGTGAGGATCAAAAGGTAAGATGTATATCACTGCAAATCTTAAAGCATTCTATAAATGCTAGCTGTCATTTCTCTCTATCTTGCTTTCAAAACTTTCCTGATTACTAAAGAATCAAGATTTTTTCAATTTGACTGTCAGGTGGAATTCTCTTCTACATTGAAATTCTACTCATCAGAAGAACTGTACATCCTAAGTATTATTTCTCACTATGTCACGACTACTTCCCTTGTTTTTCTTTATTTCTTAAATTTTCTACTTTCTCATATTTTCTCTAAGCCTTTATTCAAAAATGAACATACTGTCATTATGAGGCTGACAAATAGATGCTTTGATACTTTTGAGGAAGGATTCACCAAGCACCACTTTTTTGATTCTTTAGAACCTTAGTAGATGATCCTTTTATGATAGCTTCCATGTCTCTATTATTATTATTATTTTTATTCCTTGTAAGACAAACAGATGCTTGCTCCTCATAGCATATAGCTCTCTCCAGGAAGAACCTCAAATTGGTCATCAGATAAAATAGATGAGGGGTGTACTTTAGATAAATATTTCCTTAATTTTTCTGGAAAATATGGAGTGAAAAAGACAAGTTATAGTATAGTTAGGTGGATTTTGAAGTAGGCAAATAACCAGGCACAAAAAAATAGTTGTTAATGGTTCTGTGTCACCTTAGCAGAAGATCTTTAAGGGAATGTTCCAGGGATCTGTGCTTGGTACTGTGCTGTTTAACATTTTTATTGTTGATTTGGCTAAAGGGATAGCCAGAATCTTTATCAAATTAACTGAGAGAGATGACATAGGATCCACATAGATCTGGACAGGGGAGAGCATTGGTTTGAATATAACAAGATGAAATTTAGTAGGTATGAATATTGAGTCTCAATTTTGGATTCAAAAAATCAGTCTTACAAGGTGAATGAGACATGATAAGATAGCAGTTTGGAAAATGTGTGAAACATCTGGGTTAAAAGCTCAATAGGAGTTCACAGTGTAATGTAGCAGCTAAAAAGCTTATGGGTTACATCGAAAGGCTACATAGCTTCTAGGAATAAGATGGTTCATTTGTACTTGTTCTTGCTCAGATCATATCTGGAATATTGTGTTCAGTTTGGATGCTACAGTTTAAGAAGGACATTGTTATCCTAGTGAGTATGATAGGAGGGGGTAGTCAGACTTTTATAAGTTACCTGCTGTAAAATTTTTTTCATGGTTATGATCCTTTCATCCTAATTCTCTCCATGTTTATTCTGCAAACTTTCCTTTTGCCTTGTCTGGCCTCAAAAGTGTTTTGCTTCTTAACCACCTCTCTCAAATCTGCCCTCTCTTTGATCAGCCCCTCTACCAAAAAAGCTCTTTTATGTGAGATAATTTACCCCATTCTATCCCTTCCTTTCCTTTTCTTTCAGTGCATTCCTCTCTCACCCCTTAGATAACCATCTCATCATATTCAACTCACAAATGTGCCCTCTGAAAAAAAGAGGGCACAAATCTGCCCTCATAATGAGAAATTTCTTAGGGGAGCACCTGTATCCTCTTCCCTTGTAAGAATAGAAACAGTTTTACCTTTTTGAAACCCTTAAGATTTCTTTCCTGTTTACCTTTTAATGCTTCTTTTGAGAGTTGTATTTAAAAGTAAAATTTTCTATTAAGCTCTGCTCTTTTCATTAGGAATTCTTCAAAGTCCTCTATTTCATTAAATGTGCATTCCTCCTCTACCTCAGAGGATTACACTCTGTTTTGCTGAGTAGGTGGTTCTTGGTTATAATTCTAGTTCCTTTACCTTCCAAAATAGCATATTTCAAGTCTTTCAATCCTTGAATGTAGGAGTTGTTAAATCTTGGGTTATCCTGGCCGTGCCTCCATCATATTTGAATTGTGTCTTTCTGGCTATTTATATTTTCTCCTTAACCTGGGAGCTCTGGAATTTGACTATAATATTATTCCTGGAAATTTTCGTTTTGGAATTTTAGGAGGCAACTGATGGATTCTTTCTTTTCTATTTTATCCTTTGGTTCTAGAATATCAGGGCAATTTTCCTTGATAATTTCTTGAAAGACAACATCTAAACTCTTTCTTTGATCATGGATTTCAGGTAGTTCAATAATTCTTTTAATTATCCCTTCTCAATCTGTTTTCCAGGTCTTTTGTTTTTTCCAAAGAGATATTTCAAATTTTCTTTCTTTTTTTTTTCATTCTTTTGATTTTGTTTTTATTATTTTTTAATGTCTCTTGGAGTCATTGGCTTTCACTTCCTTAATTCTAATTGTTTTTATTATTATAGCTTTTTATATACAAAACATATGCATGGGCAATTTTTCAACATCGACCCTCGCAAAACCTTCTGTTCCAACTTTTCCCCTCCTTCCCCCCACTTTCTACCTTAGATGGCAGATAGTCCAATACATGTTAAATATGCTATAGTATATGTTAAATGCAATATATGTTACATATTTATACAGTTATCTTGCTGCACAAGAAAAATCGGATTTAGAAATAAGGTAAAAATAACTTGAGAAGGAAAATAAAAATGCAAGTGGACAATAACAGAAAGAGTGGAAATGCTATGTTGTGGTCCACACTCATTTCCCATAGTTCTCTCTTCATTACTGAACAATTGTAACTGGTTTGAATCATCTCATTGTTGAAGAGAGCCACGTCCATCAAAATTGATCATCATATAGTATTGTTGAAGTGTATAATGATTTCCTGGTTCTGCTCATTTCACTTAGCATCAGTTCACATATGTCTCTCCAGCCTCTCTGAAATTATCCTGCCAGTCATTTCTTACAGAACAATAATATTCCATAACATTCATATGCCACAATTTATTCTCCAATTGATGGACATCCATTCAATTTCCAGTTTCTAGCTACTACAAAAAGGGCTGCCACAAACATTTTTGTACATGTGGGTCCTTTTCCTTTCTTTAATATCTCTTTGGGATATAAGCCCAGTAGAAACATTGCTGGATCAAAGGGTATGCACAGTTTGATAACTTTTTGAGCATAGTTCCAAATTGCTCTCCAGAATGATTGGATTTGTTCACAATTCCACCAACAATGTTTTAGCATCCCTCTTTTCCCACATCCCTTCCAACGTTTGTCATTATCTTTCCTGTCATCTTAGCCAGTCTGAGAGGTGTGTAGTGGTATCTCAAAGTTGTCTTAATTTGCATTTCTCTGATCAATAGTGATTTGGAGCACCTTTTCATATGACTAGAAATAGTTTCGATTTCTTCATCTGAAAATTGTCTGTTCATATCCTTTGACCATTTATCAATTGGAGAATGGTTTGATTTCTTATAAATTTGCGTTAATTATATATTTTAGAAATGAGGCCTTTATCAGAATCTTTGAATGAAAAAAATAACCCAGTTTATTGCTTTCCTTCTAATCTTGTCTGCATTAGTTTTGTTTGTACAAAAACTTTATAACTTAATAAAATCAAAATCTTCTATTTTGTGATCTATAATGATTTCTAGTTCTTCTTTGGTCACAAATTCCTTCCTCCTCCATAGGTCTGAGAGGTAAACTATCCTATGTTCTTTTAATTTATTTATAATCTCATTCTTTATGCCTACATCATGAACCCATTTTGACCTTATTTTGGTGTACGGTGTTAAGTGTGGGTCAATGCCTAGTTTCTGCTATACTAGTTTCCAATTTTCCCAACAATTTTTGTCACATGGCGAATTCTTATCCCCAAAGGTGGAGCTTTTGGGTTTGTCAAACACTAGAATGCTATAGTTAATTGACTATTTTGTCCTGTGAACCTAACCATTTCTACTGGTCAACTAGTCTATTTCTTAGCCAGTACCAAATGGTTTCGATGACCATTGCTTTATGATACAGTTTTAGATCTGGTACAGCTAGGCCACCTTCATTTGATTTTTTTTTTTTTTTTTCATTAGTTTCCTTGAAATTCTTGACCTTTTATTCTTCCAGATACTGATTCTAGGTCAGTAAAAATAGTTTCTTGGGAGTTTGATTGGTATAGCACTAAATAAATAGTTTAGTTAGTATTGCCATTTTTATTATATTCGCTCAACCTGTCCAAGAGCACTTAATATTTTTCCAGTTGTTTAGATTTGACCAAATTCTAATTTTTTAGGAATTATTTTCTTTATTGAGCTTTTGGTACTTCCTTCATTTGGGCAATTCTCCTTTTTAAGGAGTTCTTTTCTGCAGTGAATTTTTGTACATTTTTTTTCCAATTTTGGCTAATTCTGTTTAAGGCAGGCTTCTCTTCAATGGTTTTTTGAGTCTCTTTTACCATTTGGTCTATTCTGGTTTTTTTTTTTTTGAGGTGTTATTTTCTTCAGTATATTGTTTTATGCTTTGCCAAGCTCTTGACTTGTTTCCCATGATTTTTCTTATGTCACTCTTATTTCTTTTCTAAATTTTTCCTCTACCTTTCTTATTTGAATTTTTAAAACTCTTTTTGAACTCTTCCAGGAGTTTTTTTTGGGGGGGGATCCTGAAATCAATTCTTCTTTTAATTTGAGGCTTCGATGTAGCAGTTTTGACTTTGTTGTCTTCTACTGAGTTTGTGTTTTGATCTTCCTTGTCACCATAGTATCTTTTTGTGGTCAGGATTTTTATTATTGTTGTTTTCTCATTTTCCCCAGCTTATTTCTTGATTTTTAAGTTAAAGTTGGGTTTTACTCCTAGGTGGAAGGAATATACCTCAATCTTTAGATTTTTTGTGCAGCCGTTTTTAGAGCTAGTTCTGGGGTCTGAATTTTCAGTTCTCCCAGGGTGGTATGATCTAAGGAAAAGTGTGGTCACTGCTCTCCCTGCCTGTGCTCTAGTCTTTACTTAAGATGGGACCTTGTTCCTTTATAGCTACAAATGCTGGTTCTCCTCTTGTTTACTTACTTTCCTGCTCTGTGGTCTGGTGTGTGTGTGACCACAGCCATTCCTTTCTGCCCTGGAACTGTTACCAGGCTCTCCACCTCCTGCAGCTACAAGTTCTGTTGTGCTAATATTCCTTCTAACCCTGGGAATGTGACTTAGAATGCACAGTGCAACAGAGTTCTGTGCCCATTTCCAGCAAAGGAATCCCTATAATTTTCTGACCCCTTTATCTCCTGTGGAAGCTGTTGCTGTTTTGCTGGGGCTTAGCCTCTGCTTGAATGATCTACACTTTTACCCCAGTGCAATAGGTCTTTCCTGTTGACCTTAATTATTTTGGGTGGAAAATTGTTTCACTTTATCCTTTTGTGTGAGTTTTGTTTCTCCAGATTTTGTTTTGAGGCATTATTTAAAGTTGTTTGGAGGGGAATTTGGGAGAGTTTAGATGAGGCTCTGCATTTTCTCTGATATCTTGGCACTGAAACTTTTTCAGGGTTGTATCAAAACCACTCTCTGAGATTGTAAGATCTGAACATCTTTACCAGACTAAGACACCAACCCAGAAGTGTATCTTGGGTATTTTATTTCCAGAGGGCTTTGAAGTCTTGACCCTGTTGAGGTAATGATGAACTCTGACTACTATATATAGTGAGAAGCAGAATTGTTTCAGAATTACAGGAATTCCTAATTGGAATGAAATACTTAAACATGACCGTGCCCCATTCTGTTATGAAGGATTGAGAAATTTATCCAAAAGATAGAGGCAATCTATGATCAATTTAGATTTAAAGAGGGAAAAAGAAACAAAAACAAAGTTTTATTTAACAGCTAATATGACTCATGGTTTGAAGATGAAGAATTAAAAATATTTCAAAATCTTGTGAATTCAGTGCCAAATCCCATAAAAAATAATTATTACAGTAAAAGGAAGACATTGTATTTTGAAAGTTTTTTTAAAAGATGTAAATAACTCCCAAAGTTTATTGTGTTAGCTAATACATTCTATTATCTTACTTTGTCCCAAATAATTCATGTATTATTGTAAATGCCAGAAGAAGTATAAAGCAAAGGCAGTCTTTGGGGGAAGGATTTTTATGACTGTACAAAGTAAGCTTCATGGAAGCCTCTGAAACACTATTTGGAGAATCGATGTCTTTATTAAAGGAGTTGGATACAACCACTTCTAAGCACTGAGTGAATTCTTTTACTTCTTGCTTTCGGATATGAATATAAATAGTTAAGAATCCTTGAAATGAGGCAAGTCACTCTTTGGGCATCCATTTATTTTATAAACTGAGGAAATTGTACTGTTTATTTCTAAGGCTCTCTTTAGGCTAAAATTTTATATGTTTATTTTATTAAGCAGTATAACCATTTACCAGAAAACATAGTAAAGTGAAAGAGATGAATTGTTTGAATTCCCTCTTAGATGTGTTACTTTAAATAAGTAATTTAAACTTTCCAGTACTCAGTTTCCTTCTCTTTAAAATGAAGGAGGTGGGTGGTGCTTGAGAAAAGTAGATCTGACCTTTAAGATCTCTTCCAGATGAAAATTTTAGTTTTTATGATGCTATGAACCTAAGGATAAATAGGAAGTTTAATAGAGCTTGTGAAGTACCTCAAAAGGTTAATTAACATGGTTTGCCATAGGATTAGAGAAGAATTTTTGCTTATTTGCCACAATTACCCCATACTAGTTTTAAAGGAGAGCTGTATTTTTCCTTTTTGATGTTGAGGGAAAAATTCCTGAGCTCTCAAGCAGATGTAAAACGCCAAAAAACTTTAAATGAATCCTTTTGAATAAAATATAACAGACTTAGATTTACATTCTAGAGTATATTTAATTCCATAGAAACAGAGTGGCCTGGTAGAAAGAATGCTAGATTAAAATTAGGAAACCTGAGTTTGAATCCCAGGTTTTCCATCTACCTGCGTGATCTTGGGCAAATCCCTTAATCTCTTTGGATTTTGGTTTCTTCATCTGTCAAATGTTGGACTTAAATTTTTTATTTTATTTTATTTAAAATTTTTTTTTTAATTATAGCTTTTTATTTACAAGACATATGCATGGGTAATTTTTCAGCATTGACCCTTGCAAAACAGTCTGTTCCAACTTTTCCCTTCCTTCCCCCCACTGCTCCCCTACAAGGCAGGTAGACCCATACATGTTAAATATGTTAAAATTTATGTTAAATGCAATATATGTATACATATTTATGCAATTATCTAGCTGCACAAGAAAAATTGGATTTAGTAATAAGGTAAAAATAATCTGAGAAGGAAAACAAATATGCAAGGGGACAATAACAGAAGGAGTGGAAATGCTATGTTGTGATTCACACTCATTTCCCATAGTTCTTTTGCTGGTAGCTGATTCTCTTCATTATTGAACAATTGGAACTGATTTGGTTCATCTTATTGTTGAAGAGAGCCATGTCCATCAGAACTGATCATCATATAGTATTGTTGTTAAAGTGTATAATGATCTTCTGGTTCTGCTCATTTCACTCAGCATCAGTTCATGTAAGTTTCTCCAAGCTTTTCTGAAGTTATCCTGCTGGTCAATTCTTACAGAACAATAATATTCCATAACATTCATATATACCACAATTTATTTAGCTATTCTCCAGTTGATAGGCATCCATTCAATTTCCAGTTTCTAGCCGCTGCAAAAAGGGCTGCCACAAACATTTTTACACATACAGGGGACTTAGATTTACTGGTTTCTGGGGTCCCTTTTAGCTTTAGCTGTATAATCCTGTAATTCCAGGAACTCACTCTTAGCTCTAAAATGCATTTCTATGTAATTTAGTATTAGGTAGTCAGCACCTTTAGAGATTATTTAGTGTCCTTTGTCCCTTTTCTTTCCCCCTTCTTCCCCAATTGCCCCTTCCTCATTTTATAAAAGGCCAAGAGATTTGTCTCTTTGCCACCTGATTAGCTCATTTATCATAGATCTATATTTAGATTTCTTGTTTTTCTAGAGCAGGTCCCTTACTTCTTCACATTTGTTGACTTGATGATTTTCATTTTTTCTTAACAACTTATGTTTTATGCATTTGAACCTCCATTAGTATGCTTATTAATACATGGTCTTTTGATTACAAAGAATATTAGTGGTCTGGTGCAGTGATATCTAATTTAAATAGAAACAGGTCCTTATGGGCTTCATATTGACTTAGAAAATGACAAATTACTGTTATCTACTTTGTTTTGCATTTTTATTCTTTTCTTAAACTTTCTCAGTTAATCTGTAATTTCTTTGGGCAGCAAAATGCCTTAGTTTGCACCACCTCTGGTTAAATGCAAACAATATTGGTCTTGAAATAAATCTGAGTTCAATTCTGCCCTTAGTTTCTTTATCTGTAAAAAGAAATATAGGTGTACTGTGGTGATGTGGTGGGTTTTATTCTAGACTATCACAGTAAATCTCAATAAAGTAAATATCTGCATAAAGTAAGCTATTCAAAAGAATATTTTCATTTCTCCAGTGGATATAAAAGTTATGTTTACACTATATTGTAGTCTTTTAAGACTGCAATAGTAGGGGGCAGCTAGGTAGCTCAGTGGATTGAGCACCAGCACTAAAGTCAGGAGGACCTGAGTAAATCTAGTCTCAGACTCTTAACACTTCCTTGTTGTGTGACTCTGGGCAAGTCACTTAATCCCAATTGCCTCAGAAAAAAAAAATGCAGTGTATTATGTTAAAAACAAAACAAAACATCCCAACTTCATCAAACCAGTGTACATACCTTAATAAAGAAATTCTTTATTGTTAACAATTGCTAACCACCTGAGCCTTCAGTGAATTGTAATCTTTTTCCTGGTGGAGGTCTTGCCTTGATGTTGATGGCTACTGACTCATCAGAATAGTGATTACTGAAGGTTGGGGTAGCTGTGGCAATTTTCCTAAAATAAGACAATGAAGCATCAATTGTCCCTTCTTTCACTTGAATACCGAGAAGCCATTGGAGGGTTATTAATTGACCTGATTTCAGTATTTTTGTGTCTCAGGAAATAGGGAGGCCCAAAGAAAGGGAGAGAGGCAGGAATAGTTGGTAGAACAGTCAGAACATCCATAATATTTATATGGCTTAGTTCTTCACACTCCAGAACAATTACAATAGTAACATCAAAGATTATTGGTCACATCATCAAAACTGATGTAGTAATAATGAAAAAGTTTGATATATTGCAAGAATTACTAAAATCAGACACAGCGACAACATGTGAGCATGTATTGTTGGAAAAATGGGCCAATACCCTTGATGTAGGGTTGCCATGAACCTTCAGTTTTTTGTTTTGTTTTTGTTTTCTTTCTGAAGCAATTGGGATTAAGTGACTTGCCCAGGATCATAGAGCTAGGAAGTGTTAAGTATCTGAGGTCAAATTTGAACCCAGGTCCTCCTGACTTCAGGGCTGATGTTCTATTCACTGCACCAACTAGCTGCCCCTGAACCTTCAATTTGTAAAAAAAATGCAGTTATCTGTGAAGCATTTTAAAACAAATATAAAAGCCTATATATTAACACACACACACACACACACACACACACACACACACACACACACACACACACACACATATATGCCTGTATGTTAACATAAGAATTACCTATTTTGCACAATTTGAGGAAAACATTTTATAAACCTTAAAGAATAACTTAAAATGTGCCATTCTTGACAAAAATATTGACTAAATAAAAACTATTATTTTCCACAATTAAAGTTGGATGGAGGCTCAGAGACCATCTAACCCAACCTGAATCTCAGACCAAATTTCTTCTACTGCATTCCTGGCCAAGTGGTTATCTAGCCTTGTCTTAAAGTTCTGTGGTGAAGGGAAACTTTTTACTTTCTATGGTAGCCTTTTTATTTTTGGAAAGTACCTAGCATTATTAAATATGTCCTAACTTTTTACATTTCTTCTTGTTCTGCTCCCTTCTATATGAAAGCACTTCAATTAATTGGAGAACAATATAAATATTTTCTTTTTTAGGAGATGTCTCTAGTTCTCTTAGCTGTACTTGATTGTATGAATTCAAGGCCCTTTACTCTTTTGGTTTTCTTCCTTTGGACATTTTGCAGATGATCAATGCTCTTTGTAAGATAAGACCCCCAGAATGGAGTGTGATTCTCTTTACATGGTCTGATCAGGCAGAGTTGAGCAGATCTGGTTCCAGTCATTCTTCTCAGTGCAGGCTAAGATTACTAGACATTTTTGGCTATGGAATCACACTCACACAGTTGACTCATGTTGCAGCTGTCATTCTCTAACATCTTTCTCCTCTCCCCCAATCTTCTTTAGAACTCTAGGTAATTTTTTTTCATCTTGTACTGGGAAAGTTAGTTTTTTGAACTTGTTTTACATTTATTCCTTTTCTAAATTTACTTACTGAAAAACAAGCTATTATTTATAACCATTCTCAAATATTTGTTTTTAAAAAGTTGAAGATTATTTTTCCATTGTCTTTATCAAAGTAAATGATGTTGAAGATTATAACAGATGTTGTACTTTTAACTTCCATACAAACATTTTTAACTTTGTGTTTTTACATTTCATGTTCAAATGCAGCAGAGAGTATGCTGATACAATTCATGTATCCATTCAAATCTGACTTTGTTTCTATTATGTTAAGTAATTGCTATTTTACCTGCACTATCAGTTAGAGTAAATAAGCTATGTTGGTTTCACTTTTGTTGACTTTATTTGAATTCTATTTTCATTGGAGAAAGCAGGGGGAAAAAAAGATGTATTTATTTAGGAGTTGTAATTGAAAATATATGGCAACTTTCATTGCTTCATTATGCTCCCTAAAAGGATCTACCCTAGTGGCATATTGCATGGTTTGAAAAAAAACTGTTCTAAGTCTAGCATTCTTTTTTTTTTTTTTTTTTTCCCCTTAAAAACTATATTTATTTATTTATTTATTTCTGGTAAATTTATTTATTTTAAAATTATTATTATTATAACTTTTTATTGACAGAACATATGTATGGATAATTTTTTTTACAACATTATTCCTTGCACTCACTTCTGTTCCGACTTTTCCCTTCCCTCCCTCCACCTCCTCCCCTATATGGCAGGCAGTTTTATACATGTTAAATATGTTATAGTATATCCTAGATATAATAGATGTGTGTAGAACCATTACAGTTCTCTTGTTGCACAAGAAGAAATGGATTCAGAAGGTAAAAATAACCTGGGAAGAAAAACAAAATGCAAACAGTTCCCACTCATTTCCATTGTTCTTTCTCTGGGTGTAGCTGATTCTGTCCATTATTGATCAATTGGAACTGAATTAGATCTTCTCTTTGTCAAAGATAATCCACTTCCATCAGAATACATCCTCAATATACTTTTGTTGTTGAAGTATATAATGATCTGGTTCTGTTCATTTCACTCAGCATCACTTCATGTAAGTCTTTCCAAGTCTCTCTGTATTATTCATTCTGCTGGTCATTTCTTACAGAACAATGATATTCCATAACATTCATATGCCACAATTTACCCAACGTTGATGGGCATCCATTCATTTTCCAGTTTCTAGCCACTATAAAAAAGGCTGCCATAAACATTTTTACACATATAGGTCCCTTTCCCTTCTTTAGTATCTCTTTGGGATATAAGCCTAGTAGTAACACTGCTGGATCAAAGGTTATGCACAGTTTGATATAAGTCTAGCATTCTTAACTTACAGAATTAGGTATGGTTATGGTTACACAATTAGGATACAGAATGGTACAGTGATCTTATTCCTATTAACTTTTCATCTTAGGAGGTTTTGGTAGAGTGTTTTAGCCTGTTGAGATATTTTTAAGGCTATCATCTTATGTTAGTTGTCCATTGTGTTTTCTTGAAAATTTGATATTTGGGAGCATGCCAACTATTCCCTTTGATAAGTCATTGATAAAAATATTTAAAAGTATTGTGATCAATACAGATCCCTTAAGTACATTGCTGGAAACTTTCTAAGATTGTATTAGTCCTTTAGTAACTACCCTTTCAGTGTTCTAAATTTACCTAACTGTACTATAATCTAGTTTATATCTCTATTGTAGCCAAAGAAATAGTACAAGAAATTGTCAACATATAGTTATCATTGTCCTATTTACCTTGTGCGGTGGTTTTTTATCTTGTGCTTTATTTCAATTAATTTTTTTAACTTTCTTTTTGTTGTTCTTAGTATTCCTTAGCAGCAACAGCTCATTCTGAGTTTCAGTGCTTCTGAAATTATATTTTAAAAAATCTTAAAAAAAATAAAAAAAAAATTTTCATTCTTTCCTTTTTTACTTAGCCTTATTTCCATGTTCAGAATGTGTCTTCTATAAATCTGAGATAGCTGGTTGGTTGTCTGTATGTCTACATTTGTTTCTTTTAGATAGCTTCCTATCATAAAGATAGATTCATCACAATTATTTCTCTTTGTGTCTTCAGAACACAATTTCAGAGCACAATTTCTTACATGCCTCCCTCCCTCCTGGGATGACTTCTCTTGTGTATTTTTAATCTATTGGTTCCTAATTATCCTGTCTCTGAATGCTTGGAAATCTCTACTCAAATAAAGGGTTTACATTGTAATATACTTGACTTTCTTTTACTCTTTCATAAATTCTAAACTGGGGTTGTCATTTCCTTTTTTTCTTTTTTAATTAATTTTATAATTATAACATTTTTGACAGTACATATGCATATGTACTTTTTTACAATATTATTCCTTGTACTCCCTTCTGTCTGAATTTTCCCCTCCTTCCCTCCATCCCCTCCCCTAGATGGCAGGCATTCCCATACATATTAAATATGTTATAGTATATCCTAGATACAATATATATGTGCAGAACTGAATTTTGTTGTTGTTGTTATTGCAAAGGAAGAATTGGATTCGGAAGGTAAAAATAACTTGGGAAGAAAAACAAAAAATGCAAAACAGTTTACACTTATTTCCTAGTGTTCCTTCTCTGGGTGTAGCTGATTCTGTCCATCATTGATCAATTGGAATTGGATTAGATCTTCTCTGTGTTGAAGATATATTCATATCATTTCCTTTGAGGTTTCATCATCTTCATTTTGATAATACTGTTGGTTAATTAGATCCAGAATTGAAGTTTCCCTTGGTTTCTGTAGTGTTTTAAAAATGGAATTTACTTTAAAACAAGCTAAGAAATTTTTAGAGCATTTATTATTGAAGTTCCTACTGTTTTACTGAATTTCACTCCTATAGCATGCCTCTATGCTTACAGTATGTTTCATGAACTCATGTTTTTCTTTCTATGTCATTCCATTTTTGTTTCTGCCTTCTTGCTCTTCACTATCCTATCTTTCTCTGACTTCTAGATTTCTTCATATGAGTATAGTTCCTTTGTTTTACTTGTCTTTTTTTCATTTATATAAGAAAAATCTTTCAGAACCATATTCCAGTAACGGATTGCTTTCATCCAAGTTTCAGTGATACATATGAATTCAAATTTGCTTCTTTGCCCTAGGTCTATAGTTCATCTCTCTAGTTTGTTTATAATACTTTATGCTTTGTTTTATAACAGCTTAGGCTATCTGAGTATTTCTAATGTTTACTCTTTTATGTTGAAGATTATGATTTTGAGTTTTGATATGACTGGTTAATTTTCTCCCTCCGTTTTTACTTTATATCCTTTTTGATTAGTTTTGTTTGTTTTTTATTTATTTTATCTGAGAGAGGCTTTTTCTGTCTTATGGTTAGAAGTGCAGCAGCTGTTTATGGGCCTAATCTTAATACTGATTGGCATAGAAGCTTTTCTGTTTTTCTTTTCTGGGCTAGTTTGCCCCTCAAGAAGCTTAGTGTCTTTCTGCTCCTGAAGGACATCATATTGGTTCTAGACTTAGAGCAAGCACTGGATTAGCTTTAGCCTGATTACATTTCAGAAATCCCTAAGTCATCTGGTTCACATGGACTCTAAGTGTGTGTCACCACACCCAACTTTGCTTAGATTTTCAAGACTAGACAAATATACCTTTACCAGCCCTTTTCCCTTTTCTCTCTAGCTAAGAGCACATAATCTCCATATTTTAAACCATGTTCAAAAGTTAAAAACAAAGCAAAACATTTTCCAGTACCATTCTCATTAGTTCATTTCCCAAATCTTCCTTTCTCTTTTAAATACTTTTCTTTGATTAGCAGCAGTGAAGAAAGCACCCCCTGTATCCCTATTCAAGTATCTTGCCCAAGACTTTTTTTTTTTTTTTTTTTTGAGAGAGGAAAAAAAAGCACTATTGATTGATACATTGAAAAAGTATGAAACATATATAGTGTGTAAACCCCTGAACCTCCCACTTCTATGAAGGAATAGATTAGGGGTATTTTCTCATCCTTCATTTGGGTCCTGCTTGATCTTTATAATTTTGTTTCTTTTACTTTTTTTTTTTTTTTTTTTTTTTTGCTGTGCCCTTCTTTGCATTTAAATTATTATAGTCACTGTCTACATTATTTTTTTGGCTTTGTTTACCTCACTATGTATCAGTTCATATAGATGTTTCTTTGTGTTTCCACATTTCTCTGCATTTACCATGCACACTATTACTTATAGCAGAGTAATATTCTATTATATTTATGTAACACAATTTGTTTAGCCATTTCTCAATTGATGGGCATTTATTTTGTTTCCACTTCTTAGCTATCACAAAAAGTGTTGCTATAAATATTTTGGAGCATGTGGGGACTTTTTTCTTACTGATACCTTTCTTGAGGTATAAACTCAACAATGGAATCTTTGGTTCAAAGTGTATAGATGTTTTAGTCAATTTATCTGTGTAATTCCAAGTTGCTTTCCAAAGTAGCCCAACACTTTATAAATGATTTTTAGCGTTGCTTTCTAGATTCCCTTTTGTAGCATCCTCTTTGCAGTGTTAATTAACAGTTGATTAGTATTTATTGAAGTTGACAAATTTTGGAATGTTCTCTGTCATATCTTCCAAGACATGTCTTGGGGATGTTAGCAGGACAGATAATTGCCTGACAGTTATGTGTAGTGTTTCACACCTATAATTTCAGCCCTCAGCAAAGATAAAGAGTAGAATTTTCTCATCTCTTATTTGAGTCATTATATAATTAGGTATATTTGTCCTTTATAATTGCATTATTATAAGTCCTTGGGTTGTTTTTCTAGTCTTGCTCACTTTGCTTCTAATGTTTATGAATTTTTTTTTTTTGCTTTTAAAAAAATTTGTATTTTCCCCCCAGTTTACATGTAAATACAAATTTTAACATTCAGATTTTGAGCTCCACATTATCTCCTTCCCTTCCTTTCCTCTTTTTTCAAACAATTTGATATAGGTTATACTTGTGTAGTCAAGCTAAACATATTTCCATATCAGTCATCTTGTGAAAGAAAACACAGATCAAAAAAACCCCAAGAAAAATAAAAGTGGGGAAAAAATGCTTTGATCTTCATTCAGACAACATTCTACTCTTTCTCTGAAGATGGATAGCATTTTTTCATCTTAAATCTTCAGAATTGTCTTGAATCATTGTGTTGCTGAGAATAGCTAAGTCACTAACAATTTATCATAGAACAATATTGCTGTTATTGCTTAAAGAGTTTTTCTAGTTCAGCTCATTTCAGTTTTCATTAGTTCATGCAAGTCCAGATTTTTCTGAGAGTATTCTGCTTTTTATTTGTTACAGTATTTCATCACAGTCATAATAGCATAATTTGTTCAGCCTTTTTTCATTGATAGATTCTCAATTTCAAATACTATACCAGCACAGAAAGAGCTACTAGAAATATTTTTGTGCTTTTTGTTTTTAATCTCTTTGGGATATAGACCTAATAATGTTCTTTCACAGTTTAAAAGCCTTTTGAATATGGTTGAATCCAGAATGGTTGAATCAGTTCACGACTCTACCATCAGAGCATTAGGATCTCAGTTTTCCCCATCCTCTCCAACATTTTCTCATTTTCTTTTTTCTGTCATATTACCTAATCTGATAGGTTCTGGGGTAGCTCTTCAGATTTGCCTTAATTTGCATTTCTCTAATCAACAATGATCTAGAATATTTTTTTCCATATAACTATAGGTTTGATTATTTTGTCTGAAGAGTGCCTGTTTCTATTCTTTGATCATTTATCAATTGGGGAATGGCTCTAATTTTTATAAATTTTACTCAAGTCTATATGCTTGAGAAATGAGGCTTTTATCAGAGATAATATTTCACATTGCTGTATTTTTTGATTACTGTATATTTTCCTTCATTCTCTTCTCTTCCTTCCCTCTTACCACTATTTATCACTCTTTTCTTTCACCCTGATCATCCTCAGAAGTGTTTTGCTTCTGCTACCCCATCTCCCAGTCTATCCTCCTTTATTTTAACCCATCCCCTATTTTTTTAAACTCCTTCTCCCCCTTTCCCTGTAGATTAAGATAAACAGATTTCTATACTCATTTGCGTTTGTATGTTATTTCCTTTTTGAACCAATTCCGAGCTCTTTTGCCCCGTGAATTTTTCTAGGAATTATTTTTGACCTTAAGACTAATTCATATTTTTCTTTTGAAGTTTTGGATGTAGCATTTCTGACTTTATCTTTTTCTGAGTTTGTGTTTTGATCTTCCTTATCATTATAATAACTTTCTATGATCAACTGGTCTTTTTTTCTTTTATTTGCTTATTTTCCCAGCCTATTTCTTGACTTGTAACTTTTTTGTTAAAGTTGGATTTTGCTCCCAGGGTGGAAAAGACACTATCCCAAGTTTTGGGTTTTTTTGTACAACTGTTTCCATAGCTTGTTCTGGAGTTCTGTAAGTTTTCAGTTCTCTCAAGATGTTAAGATCTAGGGAGAGATGTGTTTACTTCTCTTCTAGCCTGTGGTCTGGTATGTAAGTGACCACAAATACACTTTTGTGCTCTCAAACTGTGACCACAAACTCCTGTAGCCACAAATTGTTGTTCCTTTTTGCTCTGGGTCTTCGACCTAGGTCTGCTACCCAGATCCATGTGTGGACAAGGAGGCAACACACTGCACCCAGTGCAAGCAAAGGGACCTTTGTTATCTTCTGATCCTTTTACTGTCCCTGGACCGAGAACTCTGGAAGTTGTTGTCTCCCAATTCAGTTGCCTTGCTGGCTTGTTGGTGAATTGTTTACTCTGGACCTTATTTGATTATCACCCAGTTTGACAGACCTTTCCTACTGTTTTCTAAGTTTTCTTGGGCAGGAAAATTGTTTTAACCTATCCTTGTGTGGGTGGGTTCTGCTGCAACAGAATTTGTTTTGAGATGTTATTTAAAGTTGTTTGGAGGGAAATTCAAGAGCATTCAGACTGGTCTCCCTCCCTTTTCTCAGCCATTTTGACTTCTCTCTTTTAAAAAAAAAAAAAAAAAAAGTTTTTTTTAAGGTCATTTTTTACAATGTAGCAAAATTCTGTTATAGTTGTGAGCCTCAGTTTGTTTACTCATTACAGGATTATCTACGTTGTTCCTGTTCATTACTACCAAAAAAAGTTCTTTTTAAGTATATTTTAGTGTATATAGGACTTTCTATTAACTTTGAATAATTCCAAATTGTTGGTTGAACCAATTAACCTTCATCAATAGTATATTGCTATATATATTGTATATACTATGTTTATAGTATATATTAATGTGCAGCCTTTTCAACATATGTAGCATTTATTTAATGTTTAATATTTACAAAGCAATTTATATATTATTTTATTTGATTCTTATAACAATTATGGGAAATAGGTAATATTATTCACATTTTACAGATGAAGAAGCTGGGGAACAGAAAACTTAAATGACTTGCTTCCCATCTGAGGCAGGATTTGAAGTTATGTCTTCACTTCAAGCCCAGCAGTGTATGTCCACTGTGTCAACTGACCATGTTATTTATTGATATCATCTTTTGTTATTTTTTGACAAATTGCTGCAAGTTGAAACTTTAAAAAGTTGTTTGTATTGGCATTTTTCTTATTAGTGATTTGGAACTCATATAGTTAACATTTTTAGTTTTCTCTTGAGATTTTATTTTTCAGCATTTATTAAGTAATTACTATATTCTAAATACTAGAAATAGAATTTAAAAAGCAAATAAACAATTTTGACTCTTAAGGATTTAGAAAGGGAAAGATATGAGAAGACATCATGTATGCATACGTAAGTATACAGTAAATACAATTTAAATGTAAAGTAACTTGTTGAGCACTAGTATTTGGGGGATCCATAAAGGCTTTTGAGTTGCCTCTTGAAGGAAAAGAGGGTCTCTTACAAAGAGATAAAAATAAAGGTGAAAAGGGGGTTGCATTTTAGGCATGCTGGACAATCAGTTAATACGTAATGAGTTTGGAAGTGGAGTGTCATGCGGGAGGAACTCAGAAAAGACTAAGCTGGAACATAGGGTATAGGAAAGGGAGTAATGTGTAATGAAGCAGAAAGATAGTATTTGGTCAGCTTGTGAAAGGTTTTAAAAATCAGGTGTTTATATTTTGACGACAATAAAGAATGTTTGGAATTTATTGAGTACGGGAGTGACTTACTTATATTTGTGCTTAGGGAAAGTCACTGAGATCTATATTGAGCATTAAGAAGAAGGGAAAGCCTTGAGATAGGGCAACCAATTAGGAGGCAGGGTTGTAGTTGAAGCAATAGTCTTGCTGAAAGTTAATGGAGGCCTTAAATAAGGTGTTATCTTTGTGAATAGAGCAAAGGGGTGTTAAGGGGAGACATTTTAGAGGGAAAAATGACTGGACTGCTTACCTTTGGGAAGTGGCTCTTGGTTTTGTATTGTTAATTTCTTTTGCATTTGAGATATTAGATCTGTTTTCAAGATGTTGAACCACTCTTACATTGTTTGTATAGATAATTTAGCTTCAATTCTTCACATTGGATTGTTTGTATTACCTATTCTGTATTTTTGTAGGTAATTCTCTTGTTTCTTTTAAATTCTTGGTTTAGGTTCCACATAACTGGATATATTATGAATTAGTGAAAACATTGCTTATTATGTATCGGGGACTGTTTCGTACAAGGGATGCAAATACAATAATAGCTTGCCCTTGATGAATTTTTTATATTGTAATAGAAGAACAATTTAGGATAGGGGAAAGGGTGGCCGGGAAAAAGAGTCTGATATGAGAAATCATGGGAATAGTGAGATAGGACAGTTTACACACCATTGCCAAATCATTTTCAGAATCACTGGTACTTTTGACTTGATTAGTGTGTTCAGAATACAGTTGGAAAATGAGATGGAAAGAGAGAGAGAGAGAGAGAGAGAGAGAGAGAGAGAGAGAGAGAGAGAGAGAGAGAGAGAGAGAGAGAGAGAGAGTGTGTGTGTGTGTGTGTGTGTGTGTGTGTGTGGTGGTGGTGGTGGTGGTGGTGGTGGTGGTAGTGGTGGTGATGATCTGGCCTTTTTGAGGGGATAGTTATATAGCATGTGAACGTGAAGCATTGTCTGCAGTCTGGGACTACCTAAATGTAGTGGACTAATTTATATTCAGTCAGTAATGAAGAACACAGGACCATGCATAAGAATACTGGAGCATTGAATTCTATGGGTAAAAGAATAAGATCATTTTAGTCACTCTTTTCACATAATTCCAAGTTACTTTGAAGTTTTTTGTGTGTGTTTTATCCCTCTGCTAATTAAAAAATAAAATAAAACATTCTTTCCAAAAAAATTTTAATCAAATTTGACAGAGAACTTCAATAATGCATTTGTTATGAATATTTATTGCCTTCTTACACCTTATTTGAAAATAATGGCCATCAGATAAATGAAGTTTGTAGAATCATAGACTATTAAACCTGGAAATGGATCTGAAGTTAGAGAACTGGGAATGATTCTGCTTCCTGGTTGTGGAGTGAGGGATTGGCAGAACTTCAAATTAACCCTTTGTCTTCTAGTCTCATTTCTAAGAATTTTTTCATTATACTTGGCTGCCTCTATTATAACTTTTACTTTGCAGATGTTTATTCTTTAGAAAAGAGTTGTCTAAGTGTTGTAGTATGACTACTAATGATAGCAAAAAATTTAAATTTATTGAAAATGAAGAAATGAATTGTAAAATTAATAATGATCTTAATTTATTTGAAGTAAAATGGTATTTTATTTCTAGACAATGCATCTGAGCTCTGCTTAGTTTGAAAGATATCAATTGCTACTTTACAGCTCATTGTTTTTTTTATTTACTCTGCAGCAGCATCTTTTTCCAAGGTGTGGAAGTGATTTAAATTTTTTGGTATTATTTTTTCATTACTAAATTAACAATTTATTATAATTATATATTCAATATAATAGAACATAATTTATACTCAAAGTTAATAATAATGAATTATGATCAGGTCTCTGAAAATATGTGGAATTGAAAAAGATTTCACTTCAAATAATATTTGCTGTTAATGGATGGCATTTTGTTTGATTGTAGAAGGGAACTTGACTTATAGTTAGAAGAGCTAGATTTGAAACTCAGCTCTGGTATGAAAGTCATATGACATAGGTAAGTCAGTTCACCTCAGGACTTCAATTTCCTCATTTGTAACAATATATCTTTAAACAGTAGGTGTTTCCCAAGGCTCAATTCTAAGCCTCTGTACCCCTCTTTCTTTACAATCTCTACATAGACATAACACAATGTAAATTCAATCCCAGTCTTGCTAACTTAAGCTTCAGTCTTATGTCACTATTTACTTTTTGAACATTTTGAAGTGGATGTGCTGGAAACATCATTCTTTTCCCCCCATGCCCATCTTTTTTCAAACTTTACTTTTTTTTTATCAGTCTGCCAGGCTCATAACTTTGGCATTAACCTTTACTTTTTTCTTTCCCTCACCCCATGTATCCAATTACTTGCCAGATTTTACTGTTTCAACTTCTCTTGCCTCTGATCCCTTTTTTCCACTCACATGACTATTGCCTTAGTTCAGACCCTCATTACCTCTTCCCTAGATTATTATAACTGCCTCCTAATTCCTTTCCCTGTCTTCCATCTCTCACCACTCTAATCCATCCTCTACATTGTTGCCAAAACTTCTTATTCTAGCTCTAGCTGCCCCCATCTCTACCATCTTTTTATATCTTCTATTCCTACTCAACCTCCCTTCAGTTTATTCTTTGATCCAGTGACAATGGGTTCCTTTTTGTTCCATGAAAAAGACACCAGTTTTTCAGCTCTGGTCATTTTCTCTGATTTTCCTTTCCTGCCTGGAATGCTTTTTTTCCTTATCTCTGCCTTCTTGTTTCTCTGGTTTCCTCAAATCCCATCCTAAAATCTTTCTTAATTATAGTAATAGTACCTTCCCTCTATTATTTACTATTTGTCTTATAAATAGCTTAATGGTACATATTATTTGCTTGTTTTCTCTGTCATTAGATTTTTGAACTCCTTGAGATTGTAACTATCTTTTTGCCTTTCTTTGTATTCTCAGCATTTAGCACCATGACTGACCCATTATAGTAGGTTCTTAATAAAGGCTTATTGACTTGGTGATTTTCCTGCACCACAGATCTGACAGTCATTCTCCTGCCTAATCAATTTTAGTGACTCTTTTTTATTTCTAGTTTGAAACAAACTTTGTTCTGTTTAGTTTTTAAATTTTTTGACAACCTGGATCTAATCAGTCTTTCTAGCCTCATTGGATTTTACTCCTCGCTGTTACTCTCTTAAATCTAGCAAAACTGGCCTTCTTTATATTTCTTAGATGTGACACTTCATCTGCCTTTGTGCACAAAGTATGCGTCCCTTATACTTGGAATGCATTCCTTCCTCACTTCTCTGTAGTTAACAAGTCTGTTCCTTAAACACAGTTCATACCAGGTCCATATGTCCAATTTCATAAGGCCTGTTAGAATTAATTTTTTTAAGAACTCAAGACATTCCTAATACATAATATATATTAAGTTCTAATATATACCATTAAAGTGGTAGGGGAAGAGGAAAGGACAGAATTTTGAAAAAATGACAGGTTTTTTTTTTTTTTAACCAGTTTAGGATTTAAAAGACACTTTTAACAGTATTTACCTGCTTTTATTACCCAAAGGTTTTTTTTTTTTTTTTTTTTTTTTTTTTTTTTTTTCATTTTAAACACTAAGAAATGTGGGAAAAAATAGGAGAAGTGTTGTCTTCTGTTGATTATCCTTTTAGAGATTTGATATTTTAAAGTTTCAGAAATTGGACATTCCAAGATAGAGTACTCTTTATTTACAAATGTAAAGTCTTCATTAGGACCTGATTTATTTCAAGATAGATTTAGTATAAGTTTCATATTAAGATATATTCTAATTTTTTGAAAATAGATAATGCTAGCATATGAGATAGCTATAGATAATGCAGTGGATAGAGCCTTGGGCTGGAATCTGGAAGACCAAAGTTCAGATCTAGCCTTAGATACTAGTTATATGACCTGAGGGAGTCATTTAACCTGGGTGCCTCAGTTTCCTCATGGGAATAATATGTATCTTTTCTGGTTGTTATAAAGATCAAATGAGATAATAATTATGCATTACTTAGCATAGTATAATAATAATGCACATAATAAGCATTATATAAATAGCTTTTACTATTATTGTTCTTATCATTACTATAGAAGGCATCATTGTCCTTCCAGTCACTTAAGTTTGAAACCTAGGTATCATGCTCAACTCCTTATTGTTTCTTAACGCTTGATCTCCCCTTTCCCCCAATCCCCTTTGTTTCCAAGTGTTATCAGTTGTTGCTGTCAGTTGTACCTTTCAACATCTTTCAAGTGTACCCACGGTGTGCATTTTTGCTACTATTTCTACCTTGGTGTAGGTCCTCATTACCTCATGCATAGACTATTGCAATAGCCTACTGATGGGTCTGCCTGCTTAAAATTGCAGATCCAACCATGTCACTCCCCTATCTCCTCCCATTTTAGTAAACTCCTGTGGTTTCCTCTAGTCCTGGAGATCAAATACAAAATCCTTTCTTTGGTATTTATAGCCCTTTATGATTCCTCCCCTTTCTTTTCCCCTTAATCATCTTATTATTATTTTATTATATTAATAATTATTATTATTCACTGCTGTATACTCTTTGATCCAGTGACCTGGGCTCCTGGCTGTTCCACAAACAAGACACTCCATCTCTTCATTATAGGTATTCTCTGTGACTGTCTCTCATGCCAGGAATGCTCACTCCTTATATCTACCTTATGGCTTTCCTGACTTCCTTCAAGTTCAAACTAAAATCTTAGCTTCTGTGGGAAGCCTTTCATAACTACTCTATTCTTGTGTCACACCTTTTAAAATTATTTCCTATTTTCCTTGTATGCACTTTGGTATACACATTTGTTTGCTTATTTTCTCTGCCATTCACTTGTGAGCTCCTTGAAGGTAGGGACTGTTTCTGTGCATTTCTTTCTATCCTCAGTGATTTGCATTTAGTAGATGCTTGATAAATGACTATTGACTGACTTTGAAAACCTTCCTCTCCTATTTAACCTTTACTTTTTATTAAATGTTTTATTGATGCATTTTCTCCTAACCTGTCTTTTTTTTTTTTTTTTTTTTTTTTTTTTTTTTTTGTTTCCCTCTTCCCTTACAATAGAATGCTCTGTAATAAACAAAGGAATACAGTTAAGGAAAAGAAATTAACACATTGACCATATTTGATGGCATATACTTCATTCCACACAAATATTTCATCACTCTTTACTAAGAAGAGGAAGGTGTGTTTTATCTTCAGACTTTGGAATCAAAATTAGCCATTACATTAATCTGAATTCTAATGTCATATAGCATTGTTTTTCTTAGTTGTGGATTTTGTACTCTTAGTACTTTTTTGCTTTATTCTCTTTTAGTTCATACAAATCTTCCCAAGTTTGCTTAGATTCTTTATATCCATTATTTCTTATGATTCATTTTTTTAAATATTCCAAATTTAACAAAACATCAATTAAAGTGAACATTTCCATCTCATATTGTGGAACAGAAGTAGGGAATTGTATATGAAACTGTGATTCTGTTATTTATAGCTTGCTTTTCTTTTTAAATATATAATATGTTCAGCATGGAATTTTCTTTTTTAACCTTAACTTAAAAAGTTTTTTTTATTTTATAATTATACATTTTTTGACAGTATATATGCATGAGTAATTTTTTTAAATAACATTATCCCTTGTATTCATTTTTCCAAATTATCTCCTCCCTCCCTCTACTCCCTCCCCTAGATGATAGGCAATCCCATACATTTTACATGTGTTACAATATAACCTAGATACAAAATATGTGTGTAAATCCCATTTTCTTGTTGCACGACCTTAACTTAAAAAGTTAATAAGGACCTATTTTTTTTCTCTTCTACCCCCATTGGAAAAAAATAAAAAAGAAACCTAAAACTATTGTAATAGATATTTGTAGTCAAGCATATATAATTCCTGAATTGAGACTGTATAAAAAACGTGTTTCAGTTTGTATCTCAAGTCCATCACTTTTAACAGGTAGCATGTTTTATCTTTATTCAAGTCCCATTTGATATTTATAATTTTGCTACATTTACCTTTGATTTTTTTTTTTTGATGTGTTGTTGCTCTTTTCATTTACACTGTTGTCACTGTGTAATTACATCTTTCTATGCTTTTCTGTATTCACACATATCATTTTTCTGACAGGAAAATATTATTCCTTTATTTACATACCGTAGTGTGTTATTCTCTGATTGATGGGCACCTATTTTTGTTTCTAATTCTATCACCTTATTGTAAATATTTAGGAGTTTATAGAGATTTTTTTCTTATTGATGGTTTCCTTGGGATATAAGCCTAATTATATGGTATCTTTGATTCAAAGGGTGTGGGCATTTTATTTTAAGTAGACATGTAGATTTCATGAATGGAGAACAAAATTTACATCATAGATCTCTTCCCCAAAACCATTTTCATTTACCAAGCATTATTTTTTATTATGTTATTATTGTTACTATTTATATTTTTATCATCTGCTATGTGCCAGCACTGGGCACCTGCTAGGGCTACAAAGACAAAAATAAAATATTTCCTGCCCTCAAGAAATTTAGGTTCTATTGGGCAAACAGCATTTATATGGAAAAGTATTTGCAAAATATAATACCAGATAATTTAGAGGGGCGAGAGCACTGAGAACTTTTAGAAGTTAGAACTAGAAGGGACTTTTAGATTACTTGAACCAGCCTTTAATATTTTATAAACTGTTTTAAAAGGCTAATTTTTAAGTTTTTGGAAACTTTTATGTTGAATTGAAATAATGAGTATGGCAAATGAATTAATTCTGTGAAAAGTGCTTCTTCATTTGCTTCTGATTATGGCTATTTCAAGTTGCTTACACTCTCCAGATAATTTTCCAGCAGTAACTACAATTAGTAAATGGACCATTAGAAATAGACAGTTTCTGGACTAGTTAATAGGATTTCCCTGTTACAGGTATATTTCTTTTAGAAAATAAAATTTTAAGCATTTAAGGAACATTAGAGCATTTAACCAAAAAATACCTCATATTATAATGATGGTCTTGGCAGTCTTTAATAGTTGACATTTTTTTAATGAATAAATAGACTGATGAACTTCCAAGAAAGTTCTAAAGGACTTCCACCTGACTTACTAGTCATGGGAGATGTGCTAAATAAGTAGTAATCTTTCAGCAAGCATTTATTAAGTGTCTACTATGTAAAGTAGTAGATAGAAAAAAACAAAAACAAACCAGTAGTCCTTACATGGACCTTACATTCTCTCTGGGAAGAAATAGGTTCATATATATATATATTTGTGTGTGTATGTATGTGAATGCATGTGTATGTATGTATGTATGTGAATGCATGTAATACAAGATTATTTGGGGTAGGTGCCAGCAGCTGGGAGGATCTGGAATACTCACTTTTTCAGTGAATATTATAAATTCCAGTATCCTATCCGTGCCCCTTATTCTGACACATCTTAGGCTATCTTGGAAAATCCAGCTGCCTTACTGCAGGGAAGTGGCTATAGTACTATAGTGACCATCTTGGAAGCTTCCAGGTAAGTTCCTTCTGTCACTGCTCTCTCTTATCTAGTTTGATCCGTTTTAATGGTGCTGCTGTTGTGGTGGGGGTAGTATATAACAATTCATTTCAGTGATACTTAAAGTGGGTAGAGAGTGGTGTTAATGCCATTTTCAGATATTCATGCATGCATTTTTTCAAGAAAGTTATTAACCCTGATTATGTATAGATTCCTGTGCTAGGGGAGCATATGCAAAAATACATTACTGAATAATAATTGAAAAATGAGTAGATGCCCATCAGTTGGGGAATAACTGAGCAGATTGTGGTATATAATGATAACGGAGTATTATTGTACTATAAAAAATGATGAACAAGCTGATTTTAGAAAGGCCTGGAAAAATTTACACAAACTGATACCGAGCAAAACAAGCAGAATGAGGATTGTACACAATAACAGCAAGATAAAAGACTTGATTCTTCTCAGTGGTTCAGTGATCCAAAGCAATTCCAATAGACTTTGGACAGAAAATGCCATTTGTATCCAGAAAAAGAATTTAGGAGACTGAATGTAAATCAATACATTCTTTGTTCACTTTAAAAAAAAAATTTTTTTTAATTAAATTTCACCCATGGTTTTTTCCCTTTTGCTCTGATTTTTCTCTCTCAACATGATTCATAAAGCAATATATATTAAAATAAATAAACTTAGTAGGAAAAAAATCAATAATAATATAGAGTAGAAACTATTTGCAAGGTAGTCCTATAAAATCCAAAGGGAGTAGAATAATTTTTGATTTGAAAGTATCTCAAGATGGTCTTATAAAAGAAATTCTCATTGGAACTGGTCCTTGAAGGGGGAGGGATCAGATTTCAGTAGACAAAAATTGGGGTGAAAGTTTTAAACAGTTTTCTTCTATTTTATTGCCTTCCATAATTCAATGATACTGGCTCTTTTCTCCCTACTTCCTCCACCAAAACTAGGTTTCCATATTCTCTCCCAGACATTTATTTTTTCGTCATCTTTTATTCTTTGCTCAAATGAACAAAAAATAAAAATAAAACAAATATAATCAGGCAAAGCAAATTTTTTTATCCAGTGCTCTTTCCATATCAACTTTCTAAGAGATGGGTACCATGTAGTCAGAGCAACATGAATATATTACAGCATTGTAGCTGTAATATACCACATTACATTGAGCACTATATTAAGCACTGGTTATAGAAGTAAAAGACTCTGAGTACACCAGATCATAGAATTAGAGCTGGAAAGCACTCTACATGATAAATTACTCCAAATTCTCTAATTTTATAGATAATGAAGCTGTGGACCAGAGAGTTTAGTGACTCTCCAAGGTCACATAGTAACCAGTTGAGAGAAGATTTGAATTCAGACCTCCTGATTCCAGTACTTTTTACTGTATCATGTTACTACTCCTACCTCTGTCATTATTAACAACCTAATGTGTGACATGGGCAAGTCATATTTCAACTGTGAAATAAAAAGTAAGAATTTCTTCTAGCTTTTAACAATTTGATTCTACAGAGAGAATAAATTTGCTAATTTGAGAGGATCAGGGTAAGAAGGTTTTGGTTATTTTTAGTGGCAGCCTAATAGAATAGAAAGTTGTTTTTGTCCCCCCCCCCCCCCCCTTTTGGCAAAACTGTTGGGATTCAATTGACTTGCCCAGAGTCACAGATAGTAAGTGTCAAGTGTCTGAGATATATTTGAACTCAGTTCCTCTTTACTCCAGGACTGGTACTGTTTCTACAACAGGATGTAGCTTCCCCTTAACCATTTTTAATGCTAGATTAGCTTGAGTTCTGTTTCTTTTGTATATCTGTTCATTTTTTCTGTTTTTTTTTTTTTTAAATAAATTTTTGATCCCTAGGATGGGCCAAGCCTTTGGTAATTTGTAAGAATGGCACTTCTAGCACTTTATAAAACATTAATAGATTTTGAGTTTGGTTTTCTTTATGTGTTCTGATATGCTAGATGCTATTATAGCATATCCCAACCCTTATAAGGCCTAAATTCTCAACTGGCATCTGCTATTGTATATTGTACTGTCCAGTGGGCAGTGTTATTCCTATGCAAGTTTAGAATTTACCCTCTTAAGTATATATTTACTTTATAAGAGAAATTAAAAATATTTTGGAAGGATAAAGTTTATGGTTTTGAAAAAAAAATTGTTTTAGGATCTGATGGGCTTTTTTGGGGGGGGGAAAGCAATTTTTTTTGAGGATATGTTATTAATGATTTTAAGGTCTATTAAAAATTTGACAGCTATGATATTTGCACTATATCCCTTTTTTTGTATTTTTTAAAAATTTGTTACTCCATTGACTTAGTAACTTAGTGTCATGAAAAAAAACATAGGTACATTGCCTAACTTCTCTGAAACTTAAGTTTCTTTTTTGAGAAAATGGGATTAAGTGATAATATTTTTCTGTACATATATGTAGATACACAAACACACACACACACAAATTCCTATACAGTATGCAGTTTATAAAGCATTTTTCTTAATCTTTTTATGCAAGAATTATCCCCATTTTGTAGATAAGCTGAGTCTGAGAGAGATTACAATTTTCCCAAGGTGATTTTACTAGTAAGTAATAGAGTTTGTTTTTACTTTGACCTCATTTATACTCTCTCAGCTAATTATTTCCAGTTTATCATGTATTTATTTATGCCTTGTTTGTACATAGTTATTTGCATGTTATCTTTTCTTTTAGAAAAGCTTCTTCAGAGCAGGAACTCTTTTTTTTTTTAATCTTTCTTTGTATTTCTTGTTCTTAGTATAATGTTCGGTACATGATTGTTACCTTCACAAAGGTTTATTGACTAACTGACTATACCATATTATATATTATCTACTGTATAAGATTGTTAAAATTTCTATAGAAACTTAAGTTTCAGAAGCAATTAGGTAACTTGACTATATTCCTGATAGTTTTGGGTCACAAGTGGGAGGCAAACTGATTAAAATAAACTGGGAATGGATGATTCATTAGTTTCTAAGTCTGATCTTCCCTTCCAGTTCTCTGTGAGCTTAACTAATATATAAATAAGATTGCCTATTATTAAACTTGAGCCACCTCTTTGTGCTTGGAAGGTAGTCAGTCTTGGTTTTGAAAACCTGGTAATCACCATTTGTTTTCTAGATTGTGGCAATCATATCTTAGAAGATTATTGATTGCTTCAGTTAATGAGACCATCTAAAAAAAAATTCCTCTTTAAAATATTATTGTGAAAGGCTTGAAACTTTTCTATTAGAAATGGTAACCATCTAAAATGAAGATTTGAGCTTTTTCACACTAGAGGAGGATTTATGGTTATTTTTCAGAATGATATTTAAAATACATTTAGAATGATGCTTATATTCTTATTTTCCTCAAGTAGGAAACAAAAAAAAACATTCAATAAGTTGAACTCATAATAAAAGAAAAGTTAGACATAAAAATAATCTGATTTAGAAATACAAAGGGAAGCTGGATAGTGCCATGATAAAGTGCTGGACTTGGACTTGAGTTCAGTCTGGCTTCAGCCCCTCATTAGCTCTGTGATCCTGGGCAATTCATTTAACCTCTGTTTCCTCATTTATAAAATGGGGATAAATAGTATCACTTACTTCCTAGGTTTATAGTGAGATTGAAATGGGATATTATCATAATGCTTTGCAAACCTCTAAGTGCTACATAAATATGTAATAGCAACAGTGACTGATGACCTTGACAATGACTACTACTGCTACTACTACTTATAGACACAAAACAAAAAGTTTTTTAAAAGTCAATTTATCAGGAGACTTTTTCAGGAAGGGTAAGAAATCTCATATATGATTTTCAAAACTGTATTTCCTACATGTGGAATATGGAGACTATCCACAGATCCACAAAAGTTGTTCTTACATAGAGAAATGTTGCACAGGAGTGTTTCTTTGTACTTATTAATACTCCACTGAAAAAACCGACTGAGTTCTTGGGTAGATTGCTTAATTTGTGAGCCTTAGTTTCTTTATTAAAAAAAAATAGAGCTATTTAGTAAAAATTTGAAGTGGGTAATGTTAAGTATTATCTCTATAGATAAGTTGAGTTTATGAGAGATTTTGAATTGTATAATTCATGTCTTCTTTGCTTTTCAGAATTAAGAATTTGATCCCTTTTAGAACCATTAATTATGCTCCAAATAGACTATTAGAGCTAGATGGAATTTTAGCTATCATCTAGACTTCTATAAAATTGAGGAGATTGTATATACTACATGGATTTCTTAGTTTATAGTCACTCCCACTGTCACTCATTTTCTATGTCTCTTTTGCTAAAGCACACCCTCTAACTATGGGTTTCCCTTAGGCTTCTGTCTTGGCTCCTCTTCTCTTTTTCCCTCTACACTACTTCATGTGGTAATTTTATGAGTCCCAGTGGATTTGATTGCCATCTTTATGCTGATGATTCTCAAATCTACCTTTCCTAATTTGTCTCCCTTTTGATCTTCAATTTTGCTTCTTCACCTGCCTTTCAGTAGACATCTTAAATGCAATATGTCCAAAACAGAACTCATTATCCTTTTATCTGACATACTCCCACTTTTTTATTACTATAGAGGGCAAAACCATCTTTCAATTCCTCAAGCTTGATACTTAGGGGTCATACTAAATTCCTTACTATCTCTGTTGTTGTCAAATAATCTTTTGGCAAGGTCTGCCTATTTCACTTTTGAAATATCTCCTGAATATATTCCCTTTTCTGCCTCTGCTATCACCTCATACCTGGAAGACTGCAGTACCCTTGCTGGTGGATCTGCCTGCCTTAGGTTTCTTCCTATTCTAATCCAATCTCCATTTGATCACTAAAGTGATTTTCCCAAAGTTCAGATTTGATCATGTCACTCTTACTCAATAGACTCCAGTGGCTTCTTAATTGTCTCTAGGAACAAATACAAAATGCTTTGTTTGGTTCTCAAAGTCCTTCATAATCTAGCCTCTTTCTACCTTTCTGGTCTTATTCCCTAACATATAATCTTTGATTTAAAGATGTGGGGGCATCTTAGCTGTTCATGAACAAGGCACTTCATCTTTTGGCTTTGGGCATTTTCTCTGGTTATTCCCCATTCCTGGAATGCTCTCTTTCTCTTTCAGCTATTGACTCCTCTGGCTCTTAAGTTCCAACTAAAATCCTATCTCTTATAGGAAGTCCAATGCCTTCCATCTTTTATTTCTTCTTTGTTGTATTTATAACATTTGTAAATAATGCATAAAATTTAATAAAAATAAAATGTTAGAATCTTTTATAATATTATTTTCCTTTTATTTATATAGCTTTCTTTGTATATATTTGTTTACATGCTATCTCCCCTGTTAAATTATAGTCTTCTTGAGGGCAGGGACATTCTTTTGCCTCTTTTTGTATCCTAAAGCACCTGGCCTTTAGCCTGGCACATAGTACGTGCTTAATATATATTTATTGAATTGATTTGAAAAGTTATGAGATTCTGTTTTCTCCCTTATAGTTATTAAAATAAAAGAAAATAATAATAACAAAATGGTAGCTATTTTATTTATTAAAGGATAAATCAAAGGATATATTTTACCATTAAAAAGGTATTATTCAAATAGGACAATATTTTTGAAATCAAGGTTTTGGTCTTTTTTTGTAGCTATTGATTACTATTTTTGAAAGTAACAGAAAGATCAGGTTGGAAAAGATCTAAGAGGAAGATTATAGGGAGACTTTGGTCTTTAGAGTTCTTAAAAAATTACACTGCTTCTTTCCTTTCAGAATTGTTTCTTCTCGTGATAATTTCAATTTCAGTAACAATTTCAATAATAATTAGTATTTGTCCTTGGGTTTGCAAAGTGCTTTCTTCATAAAAATCCTTTGAGCTAGTAATCCTGTGAGGTAGTACAAGTATTATTATCCCCATTTTAAAAGTGAAGAAATAGAAACTCAAGAATCAGTATTCAAATTCAGTCATTTCCTCCCTCTTCTCCTTTGCCCTCCCCATCTTCCACCTTCAAGATTATCTTGTTGCCTCTGAATCACTTTCATATATTTATTGAAAAAAATTTTTATGAATCCTGTTGACTTTTCTTACTATTATTCTAGAAAATTTTTTCATCACTACTCTTCTAGAATGAATTGCCTCCATTTCCTTATCACCCATTTCCTCCTTCCTTAATGCTCTGCAGTTTGGTTTTTTCCCTCCTAATTCTAGAAAACCTAACTTTCAAAGTACTAGTCTGTACTACTAGTAAGTCCTTCATCGCTTTTTAAAAATTAGCTTTTAAAAAATCTTTCTCTCCAATGGATTTTAAGCCTTTGATCGTCTTTTTTTTCTTTAAAATTTTTCTTTAAAATTTCCCTCTTTTTTTACCTCCCAAGAAACTAGGCAAGTTCTTAATTCTTTATGTGAAAGATAACTTAGTGGGTAAGTCACTTAATATTCCTAAACTTTTGTTTCAAGAATTCATTTCATATTGTTATAAAATTGGTTTGAATGAAGAACCAGAACTATGTTTCTTGTTTTGTTTTTAAGTCTTATGGAACTTGAAAGTTGCTTAATAAGTAAATTTTTTTTCCCTAAATAATGTTCAAATTATTGGGTATAACTTTATAGTTAGTGAAATTGAGTACCAATGACTTACTGCCATTTGGAGACAATATTGTTATCTTTTAAAGTTGTTTTTTATTCAAGGTTTTGTTTGTTTTGAGTAAATAGGTTGTCCCAAAGATGTTGAGAGTATATTTTAATATTTTGTCCATATTGTTTTACTGAAACTTTGGCCACATATATATGCACCTCTGAAATCTTATTATTTATTTATTTTTAACTGTTAAAAGGTTTTTTTTTTTTTTTTTTGAGTTCCAAATTCTTCCTAGCCCTTCCCTCACCCGTTGAAAAGGCAAGTAATATATGCCAATTGTACATGTGAAATTATGCAACAAATTTTTGCTAGCCATGTTGCAAGAAAAAGAAAATAAAAATTATGCTTCAATTTCCACTCTGAGTTCATCAGTTATCTCCTTCAAAGTGGATAGCATTTTTTGTTATGAATCCTTTGAAATTGCTTTGGATCATTGTATTGATCACAGTAACCAACTCTTTCACAGTTGGTCATTGTTATAATGTTACTGTTATTATGTATGATGTTTTTCTGGTTCTGTTCAGTTTATTCTGTATCAATTCATATAAAGCTTTCCAGATGCTTTCCAGATTTTTTGAAACCATCTTGTTTATTCTTTTTCCCCCCCAAGTCTTCAGTGGAATTCGTTCATTTAAATAATAAAAATTTTACAGGTAGTCCTTTGTTTACCTTAATTAAAAAAAAATTCTATTAACAAGCATTTTTCTTTTCCTCCCATTTTCCTTTCTTTTCCCTTCTTGGAGAATTGTATTTTAAAGATTTTTTTCCCCACTTTTGTAATGTTCTGATCGGCTCTCAGTTGTAATCCTTCTTTGGGAGGAGGTTTCTTTCTGTATAATCTTTTCCTCTATGAGCAGGTTTCTTGGGAGGCTTCTGGAGCCTCCAGCCAGCCTCTTCTTCTTCCTGAATCCTGGCTCTGAATCTCCTCCAGCTTTTGTTCTTCCCCAGTCCAGACTGCTTGTCCAGGCCCAATGTTGCCTCTTTTATCCTCCCAGAGAATGGGCGTGGGATAATGCAAGGGCTTCTGGGAAGAAGTACTCCAACCAATGAGCTTGCTCCTCTTATCAAGTCAACCTGAGTTCTCACCTTGTAATTGTCCAGACAACCTGAATTCTCCCCTAGTCATTGTCCAGACAATCTGAGTTCTCACCTAGTAATCCTAACACACTTTGTTAATGCAAATGATAACACCTCTCCTCTTCTTCCCTATTAGGAAAAGAGTGTGGTGGCTTAGAACATTATTTTACTATTTTTGTTCTTTCTGTTTACTATTTAGAGATTGTGTCTATCTGTGTGATGATTTGCTCTAGGTCACACAGCATCTGAAGCTCATTTTGAACTCTGGTCTTACAGAATCCAAAATCAGTGGTATGTCCACTGTATCACTTTAGTTGCGGCTTCTACTGCTGATAGTATTACTATATCACTGTATCTAGGATTCCAAAACTCTAATAAAAAATTTTTTTTTTGCTCATTATACAGTTTATTTTTTTTAATTTTTTATTTCTTAATTAATTTTATAATTATAACATTTTTTGACAGTACATATGCATAGGTAATTTTTTACAACATTATCCCTTGTACTCCCTTCTGTTCCGAATTTTCCCCTCCTTCCCTCCACCCCCTCCCCTAGATGGCAGGCATTCCCATACATATTAAATATGTTATAATATATCCTAGATACAATATATATATGTGCAGAACCGAATTTTTTTTGTTGTTGTTGCAAAGGAAGAATTGGATTCGGAAGGTAAAAATAACCTGGGGAGAAAAACAAAAAATGCAAACAGTTTACACTCATTTCCCAGTTTTCCTTCTCTGGGTGTAGCTGATTCTGTCCATCATTGATCAATTAGAACTGGATTAGATCTTCTCTGTGTTGAAGATATCCACTTCCATCAGAATACATCCTCATACAGTATTGTTGTTGAAGTGTATAATGATCTCCTAGTTCTGCTCATTTCACTCAGCATCAGCCTCTCTGTGTTCATTCTGCTGGTCATTTCTTACAGAACAATAATATTCCATAACATTCATATACCATAATTTACCCAACCATTCTCCAGTTGATGGACATCCATTCATTTTCCAGTTTCTAGCCACTATAAAAAGGGCTGCCACAAACATTTTGGCACATACAGGTCCCTTTCCCTTCTTTAGTATTTATTTGGGATATAAGCCCAGTAGTAGCACTGCTGGATCAAAGGGATCTTGCTGTATCACAGTTTGATAACTTTTTGGGTATAATTCCAGATTGCTCTCCAGAATGGTTGGATTCTTTCACAACTCCACCAACAATCCATCAGTGTCCCAGTTTTCCCACATCCCCTCCAATATTCATCATTATTTGTTCCTGTCATCTTAGCCAATCTGACAGGTGTGTAATGATACCTCAGAGTTGTCTTAATTTGCATTTCTCTGATCAATAGTGATTTGGAACACTCTTTCATATGAGTGGAAATTGTTTCAGTTTCATCATCTGAAAATTGTCTGTTCATATCCTTTGAGCATTTATCAATTGGAGAATGGCTTGATTTCTTATAAATTAGAGTCAGTTCTCTGTATATTTTGGAGATGAGGCTTTTATCAGAACCTTTAATTGTAAAAATGTTTTCCCAATTTGTTACTTCCCTTCTAATCTTGTTTGCATTAGCAAAACTCTAAAAATTTAAAGATTTAATGAAATGTGGCATTTCTTCATATTAATTTTGATTTTGTCCCTCTACTCTCTAGAACAATGGAATAATAAATAGTATTTCCCTCCTCCAGATTTTAAAATACATAAATAAAATTCTGTGTTTTTATATCACCAGTAAACGCAGACATAACATTGTATTCTTAAGATTACCATTGTGCTCAATTTTCAGGATGAAAATTACATAATGTTTCTCTTTCTACCAAGAAAATTCAAGTAAAATGAATTTTAAGAAATGATTTTTGTGTGAAGTTCCTGTGGGTTTATGTGTATACATACTTAAATGAGAGTGGAAAGAATGGAAATAATATTGTGCGGTTTTCTCATTTTCCCAGAGTGATTCATAACTGTCATATCTTAATTTTTCTAATTCTCAGTCGTAATGTATTAAGCATCTATTATGTGTACGTTATAAAGGTAAATATAATAATTAGCATAGCCACAAAAGAATTTATAGGCTAGCTGTTGGAGAGATTTTGGTATATGTACCAGTAATTAAAATGTCAAATGTAATGTGAGTATAAAAAGGTAAACATATAGAGTTCTATTTGTGATCCAAGTAAACCAAATTGATTTCTTTGAGTTAAGCGTGTATTCTCTAGGCAGTTATATTTTGTGAGGTTTTAGAGCCTAGCTTTTGGTTAGTTAGCCTTATCAGTTTTTATACTACTCATTAGCAAACTTCATTACCTCATTCATTAAAGTCTGTTTTAGGTTGGATTAAATGGGAGAGCATGACAGTTTTCTCTTGGGCCAGATTAAATTTGGTTTTGGAAAAGTGCATCTTCCATAGCTTGATTGTAGCATAAAATATTCAAGGATGAAGCTGTTAGTTTCTATTTAACCCTAACTTCCTATGAATGGTACTGAGATAAACATTTTGTATTTATGTAGCTTTTTATAAAAAATGCTTCCATTTTTATATTTATATTTATGTATATATTCAATTTATATATTTTTATATTTACAAAATATATTAGTGAAGTGGCTAAAATTTTATGTATTACAACTGTGCTAGGTAGTAGGTTCATAGTTGAGGAAGGAATTATCTCTATTTTACAGGAAAGTAAACTAAGCATCAGAGAAGTTAGTGACTAGGGTCATATAACTAGTAAGTGGCAGAACTGAACTTAGACCTCTTTATTTCCTCCTTCCCTGTTGTATTTTTCTGTAACTATAATGATGACTAAATAGTTTATATTTTGAATAAAATGTCCTTCATGTGCCATTACTGTCCTGGTATCATCCTAATGTGTACTTGTACTGTGGAGTTGTTTTTTTCTGGTAGTAGGGATTTACTTTATAATCGGTCATTCAAAATATACTCTTGGTCATAGAGAATGCCCAGATGGCTGTCTGAGTGGAAGCTCTGGCCCCACGTCCTCTCCTGCCTCAGCCTCAGGTGCAAGGAGCGGACTCCCTGTGGAGTCCTGCCCCAGAGTGGGTCATGCTGAGGTACTGGGCCGCTGTCCCTAGAGTTGTCTCGGGTATCTTTGGCCTCTGTGACCCCTGCCGTCTGAGTATCAGCATGCTTTACCCTGTGAGGAGGGGCTGCAAGATCAGCATGTTTCCCACCTGGAGTGAATGTCAAGCACAAGTGAACCCGTTCAAGAAGTTTGCTACTGAGGATAAAGCTTGGGCCTTTGTCCGAAATACTACAAGCCCTGATCATTCAACAGAGCAGAAAAAGGAATGTAACACAAAGACCCTGTGATTCATCAGATGAAGATGAAAATCCCTGTTCAAAGCTTACAAAACAAAATACAGACTCAGTATCTTCACTTAGCAAAAATATATATTTTTTAAATATGGGAGATGCAGTTATATTTTACACAGATGGCTGCTGCTCCAATAATGGGAGGAAAGCATGAGCTGGTATTGGTGTTTATTGGGGGCCAGGACATTCTTTAAATGTGGGTGATAGACTTCCTGGGCGATAAATGTGGGTGATAGACTTCCTGGGCGACAGACAAACCAAAGAGCAGAAATACATGCTGCCTATAAAGCAATTGAACAAGCCAAGAATCAAAACATTAGTAAGCTGGTTCTCTACACAGATAGTATGTTTACTATAAATGGCATAAAAAGTTGGGTTAAAGATTAGAAGAAAATGGCTAGAAAACAAGCACAAAAAAAGATGTCATTAATAAAGAAGACTTGTCAAGCTTGATATACTTATTCAAGGCATAGACATAAAATGGGTACACGTACCTGATCATTCAGGGTTTGCAGGCAATGAAGAAGCTGATAGATTAGGAAGAGAAGGAGCTACAAAACCACAAGAATCAACATAGCAAAATTTTTATAATCTAATCTAATTAAAAAGCAAATCAAGTGCTCTTTAGTCTTTTGCGTGAAAATTTGCCTATAAGACATGAAGCAGGTGGACTTGGTAACATTCTTGTTTGATTAGAAAGACTGTCTAGTTTTCTGTCGAAATACGGTTCAGCATGTTAAACTATCCGTCACTTTACCCTGACTGCACATCTGTTTATCATTGAGAATTGTTTGGGACTTTAGCATAAAATAGATGTAGCTGACTGTTTAGAAGTTAAAGTAACTTCCTATGTTTTTTTTTTTTTTTTTTTTTTTTTTTTTTTTTTTTAAGGTTTCTTTGTAGCTAGAATAGAAATGAACATGATACTATACTTATAATGATTGGTGTGAGCACTCCAAGAAAGATTGCAAGCTCTGCCTGCTTGGATTCTTTGTTAGGATTTAGGTTTTTTTTGTTGTTTTTTGTTTTTTACAGAAAAATTTACCAGCAGGTGTACAGTCTTACTTCTCTGAACTTTGCTTGGTTGGTCTGTGGATGATACACAAAGTTCAAGACTTTCCAACTTGGATAGGGACCTATTAGATCATAAGACTGGTAGACTTACTTTCACCAACCTAGAACCATTTCTATGACATTGTGTGGGCATTGTATACTTTAATGGAAGATACATGTTACCATATAAGCATAAATAAACCCTAAGAAACAAGTTTGCACAAATAAAACTTTCTTTGACCACTTATGTGAAAATGCTGCACAGGTTATCAAGGAATGTGTGATTCCCCTTTGATTTGGTTTATAGCTATATTTTAGATATTAAAACTATAGTAAATCCACAAAAATCCAGTAAGACCTTTACAATGACAGTCTTCATATTTATCCTTTTGTTATTTTAAAAAGTGAAATAAAACATCAGCATTTTAAACTTGATTAAAGGAAAAATCTAATTATGAAGCCTTCTTAGCAGAATAAAATTTATCAGATATTCTCTATACTAGTGGTTAAAAAAAAACCCATTCAGATATTCCTTCTTTCTCCTTCTCGGGAGTAAGTTTTCTCTTATTCCTAGTCTTCTCAGGAGTATTGTAAGTAATTTTGAGAACAATAAACATCACCCATTTTTTACTTGGAGAAGCCAGAGTAAAAGGCAGAGAATCAACCTGCTTGTAGCTTGAGTAGCCCACACTTAGTAACATGGAACCAGCCCAGCTTGGATCTCACTTCTGTCTAGCTTTGGCTCTGCCACTGTCTCAATATGTAACTTTAAGCAAGACCTGGATCCTTGGGAGTCTCCATTAAGGGACTAAACTCTTAATTTTCTAGACTGCTTTTACACTCAACTTACTTGAGACAAAATTCTGTGCTTCTATGGTAAAATTGTCAGGAAAAGTCTACCTCTTTCCTCATTTGTCACTCAACAAATTTTGTAAATGATCATGTAATTAATTTTAAATGTTGACTGTGCATAAATGTTTGCTCTTGATTTATGATTATATGTAGCTTTTCACAAAAGAAGATGGTACTGATTTCCTAACCAGGCATGTGCTTTTCAGCAAGTTTGTTTTTTTGTGTTGTTTTTTTCCCCCCATCCAAACTACTTTCTTGCTCAATTGGCATCATGACAAATCATGCTTTGCTAGAACAAATTAACTAGTCTACTTAAATGTCTAGTGTCAATTGGTAGTATTAATCTGCATAATTCTGTCAAAACTCAATAACTTATTTTTAAAGAACATAATGAATAAATATCACTTGTTTAAAAAAAATAACTTTTGACAATCTTCCTTGTGACTAATCATAAATCACAGACTGTTACAAGGGGCTTTTTTTTTTTTAATAGAAAATATGTTTCACAAATAAACTTCTTGGTTCAGTCAATATTTCTACATATTGCTGATAATAAGAATAATTAACATTTTGTCTTTTAAAAATGCTTTTTGAACTTTTGGTACTATGTAACATTTTAATCTTACTGATAAGGAAGCAGATCTAGGAAAGTATTTGAAAGCTATGTCCAATTGTTTATTGTACTATATGCAACTGAACAAAGTAAATCTGTATGTGTCATGAAAAATTTCATATATTTTCTTAAAGTTTTTTCTTGTCATAGGATCATATAGGATCATACATTTATAGCTAGGCTAGCCTCTTCATTGTCTATTAAGTGTGTCAGACTCCTAAACTTAGATTGGGATCAATCCTAGGAGGACCAAGAACAATTTGATTGTTGTGTAAACATTTTTGAAGTTTATTTTGTTTTGCAAAAAACCTAGGCCTGCACTCTGTATAATACTGTCTTAGCCTTTGTTATTTCTCATTTAAATCATGAAAACCCATTATCATGTTGTTAAATTAATATACCGAGATGTAAATCTAATGATTAGGAAAAAGATCTAACTTGGCGATTAAGCCCCAGTGGCATTAGCCTCTTAGCTTGCTACTATCTATTTTATTTTATGATAATAATTTGTGAAATGACTGGCCTGAATTAAAAGGGAAATCAGTTTCTCAAGAGCAGTTGTTCTGTGAACAAAGTTAGGTAGCCCTTCTGGAAATCAAGCCTCCATTCTGGCTTAGTCTTTCTTTTTTGGTTACTTTTATTCACAGAAGAGTAGGTAATTATTAAAATCAAAAGGAAGAAAAATTAGCTATAGTTGTGAATCTAATCTAGGTCCTTTGACTCAAAATATCCACCATACCACATACTTTTTTGTTTATTTAAAATGGTATTGTTTGCCTTGATGTTTTTATTTCTGGGGTTAAAATGAGCAAATATAGGTAATAAGTTTATCTTAGTGTAAACTAATTGCCCTTATCCTTCTTTTCTTCTAGTATGATGCTATTCCCATACAAACTAGTGTGGTATTATGTTCCTGTCCAACCCCATCAATGGTGAGAAACCATACAGATTCCAGCACTCCCCCTGTCATCGTTCCCTGTAGTAGCAGACAGGGATCTACCATGGATGGCACCACAGCTGAGCCAAGGTCTAATTCCAATTCCTTACCACAACATTCAGGACAGCAGCTACCACAGCCTCGAAAGAAACGGCCAGAAGACTTCAAGTTTGGAAAAATCCTTGGTGAAGGATCTTTCTCAACAGTAAGTACATAGAGTAATTAATTTTTTAATTTGTGGGGTGATGCTTTGGAGCATTGAGCTAAAGGACTCCACAGAATGGTAATTGATAGTTTTGTAAATGAAATAATAGAATGTTATATATGGAAGGGCCTTTGAGTTAATGTGTCATAATCTGCTTATTTTATAGATGAGGATACTAGTTTTGTATTGTATTTAAAATTGATGAGAGAGAATAGGAAGTTGTTCTAGGTAAATAACCATCCCATGAGATATTATTTCCTGTTATGAAAGTGACTGAGATCAGTCTTTCCAAGACTTTGTTCTTTATTTTAAAATTATAAACATGTTATTAAATTTTAATTTTATTTTATAAATAATAATAAATAAAAACAATAACTATTAATATCAATCAATTAATATTAAATAAATAAATATTGATATATTAATATAGTAAATCTAAAGAAATAATAATAAATAAATTTAAAAATAAAATTTTATAAAAGAAAGCACTTAATGACCCATGAATTTAATTTCTTCAGGTAGTTAATTTCATGTGCTTTTGTCAAACAAATGAAGCCATATTGGTTTTATTAGCTGTGACACAAGTAGATTCCTCTGGTCTTAAGAATCTTGTAGTCAGTTTAATCTCCTAATTATTTGGTAGCATTTCTTGACCTTGGGCACTTTCCATTTTAATATATTTAGACAAATTTATATCAGTATAAATAGATAACGATGTATTTCTGTGGATGTTTCTTTTCATTAAATTTTAGTACTTGAATACAGGATCTTCCTTGCTTATCTCTGTGGAGATTTTTTACAAAAGAAAATACTTTTGTGGTTCAAGTAGAGCAATCTAGTCACATGCAAGAAACTTATTTCTGAGAGCAATGAAACTGAAGTGAAAAACAGAAATTCTTTGAGAAATGGATTGAGCTTTCCCACATTTCTCTATAACAATAACAAAGTCAAAGTAACTTGGTTACCCCTGAAAGGTAAGTTTAGGAATCTGGGCCATGAGCTTAAGTATTCAGATTTCCTTCTATTAGACATACCCCACCTACCCTGTGTTTCAGTTCAGCCTTTGTTAGCAGAATACAAAGAAGTGGTTACTTTTGTAGTCTGTGTGATGAATCTGAAATGAGAAAATGGAGTATCGTGGAAGCCCAGGTCCAGATTTCTATTCTTCCACTATTTCCAGAGTTTTCTGGTTATTAATATGTGTACACATTACTTTGCAACTGGAAGTGGAAATCCTGCTTTAAATACTCATGTTGCCACTTCCTAGATAGGCTTCAGTTTTGGTATAATTGTTATAAAATTGGGGCCCAGAGAGGTTAAGCAGATTACCCAAGTTCCCCAACTGTGTGAAATGAGGTTTGGATTGGGTTCTTAGTACCATGTCCTACACATTTTCCATGACTGAGCACTCCCTTTCTCTGCTGAATGCTATGTAGCAGAGCTGGGGGCTGGAGGGTGGAGGGTGATGGGGAAAATAAGGTTTTAGACTCTGTGCTCCTATATGTGATTTCTCTAGGGAGCGTGGCTGAGTGGGCAAAGTACCTGTCTGGGAGTCAAAATACCTGAGGTTTAGTGCTGTAATTATAGTCCAGGTCTAAGGTTCAGTTTTAGTTCATACTCTGATTAACTTGGTATAGAACCGGGCAAGTCACCTTCCCTTTTTGGCCTTCATTTTGATCATCAGTAAAGTGAACAGAGTGGAATAATGATTTCTGAGGTCCCTTTTGTCTCAAGCATTCTAAAACTACAAAACAGAAAATATAATAACAGCTCAGTCAGTTGAAATTTTTTTGGGGAGGAGTGAATGGCTATTGGGATTAGGCCACATTTCTCACAGTATTTTTATGAGAGGTCCAGGATAAAATTAAGAATTTATTACCAAAAAAAGTCAACCTAATTCTCTATAAACTTTCAAATTTACATTCCATTTTAATAAATTTTTGATATTGACTCATTTAGTTAAATTTTTCCCTTTTCTTCTAAAAATATAATAGAACCAAAAATGTTTGCTTATATGAGGATTCTGACTAATTCAAATTTTACTGTATTTTTTCATTTGACCTCTTATGAATTATATACATCTGATTGATAGCAGATTGATTGTGATTCTTATTTGTAAGAATATGCATATTTATTTGTATGTATAGCAAATTATCTTGAGCAGTTTTGAACTCAGATGTATTGTACTTATGTACTCAAAAATAGTTAGACTTTATGCTGAACCTAATCTGGTTATCTTTTGTTGTATCCTTTCTCTCTTATTCTTTTCCCACCTTCTTTTTCCCTTTTCCCAAAACAGGTTGTCTTGGCCCGGGAATTGGCAACTTCAAGAGAATATGCTAGTAAGTAATATTGCATAAAAGTTTAATATAGACTCTGTAAATATAAAAAGTTGTTGCATTAAAAAAGTTAATTTTAAGTATGTCATACTGATTGTGAAGAACTTGTAAATTCTTGGTTTTCTATAAGCATTAAAATGTGTAAGTTTTAATAACTAATATGTGGAATGCATTAATAAATTAGGTATTTAAATCTTTATATTACCAGTCTTAGTAATTAATTTCTTTTGGTTTTTGTTTAAGTTAAAATCCTAGAGAAACGGCATATCATAAAAGAGAACAAGGTACCATATGTAACCAGAGAAAGAGATGTAATGTCCCGCCTGGATCACCCTTTCTTTGTAAAACTTTACTTCACATTTCAGGACGATGAAAAGCTGTGTATCCTTTGAAATGCCATTTGTTATGGTCTAAGTAGACTGTGAAATATTTCATCAAAACAGAGCAGCAATTCCTAATCTTTTTTGATGTTTTGAGACCTCATTGTTTGATGTTGGAACCTCTCTCCCCATCTTCCTTAAAATATGGCATATATTTTTTAAAAATTAAAAAAAATAATTTTGAGAATTTGTGACACATTTTGAGATAGACATTGTCAAAGAGTAAAATAGGCCAAGACTCTGTGAATGAGAACATTTTTTTATGTGAAAATAATTATAGAAATAGATAAATGTTTTTTGGTTGCAGTTGTCCCTGAGCAAATTTATTTCAACTTCATCTGCAGGATTGTAAATTTGTAGATGATCTATCTCTATATATGTATATGAACTGTTTAAATAAAAAATAACTGAGGCAGCTAGACGGTGAAGTAGACAGAGCACCAGCCCTTGAAATCAGGAGGATCTGAGTTCAAATCTGTCCTCAGATACTTAGTACTTTTTAGCTGTGTGACCTTAAATAAGTCACTTAATCCCAATGTCCTCTCCAAAAAAACACAAAAAAAAAAAACACACCCACAAAAATAAATGAAAACTTAATTCCTTTACATTAAAACACTTAAGAAATTCATGTCAGTTATTTTTAACACATGTCAGTTATTTTTAACATATTGAAAATATACATTTCACTTACAGATTTCAGTGAAATATATAATTGAAATGAAAAATAATTCCAGAAATACAATGTTTTATAGAATCTTGATTTTCTCATAACAGGGTAAGGAAAAAAAAAAGACTTGTGGAAAACTGGTAATACAGAAGAGAGAGTAAAAATGGCTGTCAAATACAAAAGGGTATATTTGGTGTATAATGGCAATAGCACAAAAACCCAGACTGACATTTTGTGATTTCTCACATGTAACATGCTCCTCCATCTTCTGTATGCACTTTGCAATAGTGGATTCCATACCCCCCTCCTCTGTGCCTCTTGTCATCCCTTGTTTTCTTCAAAAGTTTGCTCAAGTGCCACTTCTGTGGGAAATCTCTCCTGATCCTTTTGGTTACTAATGCTTTTCTTCCCCCATTCCCCCACCCCTCCCACTGTGCATGTTGATTTAGAATGTTTATGTACTTTAAAAAATACTAATAGAATAAGCCCCTTGAGTGCATGCGTCATTTCATTCTGTCTTTGTAACTTTGCATGCTTGTCCCAGCATGTACCCAGCACAGAGCCTAGCACTTAGTAAATGCTTGCTGAGTAATTCATTTGTTCATCCTTGGTGTACTTTACTAAAAAACCCCAGTAAATAATTAGGAACAGATAGGGGGATTGGTCCTGTGATTTCATTGGTATAGAGAACTCCGGGTAAAGTAACTCTTCCTGTTAATGCAGGTTGATGTTGCAATTTATAGTCTTGGCAATTTATTGTTTTACTGAGTTGCATTGAGCACTGAGAAGTCAAGTAACTTGCCCTAAGTCACAAAGCCAATATATATCAGGTATAGGACTTGAATACAGATCTTCTGGCTCTTTGTACTGTGCCACTACACTAATATGTACCTGTGGATTCTTCTTACTGTCAGCTTAAGAGAAGCATAATTAAGAAGGTTAAATATGCTATCATTCCAGCCTATGATGCTTTTCAAAATCAAATATAAATATCTTTTGGAATATTTTGCTATTTTTAAATTACTCTATACTTATGCTCTTCACTATTAGTAAAAATAATTTAAAGCTGACTAAATTAGTGTCTTATTGCTTCTGTGCTTTTCAGCAGAGGCAGCATATAGAAGACTAATATGGAAAAGAAAGGAAGAGAATAAACATTTATTAAACACCTACTGTACTAATCATTGTGCTGAGTGCTTTACAAATAGGAAACCTTTTAAGAGACATTTCTAGTTCCTTATCCTTTTTTTTTTTTTTTTTTTTTTTCCCTAAGCAGCTCTACATATATTTCTAGATGAAACTGAGACTGAGGAAGACTTATCCAAAGTCATGCAGGCAGTACTAGAATGTATTGTAACAACAAAGCTAGAATGTAAACCTACTTGGTTCTTCTAATTCAATATTCTAGATTTATTGAGGTGTTTTTTTTTTTTTTTTTTTTTTTAATCTTTATTTTGGTCAGAAATTTCAGCTTTTTCCATGTACTTTGAGTCTTGAGGGTAGCTAAAAGGCACTCAGTAGATAAAGTTCAGGCCCTACAGTCAGGAAGACTCATCTTCCTGAGTTTAAGTCTAGCCTCAGACATTTACTATCTGTGTAATCCTGAGCAAGTCATTTCACCCTGTTTACTGAAGATAGTCTTTAAAGAAATAAAGCAGAACTATCTTAAGATTTAACTATGGTTCTTAAGTTAACCAACTACAAAGTTTTTTGTTTTTTTTTTTTTAATTATTATACCCAGAAGCTTCCTAATTTAATTTAATTCTGTTGCTTGGGAATGAATGAATGAATCTCTTTATGCCAAATACTCATTAAATGTCATAATATTAACAGTAATAATAATAATGATAGCTAGTATTTATCCCTTTAAGGTTTACAAATCATTTTACATAAATTATCTCATTTGGTCCTTGTGATAACTCTGTAAAGTATATTTTGCTATTATCCGAATTTTACATATGAGAGTACTACTAAGGCTCACAGAGATAAATGACTTATCCAGGATCACACAGCTAGTAAAGGTCTGAGGTGGGATTTGAAGCTTGACTACGTCCAATTCTTTATCCATTGTACCACTTAGCCAAGAACTTCTCTAACAGCCATTGGTGAAACTAGTATAGAAACCATTTTTTTTTCTCTGCTTTTCCAAGATAGCAGCTTTGGTGACTTGAAAATTCTTTTCAGATTTCCTTGCTCGCCCTATGTACTCTTCAGTCATACACCATTAGCGCTGAATTTTGTTTTTAGAGAATCCATCTGAAATCTTAAATTTTGTATTCTTTCTCTCCAGCCATAGGTTCCTTATTTCTTAGCTTTTATTCTCATACGACCATTAAAATGTTTCTATTTTGGACAACTTTTTTAGGCTCCCACTTTCCTCTTAGCCTTTTATATATATTCTATTTCCTCTGCTCCATGGTTGGTAGACATTGCTGCCCACAAAATAATTTTAGACTATTTCACAGTCTTAGTTTCTGCTGTGTTGATCCCAAGTTTTAGATCACTCAGTTGGTATTAGAATGCAGATATTAGAAATATAATAATGATATTATTCCCAGTTTAAAAGATACTGCTACAAGAGAGCATAGTAACCCAAAATTCAGATTCTAGTCATTCAACTTCAGTTTGGACTTAATCACTATTCTGAAGTCCCACCATTCATTTCTTTTTGATATCACTTTTCTCTTCAATTCTAATTGTGTCTGTTTCAAACTTTTCTCCTGTTTTCTTAAACCCCCGATTTTTTCCTGATGTCTTCATATTTCTTTGAGTTATTGATACATTTTCAGCAAATTGAATCAGTTTTCTGTTTCTCTCAATTTTGGGTTTCTATTCATAAGGAGGTTATTTGCCTAAGCATTGATTCGTGGCTGATTTTTATTATGTTTGTGTGTGTATTTTCTTCTCTTAATTAAAGAGTTTTATCAGTGTAAGCTGCTAAGCTGATATTTTCTATAAGAGAAAGGTTTCTTCCTAGAAGAATCTCTTTTTTCAGTGGGCTATCTTGTCCCTGAACACATTATTAAATCCTCTTTCTTCTTATTTCATTTTTGAACCAGAAGTGATCCCTTTCAGAAATTATCTGTAAGGTCTTTTGTTTCCAAATCCATTGATTTTCCTCCTGCTGATATCTCACAAAAAGGAGAGATATGTGAATATAAAAAATGATATAAGGTTTCTTATGTGCATCATTATTTTACCAGTTCATTTTGTGTCAGACTGAGAGTTTTGTTAAAATTTAAGACTAAATCAAACATGGATTGATAAGGACCTATATTTTTTTTTAAATTTTTTATTATTATATATATATATATATTTTATAATATTATCCCTTGTATTCATTTTTCCAAATTATCCCCCCCTCCCTCTATTCCCTCCCCCCGATGACAGGCAATCCCATACATTTTACATGTGTTACAATATAGTCTAGGTACAATACATGTGTGCAAATATCATTTTCTTGTTGCACAATAAACATTAGAATCCGAAGGTACATGCAACCTGGGCAGACAAATATTAGTGCTAACAATTTACATTCACTTCCCAGTGTTTCTTCTCTGGGTGTAGCTACCTCTGTCCATCATTGATCAACTGGAAGTGAGTTGGATCTTCTTTATGTTGAAGATTTCCACTTCCATCAGAATACATCCTCATACAGTATTGTTGTTGAAGTGTACAGTGATCTTCTGGTTCTGCTCATTTCACTCAGCATCAGTTGGTTTAAGTCTCTCCAGGCCTCTCTGTATTCCTCCTGCTGGTCATTTCTTACCGAGCAATAATATTCCATAACCTTCATATACCACAATTTACCCAACCATTCTCCAACTGATGGACATCCATTCATCTTCCAGTTTCTAGCTACAACAAAAAGAGCTGCCACAAACATTTTGACACATATATAGGACCTATGTTTTGATGATGAAAAATGGGAAAGGAGAAAAGATAAAGCCATATGATAATAAAGAGGAATCGGTATTATGCCGGAAAGTCAAATACGACTCTTAGGTCATCATCTGAATCTGTATTCTTGATAATGATGACTGATATTGGCTGAGTCATAGTTTTCTTTCATTCACCCTTTGTATAATTTCAATGACCTATGATTTTTGCTACTATTGTTACTACTGCTACTACTACATAGTAGTAACATGCTATCTAAATACAAGTTACGATTCCAGAACATTTTGCATATGTTCTCATTTTACTGTCATAATCTGTTGGGCAAGTAATCAATCTCTCACTGATCCTATCTTGATGGACTCAAAAGTTCAGTCCTCTGACCATAAGTTAATCAAAAAATTTGTCAGAAATGCATATGTTTAAAAAGAGATTAAATACAAATGATTTCTTTTTAGCGTAGTCAATCTTATCTCTCAGAAAGGGATGAAGGAAATGTAGCATCCTGTTTTGCTTTTTTCATTTTCCCTCCAATGAATCCATTTAAAATTTTGTTGGCATAACTAAGGTGGATTATTTTCCCCCTTTTTTTTTTTTTTAAACCTGAATGTTTCCTAGGAGCTACTGGGTTTACTGAAAATACTTTGTTAACATGATAATTAATATAATTAATTAATAATATAATTATAATATAATTAATATAATAGATAAGAACCCTGGAAGTGATTTCTAAACACTGCAGACTCTGCTAACACTTGTCTTCATGCCAGATTTAATAGTCCTCAGTTCACCAGGGTTTTTAATGTAACTTGTTTCAGGTTGCTTATCTACTCTAGGAAGTCTACTCTAGTAACTTCACTGTTCACTTCCATGCAGAGAATTTCCATATTCCTGACTTTTGTCTATTCAGCTGAACTCTAGTCTTATAGTTTTCATAGTATTCTTTGGATATTTATCTCAGACTTATCCAGAAATGAATGTTACAGGTCTCTAATCTTTTCATCCTCCTCCAGTTTCTCCAATTCTGTTTGTGGTACCATTGTTGTGCAAGTTACCCAAGTTGGAGATATATTTTACTCTTTTCTTACCTGCATTTCTAACACTAAGCTCTATCCTTCTTTTATATTATGTCTGAACCGTACCTTCTTTTTATCATTTCCAATACTACCAATCGGTCTGCTGGCTTATTGTATTTCTCTTTTGTGCTCCCTCAAAATTGCTATCAGACTACTCTTTTCAAAGCCCTGATTTTTGTCGTGTTACTTTCCTGTTGCCTATTGGATTAAGCCCAAATTCCTTATTGATGGTTTTCACATTGTTCTCCAGACATGATACTCATTTCTACATATGTAATTTTACAACTATATGACTTTTTTTATGTGGTACCTCTTATCTGGAAAACTGTCCCTTCTCTTTTTTTTCTTTTATTCTTTCTAGGTCTCAATATTTTTTAAAAATCCAGTCTAAGTCCCACCCCAAATATCATGTATGTATGCTAATGCCTTTCATTTTTCATCATTCCTAAAACTTATTATTGTTTGACATTTTATCATTCAATTACATTGTCTTATATTGTTTTCTAATTGGTTCATGTACCTAAGTCATCTCATAAAACTTTGATGATTGTCAAATACATGTGAACATATAAATTATTTGGAAGTCAGACTTCTAGAATTTAGGCCACCTAATTCATTGGTCAGTGAGGATGGGGGAGGAGGAGTAAAGAGCTATTAGAACCAAGATCTTTATGCCAGTCAAAAGAAAATGTATAAAATAATAAGCTGTAAGACTTTCCAGTATTCTAGGATCATTTAGTTTAGGAGTAAAAAGCTCTGAATATACTAGAGTCTCCAAAGTACAAAGATACTTATTTATGCTGAAAATTCTAGTAAGACTTGTCCTTATGCAGTATTCACAACTTTTGTTATAAAAGATAGCTTAGTATGTGATAATTTTTATTGATTGATTGATTGTTGATAATTTAAAAAAATTTCCATATTAGTCATAAAGAAAAATCAGTACAAAAGGGAAAAATCATGAGAAAGAAAAAAAACAAACAAGAATGATATGCTTCAATTTCCATTCAGTCTCCATAGTTCTCTCTCTGCATATGGATGGCATTTTCTATCCAGTGTCTATTGGAATTCTCTTGGATCACTGTATTGCTGAGAAGAGCAATCTGTCATAACTGATCATCACACAATCTTGCTGTTACTATGTATAATGTTCTTTTGGTTCTTCTCACTTAGCATCAGTATTTCTAAGTCTTTTCAGGCTTTTCTGTGATAATTTGTTTTAAAAATATCCTCCATCAAAATTGGTTATAAAGTTTTGGTCACTGGTGTCATAAAGTATTAATCCATTATATAGAATACCTTGCTCTACAGTGGTGATGTATTTCATGTATTACTCTTAGATCCCTTACAGTACTTAGTATACTGCTGGACTCATTAGAAATGCTTAAATACTTGTGAAGTTTTATTGAACCAGGAAGTGATAAATCAACTATTCCTTAGCAAAATAATTTGTAAGTGAGGGAAATTTTTTCTATGTTTATAAATGGAGAATTATTTGAATTTTTATCTATAAGCTATTAAGTGCCTACTGTATTCAAGTCAGTATATTCAGGGGATGAGAAAATAAAAAAAAAAAACTGTTCTAGTGGAGAATATATTGTGTGAAATTATGCTATTGTGGAAAATAAGACCTCAGCCAATAAAAATTCTCTTTTGCACAATTAAAAGTTTATTGCTGAGTCATTAGAATATTAATAAGTTAAATATTGAACAGTGTTTTTTGGGGAGTTACAGAAACATACTGCACATATTTCTGAAAAGATTTTTTTTTTTTCATTTCCTTTCAAAAGTTATATATATTGTAATTAGAGCTAGAAGTAGTGGACTTGTGGATTTGCTGTTTTACTTTTGATAAATAATCTCTTCTGTAAGGGCAGCTAGGTGGTGCAGTGAATAGAGCACTAGCCTTGAAGTCAGGAGGACCTGAGTTCAAATGTGGTCTCGCATACTTAACACTTTCTGGCTGTATGATCCTGGGCAAGTCACTTAATCCCAATTGCCTCAGCAGCAAAAAAAAAAAAAAAAAAAAAAAAAAGGAGAATAATCTCTCTGTAAATTGCCTTTTTGTATAAGAAATCATGATTTGTTCAGTAATCTGAAAAACGACCATATGAAGATTAATTACTCTTATTTATTAAAGCTAGAAGAAAAAAATCCTTAGAAATAACCTAATACAATTTCCTTGTTTGATAGAAGAAGGAACTGAGGGCTAGGATGGGAATGTTGAAGTCACATATCAAATTTGTAGCAGAACAAGGGCTAGACTTTGGCTCTCACAGTACCTTGTTCTGATCACCACACCTCACCCTATCAGGGTTATTGACAAACTTAAGAGACAGTGTTTGCATTATGAGAACATGGGTCCAATTTCTTTTCTCAGAAATGGTGGGAGTGTGAAAGTGGTTTAGAATCATTTCAGTAGGTAATAGAACCCTGTAACCCTAGAGCTTGAGAGAGGCTGACTGACCAGTTGTCAGGGTTAGTGTTGGGTAGGATTCCTGCTCAAGGAAGGTTGGTCTGAATGACCTTTAAGTTTGATTCCAACCTGAAGATTCTTTAATATTTTTTAATCATTTGGTCACCATTATTCTGAAAGAGATTCAGTTCTCACATTCTTTTCAGGCTTTCTCTAACTTTTGATGTTAGATAAAAAAGTTTTGTGCCCTATTATTTGGCCATTGTCATTTTCAGTTTTCATTTAATTATAAAGTATTTCCTGTATGCCTGTTAAGGTTTTTAATTGTTTTTCAAGCTTTTAAATGTTGATCCTTAACTGTATCTTCAGATTTTGGCCTTAGTTATGCCAAAAATGGAGAGCTACTTAAGTATATTCGAAAGATTGGTTCTTTTGATGAGACTTGCACCAGATTTTATACTGCTGAAATTGTGTCTGCTTTAGAATATTTGCATGGAAAGGGAATTATTCACAGGTAATTTACTAGATATATCTTTAAATATTTGTAGATTTATTTATTGGTAAAGAATAGTTGTTTTTACAAAATTCAAAGGTACATCTCAAAAGTTTTGGCTGTAAAAATATGAAAATCTCTTTGGCCTTCATAAAACACTTACCTCAGTTAAATTTGAAATCAGATTTTTTCCCCCTATATATGTTGTCCCATGGTAATAAATTAGGCATTTTTAAGAACTTAATGTTATTTTGTGCAGGTGTAAATTTGTCTGAATAAGTTCTAAAGAATGACAATTTTTTTGTATAGCAGAATACATTTACATCCAGTGACCTAAAAAAATCTTAAAATAATTATTCTCTTAAATAAGCTCAATGTGCTCTCTGCGGTCTTCTTTGCATTGGCAACTTTAAAAAAAAAAACAACCTAGTGTTTTCTTGAAAAGTAGTGAATATCAGATTATGGAAGGGTCACATATGAAGTTTATTTTGATGTTGTTTCATGTATTTGTATATCACATTTAATAAACTTTTGTATAGCTATGCACATATGTTATCTATTTGCTTTTGGGATGCAGAAGAAGAAATCATTTTAATGGTGATATTTTGCTTCCTAAATTAAGTGAAAAATTTATTTAAAAATTTAAAATGTAGATTCATTTTTAGTTCTAGATTTTAATACCATCTGAGACTAGATAAAAAAATTAAAGAAGAATGTTTGTTTTAAATTTTCATGGTTTATTGTTAAGAGAAGAGAAAACAGTCAAAACAGTCTAAAGATTATGAAGTAGAGTGAGGAATTTTTTCACATTTTACTATACTGTATTACAACCAACATTTGATAAGGAAGTGGGGGAAACCATCAGGTAGTCTGCTCAGTGGACAGTGTTGTTCTAACAGTTATCTTCACCATTTATTCTGGTAAATGAAAACTGGAAGGTGGCTGACCACTTCAGTGATTTATTTAAAAGTAGATGGCTATATTACTGATTTTAACTTTAAAAATCCATGATCTTGGTGTGGGTTCTCTACTAATGCAGATGGTAATCACTGTCTTGTGCTTGATCGTCTTTGAGCAGCTGTAAAGAAGACATATATCGCCACATTGTTGCCTGATGGCTACTGTTTTCTAATAATGAGCCCCTTTGAATTAGGTAGGCTGGGTCCTTGAATGACAGAGTATAGTTTGTTTCTGGACCCATACTTGACATTTTTTCAATTCAGGCTCATTTTCATGCCATGACAAAGTGTTGGAGTGGAATTGTTAATGGAGATGAAGGTTATGTTAGCTTAGTTGTAATTTTTTATATTGTAGCTTGAAAAGATTTGTTTCAGTAGATAGAATTTCAGGGAAGCCTTAAATTTTCTTGTTTAAACTTTGTAAGCCAAGGACAGATGACTGTTTTGTTGAGGAGTGAGAATGAGAGCATGGACTTTGAGAATTTGTTAGTTGACAGTTCTTAAGATCACATTTCATCAGGCTATCCTGAAATAGCTAGAAGGAACATTGACTTTAAAGCACCTCCAGTTATAATAAGATACAAATATGAAGCGTTTTAAGTTTATCTTGTGTATCCTAATAGTTTTGCAGCCTCTGTTTTATGACAGATAGTATTGAACTTGGATTGTTTATACCTCTTTTCCTTTGTGGGGGAATGGGCTTCTGATATTCATATATTTTCTGATAGTTTCATCTTAGAAATCTGTCCAAATGTTGATTGCAGAGTAAGGAAGACTTCTCAGTTTAAAATCACGGAAACCAAAATTAGTATCTCATACTGAGATCTGTATTTGAGTTGTGAATTATATTTTTCAAATTTCTGTGCCATTGTGACAATCCATTTGTAACAATGTAACTTTTTAGATGAAATAGATCTGTTTGCCTCTGAGGAATCATTTAGGATGATTAAATTTTCTTTTACTTTTTTTCTTCATTAATATTTAATGCATGTTAAAATTTAACTCCTTTAAATATTTTTGCTGAAATGTGAAAATATGCTTTTTCAGGGACCTTAAACCAGAGAACATTTTATTAAATGAAGATATGCACATTCAGATTACAGATTTTGGAACAGCAAAAGTATTATCTCCAGATAGTAAACAAGGTATGCAAGTATTCTTTTCTGATAAGACTGAATTCAATTTTATGTAGTAGAAGCTATATTTGAAAGTTGTTGAATGATATAAATCAGAATTATAGGTTTGCTTTGTTTTGGATTATTTGGTAATTGAATAACTTATTTGCAAAATAAATCCTTGGTTAAATGCATATGATTTTAATACTCATTATAGAGTTTGTAATTTAAAGGTATCAAGAATATAAATATGCACAAAAGTTTTAGTGGGCTTTGATAGTCAGGTATGATCCAATCTCTCATGACTCTCAGGTATGATCCAATCTCTCATGACTCTCCGGAAAGTTGACAACAGGTAACATGCAGCCATATCTTTTGTTGCAAACAAATTACCAGAGCTGCAAGGATCTGAAAATGTTTTAGTTCATTCCTTTTTTTATACATAAAAAAAAATTGAAGAAAGTAATTTGCTTACATAGTTCATTACTTCCAGGGCTTAGCATTAAATTTTAATAATAATTTTGTAGTATGTTCTTAGTGTATCCGATCAATAAAAACATCAATTAACATTAGTTATTAACATGGAGTATTTTAGGTTTGCAGAGTGCTTTACAAATATTACCTATTTGAACCTCACAAAAACTATGGGGGGTAGGTGCTATTGTTGTTTTCATTTTACAGATGAAAAAACTGAGACAAAGATTGAAATAACTTGCTCAGAATTACACAGCTAGTAGATGTCTAAGATTGGATTTGAATTCAGGTCTTCCCAGTTGCAATGTCTGAATACTATCAGAGAAAGGGCCACAAAATATTGAGGTTATGAAATTATAATTATGCTTTATACTATGCATATTTATGTTAATTTAGTTTGAATGGGACATTTTGGGAGAATGAATGTCAAATAAGCATATTGAGAGAAATCTAGGGAATTCTTGGGTGTAAGATGTATTTTAAGGTTGCTGTGTTCTTTGAGTTCGAGGACTATGTTTTATTTTATCTTTTGCTTCCCAAGTGCCTAGCACAACTTTGCAGCATAGTTGGCATTAGGATTATTTTACCTTTGTACCCTCAGAATCTAGTTCATAATCTTATACAAAACAATGTTTATTACATGTTTTTGAATTGAATTGAAAGAATAGAAATCGGTTTAGAATGAATATTACTTCAATAACCAAAGAGATTGATTATCTTAATGTGGCAGACTTCTATGGACATGAAATCATTTTGTCTATTTAATAATGCTAATGAGTTTCTTGGAATTGAGTCAGATTATTGAGCATTTAGCAGTTTCTTTGAGAATTCTTCTAGAAGATAATATGTATTATTAAGCTTTAGAATATAGCTATTGGATTCTTATGCAAGATCAGTATAAGAAATATCCAGTATTCATATTGTAAGGATACATAATGAAGGACAATAGATTATGTATTTGACAGTTTCTTATAAAATCATTTCCCTCATATAGAAAAAATGTATATATAGAAGGTAATTTTTTTTCCCCAGTGGGGCAGAAAGACCTCATGTAGAAGGAGGTGTTTGAGATGAATTTTAAAAGAAACTAGAAGAGGATGTGAAAGAGGGTCGTGCTGCAAAAAGGAGATGAAGAGTTTATGGGAGTGAAGGGAATGGAGGATAAAAAGTAAAATAAGGCTGTCAAGGTTGATTGGGACCAGGTTATGAAAGGCTTTAAAGGCTAAATTGAGGAGTTGCGTTTGATTTTAGAAGCAAGAGGGAATCAATAAAGTTTATTGGACAGGGAAACAATATTGACAGAACTATGCTTTACGCATATTAATTTGGCAGCTGTTTGGAGGATAGATTGGGAGGAATGACTTAAGGTAAGACTAATTAGGAAGCTCAGGACATAGTAAAGGAAAAAAGTTGGGAAGTGCTTGAACTAGAGTAATGACTCTAGTGCTTGAAAAAGGAGTGGATAAAAAAGATTATGGAGGAAGAATCAGTTAAGGCTTGACAAATTATTGGCTATACATGGGGTAAGGGAGAGTGACGATTCAATGGTGATTTTGAGGTTGTAAACGTATGTGACTATAAGGGTACTATATACTTAAACATCTAGGAAACTTAGCATAAGAGATGGGTTTAGGGAGGAAAGGAGTTCTGTTTTAGATGTAATGCTTGAGATGCCTGTGAAGTAATCCATTTGGGAAGGTCCAATAGATATTTGATGATGTCAGAATAGAGTCTAGGAGAGAGACCAAGACTATATGTATATCCAAATCTGGGAGTCATTTGTGTAGTGATGAAAATGGAACTGAAGAAAGCTTATGGATTTCACTGAGAGAATGTAGAGTGGAAAAAGAATAGGGTTCAGATCAGAGCTTTGCAATAAACCAACAATTAGTGATCCCAGTTTAGATGGGATGCACATGAAGAAGAGGACAGACCAGTAGGTAGAGCAAAAACAAGAGATATTTTACAATATCCCAGAGAGGAGAGAGTATTCAGGATGAGTGTATAGTAAATAATGTCAAGTATTCAAGAGAAGTTGAGGAGGATATGAAGATCTAAGAAAACTTATTATTCTTGCAATTAAGAGATCACTTGTAACAAGAGAAAGAAGAATAAATTCAGTTCATGATAAGGTTGGCTGGAAATCAGATTTAAAGGTTTGAGAGGAGAATGAGAATAGAGGAAGTGTTCATTCAACTTTTGCTAGAAATTTGGCTATTAATAGGAGGGGAGATAGAGAAGATGATAAGAGGTGGTAGAGCCAAGTAAATGATTTGTAGGATGGAGGGGACCTGTATATATCTGTAGGTGACTGGGAATGAGCCAGTAGATAGGGAGAGATTAAAGATTAAAAAGAGAGAAAGATAGATTATGGTGACAGTCTGCTCAAAGAGATGAAGGGAGTGGGTTAAAAGGTAAAATTAGAGGGATTGGCATTGGTAAGAAGAGCTACCCTTTCACTGACTAAAAGAATAGGATATGATGTTAAGAGGTTTTGAAATGGAGAATGGCTTTTGGGTTTCCCTTCCCCCACTTTCCCAGTCCTATCGCTACACCACCTTAGCAAAGTGTAGGCTAAAGTCCTTTTCTGAGAGGACAGTAGGAGGGCCAGGTGATTTGAAATTTTAGGAGAGACATTTTGGAGCAATAACTGTGGGCAATGGAATAATGAATGAGTCAAGTAGGAGTAATAGGATTATCTTGCTATGATGATGCTCCAATTGAGATTAGTTAAGAAAAATTTGTAGTGTACCCATTCAGTCAGGTTGTCAGTCAGTGAATCAGCAGAGTTGTGTGGTATGACTTATTTCAGCATACTAGCTGTGAATGATGCAAATAGTGAGAATAATTTGATTTGGAATTGGGATTTGGTAAATTGTGAAGAACAGTGATATAAGGAGACAAAGGATTTGATATTAGAGGACAATGTGAGGTAAATCTGATTAACTAGGGAAAAGATTGACAAAGGAGGGGAAAGTGAAGCCAGAAAGAAATGAATGCCTGGGAAAGTCCTGAGGAGTGCAGTAACTGGAGCTCATATTGAAGATGGAGAACAGGTTGAGAGGAATAAAGCATAAGGAGTGATGAAATGGTAAGTTTAATGGTTGGATAATTAAGTTCTGGAATTTTTGGGCATTGAATACATCTAGATCATCTGAAATATGAAATATATTTGAATAAATTGTAAAGGTAATTTTTTTTTTTCTTTTTCCCTTTTTTCCCCCCTCCTTATTAGCCAGGGCTAACTCATTTGTAGGAACAGCACAATATGTTTCTCCGGAGCTGCTTACAGAAAAATCAGCATGTAAAAGGTAATCATTTGTCCTTGTTAAGCTATAAGTGTGTATATTTTAAGAAATTAACATTTTTCATTGACAGACTACTCATACTGAAAAAACTCTTTTTAGGTCCTCCCTTCTCTGTAAATCCTTCTGATCTCTCAATTGGAAGTGATTTTTTTCTTCCTTCATATGACTTCAGAGTACTTTATTTACCGCTTACACACTTATAGTTACTCTTTCATATTGTATACTTATCTCTTTCTACAATATTGAGTTAGACTTAAGATTAAGATATCCACGTCCAGTATTTATGTGGTTATTATTAGTTGCATGACCTCTTTGAGCCTTTGTTTTCCCCTCTGTAAAATGGACTTAATAATAAATATATTAATTAGGAAATATTAATTAATAAGAGTGTTGGTTGATAAGTATATGTATGTTATATTTGTGTGGTGTATGTGTGTATCTTTCTCTCTAGGCTTTTTAAGGTATTATTTATGCTAATTGTTGTTATAAGGACAGTGATCTTAGCCTATTTATTTTTGTTTCTCCCCTAATGCTGAGATTTATAAATATTTGTTGAATTCTAGATAATTTTTTAAAGTTTTTAAGATTAAGAACATTCTGAAAGAAACTTGTTTTATTTTTGATCCATATTTTTTCCTTTTGTATAAATTTATGCTAATTTGTTATTTTGATTATATTGCTTTTGGCTTTGAACTGTGTGTGATCTTTTACCTTTAGGGGAAAAAAAATGAAAATTTTCAGTGTTATCCAGAGAAGAGAGTATCTTAGTCTTCCTGTTCCAGTGATCCTTATTGTTGTAGCATGGAGGGACTTTATATTATTATTAGGATCATAATTCATCCCCATTTCTTAATATATTGGAACAAGGAAAAGTAAAGGAACTCAGCAATCTGTCATTAAGTCAGTTCTTTCACGGACTGTATGGCTGTGGAAAATCCCTTAACATCTCAGCTTTCTCACTTGCTAAAATGGAAATAATACTACTTGTAGTACATACCACACAGCATTCTTATGACTTTGTGACTCTGAAGCACTTTATAAATGTTAGTGATTATAAGAATGATGGTGAAGCAAATATTCCTATCAGAATTATAGATAGAATGTGTGGCTAGGCTGAAAAAAAATGCTCTTTATATTGCTAATTCCTGATAAAAGTTTACATCTTCTTTAAATATTATCTAGATTTCTTTTTTTGGATCTATTTGAAAATTAGCTTGAACCATGGTTCAAAAATCACCTTAACCAAATTTGAGAGAGGATATTCAAATTGGTTGTAAGGTGACGAATTTCTGAAGATTAAACAATCTATACTTTCAAAGATGATGATTTTTTTTTTTTTTTTTTTTTTTTTTTGAGCTATAGTGATTCTTAATGACCAGCTACTAGTTGGGTTGTGATCTTTGTGGAGAGAATATCTACTCTGATGAAATCACAGATCCTGGAAGTATTTAATGCTAATATTTTCCCCTAATCTAGCTGTATTGATTTTATTTATGCAAAACCTTTTAAATTTGATGTAATTAAGATCATCTTTTCTACCCTGTCTCTGATTATGCATTTTTCCTCATCCAAGGTTATAAGATTCTTCTCTATTCTTCTCTAATTAACAGCTACTCCTATCTTAGGTGAAATGTAGATTGATTTCCTTGTTAACCTTATAATCAGTTTTCAAAATTTTTTAAATCTTAGTTTTATATTCATTCAACAAACAATTTTCATTCTTTCATTTGGCATTTATTAAGTTTCTACTGTACAAAATTCATTTTAGGGGATAAAAAATGAAATGAGAAACAATTTGTATCTTCATGGTGTATCTTTACAGTTTAGTTGAGGGCATAAACCATAGTTACACATAAATTAAGATATAGTGGGTGCATAAGAAGAATATGAGATCAGATGATAATCAAGAGGGATTAGGGAAAGTGTTAAATTGAGTCAAAAGTTTTTAAACCGCTTTATCATGTGTTACAAGGATTTCTAATTCAATATAGTTTTTCATTTTATCTATATCTTTCTATCACCTGAATGATTGTTTTAGCCCAGTAGTTAGGAGTCATTATTTTATATTCTAAGGCTTAAATTTGATTGTGGGAGAAGAAGTTGCTTATATACATAACTTGGTGGTTGGCTGTTAACATGAGGTAGAGTTAAGTTTCAGTGTTAATATATGCATAAAGTTAATTTGGATTAGAATAGTAGGTAAGCTACTGAAGGAAAGTTGTAGAAATTTCATTCTAATAAAAATTAATTTTATGTTAGGCAGCTAAACAGTACAGTGACTAGAGTCACTGGACTAGAATCAGGAAAACCTGAATTTAAATATGAGAACTTAATTGTCTGTATGACTGTGGGCAAGCCATTCAACCCATGCTTTCTTCATTTTCCTCAACTACAAAATGGGGATGATAACAGCAGCTTCTTATATGTGTCATCTTCCAGAATGTAAACAATTTATCTTATATTGAGCCCTTATAATTATTCTTTTCATGTTACCTTCAATGCTTCTCTTGATTTTTATGTTTGAAAGTCAGATTTTCTATTCTTCCTCTCTAAAAGGTAATTTCTTCCTTATTCCTTTGAAATGCTTATGATAGCTTTCATCTTTTATGCCTAAGTCATGTATCCATTTGCTATTTAGCTTCATATATAATGTCAGTGTTTGTTTGTAACAAACACTATCAAGTTGATTTCTAGATTTCCCAGTAATTTTTGTCACAGTTTGTCTTTATTCCAGTAACTGGGGTCTTTAGGTTTATCATATACTGTGCTCCATATTTATTTGCTTCACAGAATTTATCATTTGATAAATGAAATATGTTTTGTTACTTGTAATTTTCAAATATGATCTTCTTTTCTCTTTTTCCCTATTTTAAAGTTCAGACCTCTGGGCTCTCGGATGTATAATATATCAGCTTGTAGCAGGATTACCACCATTTAGAGCAGGGTAAGAAAAAAATTTATATTTCTTAAATATTTCTTTTAAAGATCTCATTGTTTTCTACTTATTTTCCCCAACAATATTGTCATAACAAAATGAATTTTAGCAGCTAAGTACAGACTACTAAATATTTATTATCTTCTTTTAATATCTGGAGTAAAGAGAAGTTTGAAGTTACCAGATTATTTGAGATTGAGAGAGATTATTTTTGTCAAAGGATCAGAGGAATACCCATTTGAATAAGGAGTGACTGGAGGAAGGCTTCAGGAGTACAAGTTGGGCCAATATGTTGGAATTCTAGGAAGACAGATTTGTGCTTGTAATAAAGAAAAAAAAAAAAAAAATGAATAGACTTGTCCCAAAATGGAATGGGTTTCTTTTTTGGAAAGTATGTTCCCTGTCAATGGAGAGGTCTCCAGACTGTTTGACAGCTGGTTAGGTATGTTACAGAAGAGGGTTTAGATTGGTTTAGATTACCTTCAAATTTTTTTACACCACCAAAATTCAATATTTGTTTAGGGAGATTAACATTCTTAGCCACATACATGGCAGCTATAAGAATGTTCCCTTTGACCATTTGGAAACCTCCCCTTTTTAGGGGAGAGGAATGGGCAATACCGTGGATTAAGCAAGTTATATATTGAAATCTTTACCTTCCAAACTGATTACAAAAGCTGCTTACAACTTTTTTTTGATTTGAAGGTAATTGGTATATATGATAGTTAAAAAACAAAACAACAAAGTTAGGATTAGTGCTTATTTGCTTGATTCTGGGGTAAATCATTTTGCTTTTGTTTTGCCAGAAATGAATATCTTATATTTCAGAAGATAATTAAATTGGAATATGACTTTCCAGAAAAATTCTTCCCTAAGGCAAAAGATCTTGTGGAAAAACTTTTGGTAAGTATTTTTCTCATTTTATTATGTTACAGCATTGGTAAGAATTCCCTTTTTTGAGCTATGTTGATGAAGCTTTAACATTTCATAAATCTTTTTTAACTTGGAGTATAGTTAATAAAATGTATATTCTGAGAATTAGCAAAGATTTTCATGATGGCTATGGTGGACCAACTCTGAATTTGTCTTGAAATTTTGATTTTGCCATTTATTAGCCAAATTACCATGAATAAATTCTTTTACCTCTTTGAGTCTCAGTTTACTTACATGTAAAATAAGAAGTAATTTCACAGATGTATTTTATAGGTAGAAGTTCTATATGAATGTAAACTGCTATTGTTAGCTAGAATTACAGCCTATTACAGTTTTAATCTCTACAATTTCAAATTCTGATTGCAGAATTTTTTTTTTTTATTACTGAAACTAGTGAGAGAAAATTCTTTTACCTTTAATGGGTCAGTCTAAGTCTCCAAAGTATCAAATGTGTCATCTATGTTTGTTCAATAAGACTTTTATTTAGGATTTAGGTTTAAACTAAGGAGAAGTCTACAGCCATTTCTTGATTGGTAAAAGGTTTGTCTATTGGCAAGAAAATTCAACTGTTTGAACTTTTGGGATTTTCATGCTTGGATGTATGGCATACCATGATTTTCTGTAAAGTAGAGTTCTTGTAGATGGTGTTAGAACTTTTGATTAATGTTACAGCTCTTAACAGTATTACGTGTGGGTGGTTTTTTGCCTTTGTTGGGCCTTCTTTACTCTATTTAATATAGTTTAGGATTTTGCTGTCCATGGTAAAGTGACAGAAGAAAGTGATTTAAAGTGAAGGTTTTTGTACTTTTTTTTTTTTTTTTTTTTCCCCCCCACGAATTGGCATCAGTCATGGATCTGAATTATTCTATGTTTAGCAACACAGAATTAGTTCTAAATAGCATTTTATGGTGTTCCAAATAATGGCAAGCATTACAGAATTGCTTAGGAGGGGAAGGGGGATGGGGGAGGGAGGGAGGGGGGAAGAAGTAACTTTGAAATGAGAAATAGCTCTTAAAGCTCTTTATTTATGCCCATGTAGGGTACCTATAGTGGCATAGGCTTTGTTATTAGCAATTTGGGGGCTGAGTCTTTTTTGGCCTAGATTATAGAATGCAAGGAGAAGAAAACTGTTCTAGTAAAAGGTAGATTTGGTGCCTATCTGTATGCTGAATCAGGAAGTAGATAATATTGGGAAATAATGCACATAGTTCTCTTTGACCTGTGTCAAACCAGGTTTTCTGTTATTTTGTTATTTTGACTCAATAATGTTTGAAGTTTTCTGGTTCTGGTGTCAAGATAGATCACTTCATGGACACATTTAAATGACATTTATATGGTAGAGTTTGACTTTTGATAAAGTCAACTCTGAGAAGTATCTATTATAAATATTATCCCCATTTTATAGATATAGAAACTGAGGCTTTGAGGGGTAAAATCCCTTGGCTAAGGTCAAAGAGCCTAGTAAATTCTGGTGCTTGGACTTGAACCCAAATTTTCTGACTCCTGATCTTGGGTTCTTTCAGTTATACTAACATTTTTCCATGCTGACTGAATGTTTTTGGTATTTTTTTGAAAGATTTTTAAAGGCTAACATAAAATATATAAAAATGTTTTAAAGCCTCAGAAAATGTTTGTTAGAACTTTAACAACTGACCTGTCTGGTGACTTCATTATTTTTGACTATAGAAAGCCTTCCAAATCAGGAAATTTATGTAACCCTTTTATCAGATTTGTTTTAGAATTTAAGGACCAGGCTGGTGACTGATTATAAGAAATGTGTAATAGAATTGGGAGGCTATTGAACATGTCAGGCTCTTATTGTGTTTTCATATAGCTTTCCCTAGGGAATAGGTGTAACTAATTTACCCAATCTGAGTGATTTCACTAAATCCTTTGGACAAAATTATAATTGTGTGAGACTGAGCTAAAATTGCTTTTAGGGAATGAATGAGGGAAATTTCAGTAAATCTATAAATAGATTATGCTAAATCTTTTATTTTGCTATGAAATATGAAAGCCTCCTTTATTTACAGGTCAATTTTATTTAAGACATTATTGTAATATGTGTGTTTACTAATGCTCTTTTTTGTGTGCTGTGTAAGTCACTCCCAATTGTAAGAAGAAAATATTGGTAGTAAGAGATGAAAGAATGTAGGCAAAAGGAATTTTACAAAAACAATATGTAATCCTAAACTTATTGATTAGAATAGAGTTATGTTATACACATGTCTTTAGATGAATTGACAAAAATTACCTTTTTAGTGCTAAGTATATAAGCTTATAGTGGGTACTTAGTCAGTGCTCCTTGATTGATATCTGACTGCGGATTTTTTTTTAAGGTTTTAGATTCCACAAAGCGATTAGGCTGTGAAGAAATGGATGGGTATGGACCCCTTAAAGATCACTCATTCTTTGAATCTATAACATGGGAGGATCTACATCATCAGACACCCCCAAAGCTGACAGCATACTTACCTGCTATGTCTGAAGATGATGAAGACTGCTATGGAAATGTATGTCATTGTATCTGTATTGGCCCACTTCAGCGTTTGAGTATTTTAAAAGAAAAAAAAGTTATTTGTTCTTGTGATTTGTTTGGTTGAAAATATCTAGTTACTAGTTTCAGTGAGTTAATGCTATCGTGGTGGTATTCTACTGCTTTAAAAAAAAAAAAAAATTGATGAATGTACTTCTTAAATCTGGCTTAGGTCAAAGCCCCTCCATACCTTAGTAGATAGTTTCGTGAGTTGCTGTAGATTATCCCTGAATAATTTGATGGTCATCCTGCATTTAGTTATCAGTTGAATCCTTCCCAGCTTAGTAGGACATGCCACTGTTTAAATTTCATTCATATATTTTTCAAGAAGCTATTCCCATGTCATAGTGAGGAAACAGAATAGGACTTCAGTGGTTATATGGTAGCATCATGCCAATCTAATTTTAAGACAGCAGAAGGCAATAAATAGGCAAAGAGACACAGAAAGTTTGGTCTACTTTTTAATTTTTTTTTCTTCTTTTCAATTTTCAGAATTGAGTACTATGAGAGATGTAGAAGACCCTTACCCAAAATGACTACTCAGAGATCACTCAGTAGAAGGCAGAAAAGTTGTTTATTGAAAAACCTCTGGAGGATGAGCCCTCCTTCTAGGAGCTTTCTCTTCCTTATCTTACTATGGGACTGCTCATCCTCTGGTCCTTATTTAGCTTATCTTGGATAAGAGCAAACGAAGGGCATAATACCTCTTACTTTTAAATGTTGGTTTTCTTTATAGAGTAACTTTACATAGAATTAATAATCTTTAGCATGCAAAAGTATTATAGGAAGGGCAGTTTTTCCCAAGGCATTTATCCTATTGCTTTTTCAGTATTTCCAACTCTTCATGAACCTTTTTAGACTTTTCTTGACCATTTCCTTTCTTTAACTCATTTTAAACATGGGAGAACTAAGGCAAACAGCGATTTACCCAAGGTCTCACAGCTAGTAAGTGTCTGAGACTGGATTTGAACTTAAATCTTCTTGATTGCAGGCCTAGTACTTAATCTACTTTGCCACCTAGCTGTCCTAAAAGTCAAGGAATTGAGGACAATTGATCCTTGATGCAAAATAGCAAATTCCCATTGTCTGTCGTTCTTTTTCCTTAAACATTTATAAATTGCAAAATGTATTTTTATCTTTTTTTTTTTTTTTTTTTTTGCTGAGGTAATTGGGGTTGTGACTTTCCCAGGGTCACACAGCTAGGAAGTATTAAGTGTCTGAGACCAAATTTGAACCCTGATTTCAGGCTGGTGCTCTATATTCTGCACCACTAAAATGTATTTTTAAAAATCTCACTTCTCTCTTTTGGAAATCACTCATTAATGAACAACTGTAAATACTTTTCAACACCTGCTTTGTTCCCAGTATGATTGGGAAGGGAAATGTAACTTGAGCATAAGATATAACTTTTGTCTTCTAGAACTTTATGGTCTATTTGGAAAGAGAAGACTCACCTATGAAATAGAACAGTTGAGCAATAAGCTGCCTGGGGCTGATTATAATACAGAGTTTATAAAAAGAAAAAAAGCACTGGGATTTAATGTGGCAGTGATATATTTGGGGTTCAGCACCAAATGTTGAGGTTCGGTCATCTGAAGAATTTACAGTGACTATTCTCTTTGGCAAAAGGTAGGTTTATTTAGGAGATGAGGTTACAGACAAAATAAAGAGATACAATAGATACCAGGAATAGTAAATATGAAATAGAATTGGAAGAGCACATAGTTAGCAAAGAAAGGGGTTTTAACAATTAATAATGGAAAAGATAAAAAGAGAAAGAAAATATTTCATGAGGTTGGAGTATACCTTTGACTGAGGGGCTAAATCCTAAAAAGAGTTAGTTCATATGTTTCTACCATGTTTAACATATATTGGACTACTTGCCATCTAGTGAGAGTGGGTGGAGGAAGGGGGAAAATTGGAACACAAGATTTTGCAAGGATTAATGTTTACCATTTATCCATGCATGTGTTTTGAAAAATAAAAAGCTTTTAAAAAAAAATTTAAAAAGAGTTACAACAGGGAAAAAGATGCCATGAAACATGGGGGAGGAAGGATGAGGAGAAAGACACTAGAGGCCTGTCAGTCTTGACCCAAAAGGAGTTTAGCAAAGGTGGCATGAACCATAGGCAGATTTAACTATATTTATCTATAGATGTTTGAAATAACTTGGATTTCTGACTGGATACAGACAGCAAAGGGGGAACTCACAGTCTCCACAGAGGATGGGACTATAATTTTGAACTGATTCCCCATCAGTGGCTTTCCCCATTTGCCTCAGGATTTCATTAAGGTGTCAGAAAACCAAATTGTGGATACAATTATGAAGGTTGTTAATTCCCTTCTTGTGAAAGAGGGGCAGTGTTTATCTGGGAATCCAAGTAAGCAAATCAGTTTAGGTTGGAACCAAGTTTAGGATGCCAAAACCTATAGGCTGAGTCAGAAAAGGAGAGCCTAAGGTGGTAGCAGTCTTGATAGGGACTTTGGCAATAGGTCAGAATCCAAGATACTTTAATGTCTCTATCTCCTGGACTCTGTGCCCTCTTAAGGATTTATATGTTTTCCGTTCCCACTTTCTTTAATATGGGAGGCAGTTTGAATTGATGGGACTATCCTTAATATGCTTTATTAGAAGAGTTGTGGACACGGAGAGAAATTATCAGTGATCTGACAGAATGTCTGGTTCACTTGCTTAAGAAGAAATGAATGAATAAGTTGGTAAAGGACAACTTTGGTAAATATAGGGGAAGAAGAAAAGTATAGTTTTTTGGATTATATTTGCCTCCTTCTTTCCACTTACATATCTGTTAACTCAATGTAAGCTCTTATCACTTCATGTTTTGACAATTGGGGTAGCCTTTTTATTGTTCTCTTTTCTTCAGATCTTTCCTGCTCCATTCTATTCTCCACTCTGCTACTAAAGTGATCTTCCTAAATTAGGCCCAGGTTTGAACATTTCACTGAATTTGGTGAACTCTCCTTGTTCCCTATTGCCTCTTAAAAGACAATAAAGACTTTTACAACCAAGCTTCTATTCTTCTTTCTGAATTTCTTTCTACTTTATTTCCCTTTACTTACAATTCAGAAATACTGGCCTCTCTGCTGTTCTTCACACATCATACTATCTTCTGACTCTGTTCTGTTTTTCCTGGCTGTCTCCTTTGCCTGAAATTATCTCCTTTCTCACTTTTGCCTCTTGGCTTTTTTCAAGGCTGATATTCTATCCTCTTAGGGTGGACCTACCCTGGTTCCTTTACTGATAGAGCCTTACCTTTTGGGTCAGATACTATGTGTACTGTTTAGATTTGTTTATATTATGTTTCTTTCTTTAGAATATGAGCTCTTTCACGGTAGAGACCACATTTTGACTTTTTTTTTTTTTTTTTTTTTTTTTTGCATTGATTAGCCAACATGCTAGCACATTGTAAACATTTACTAGCACATAGTAAACACTTAATCTATGTTTTCTTGTTGAGGCTGTTGATAATTATGGGGGGAAGACGGAACACAGAAATTAAGATCTTAGAGATAAAAATCTGTGTTGTGTTATGAAGTGTGTTCCAAGTTTTATATACTTGTGGATGACACTCTTGTTATAAGTCACTGTAGGTAAAGTACAAAATGATGAAGAAAAATAGTAGCTAAATGTTAAAGCCAATAAGGAGGGTAAAAGTTGGAATATAAGTGAAGTATAGGAGGACATAGAGTAGATAATGGCATTTTGAAGGGATTTCATAAACATGCTACATGAATATCAGATAAAGTTAAACTATGTAAAGGTGGGTGTTAGGGATGGGGAGGGCAAGAGAACCATAGCAAGATGGCACAATTATTAGCGTGTAGCTAGAGACCAGAAATATCCAGTCTCTCACACTTATCAGCTTTTAGTCTTTATCACTTATCCTCACTTTGCCCCAGTTTCCTCATCTGCAAAATAATAATAGTACTTACTTTGTAGTGAAGAGCAAATGACCTAATAATTGTAAAGTGTTTAGAACAATTCCTGACACATAGTAGGTGCAATATAAATGTTAGCTCCTATTATTATTATCATTAACAATAATAATGAACTATCAATGAATGGAAATCCTTTGGCAAAAATTTATCAGATCTAGTGAGATTAAAATATTTAGTTGGATTATTGGAGTTGTATTACTGCATGTTGTTCTATCAAACGGGAGCATAGTTTCTGGATTTTTTGGGGGGCGATAACATTTTTTGATTCAATTAAACCTAGGTCCATGACCTTTAGGCTGGTCTGTTATTTTTTTTAGCTAACATCGTGTACATTGTGTTATGGCATGGTATTTATGGCAAATTAAATATATAACGTTAGAAATCTTTCCTGGAAAAACTGGAAATTAGTATGGCAGAAATTAGATATGGATCCACACTTAACACGATATACCAAGGTAAGATCAAAATGGGTCCATGATTTAGGCATAAAGAATGAGATCACAAATAGATTAGAGGAACAGAGGATAGTCTACCTCTCAGACCTGTGGAGGAGGAAGGAATTTATGACCAGAGGAGAACTAGAGAACATTATTGATCACAAAATAGAAGATTTTGATTACATCAAACTAAAAAGTTTCTGTGCATACACGATTAGAAGGGAAGTAACAAATTGGGAAAATATTTTTACAGTTAAAGGTTCTGATAAAGGTCTCATTTCCAAAATAGAGAGCTGACCCTAATTTATAAGAAATCAAACCATTCTCCAATTGATAAATGGTCAAAGGATATGAACAGACAATTCTCAGATGATGAAATTGAAACTATATCCACTCATATGAAAGAGTTTTCCAAATCACTACTGATCAGAGAAATGCAAATTAAGACAACTCTGAGATACCACTACACACTTGTCAGATTGGATAAGATGACAGGAACAAATAATGGTGAATGTTGGAGAGGATGTGGGAAAACTGGGACACTAATACATTGTTGGTGAAGTTGTGAAAGAATCCAGCTATTCTGGAGAGTAATTTGGAACTATGCCCAAAAAGTTAAAAACAAAACTGTGCATACCCTTTGACCCAGCAGTGCTACTATTGGGTTTATATCCCAAAGAAATATTAAAGAGGGGAAAGGGACCTGTATGTGCCAAAATGTTTGCGGCAGCTCTTTTCATAGTGGCTAGAAACTAGAAGATGAATGGATGTCCATCAATTGGAGAATGGTTGGGTAAATTATGGTATATGAAGGTTATGGAATATTATTGCTCTGTAAGAAATGACCAGCAGGATGAATTCAGAAAGGTTTGGAGAGACTTAAATCAACTGTTGCTGAGTGAAATGAGCAGAACCAGAAGATCACTATACACTTCAACAGCAATACTGTATAAAGATATATTCTGATGGAAGTGGATATCTTCAACATAAAGAAGATCCAACTCACTTCCAGTTAATCAGTGATGGACAGAAACAACTACACTCAGAGAAGGAACACTGGGAATTGAATGTAAACTGTTAGCACTACTGTCTATCTACCCAGGTGACTTATACCTTCGGAATCCAATACTTAATGTGCAACAAGAAAATTGGATTTACACACATATATTGTATCTAGGTTATACTGTAACATGTAAAATGTATGGGATTGCCTGTCATCTAGGGGAGAGAGTAGAAGGAGGGAGGGGAAAATTTGGAAAAATGAATACAAGGCATAATGTTATAAAAAAAAGTACTCATGCACATATACTGTCAAAAAAATTTTTTATAATTATAAAATTAATTTAAAAAGAAAAAGAAAAGGAATCTTTCCTGGAACAAATATGGGATTTTCCTCTCATCTTACAGATAACAGAATGGAAGCTAAAAAAAGAGCAGATATCCCAGTCATATTGGTAGTAGAAGTCGGAAATTTGTAGACAAAGATGAATCTAAGTCTTTTAATTCTAAATTTAGTCCTTAGCTTCACCATATTGTTTCCAAATACAAGAAATTTTAAATTTTAATTTAAAGAATTTTATAAATGCAATATTTTAAGTCAATATTAGCTAACCTAAGTTTATCTAAAAGTGGAGCAAATCTTCCCAAGTTTGCTCTATATTCCATTCTTGTACTAAGTTCCAGTCTGATTACTATCCCAAGGTATCCTTAACTATCCTTTAGCCAGTGTAATTTTGGTTCTGTTCACATTAATTGTATTGCAATTCTGGTGATTGCAGCCTGAGAGTGAGGTGGGTTGGTGGGCTGGGCATATGTGGGCTGTAGGGAAAAGAATTATATTTTTATCAGGCAAGATAATAACTTTTTTCCTCAGCTGTGAAAGGGGGATACTAATGCTTATACTACTTGCTTCACAGAGTTGTTAATGAAGGAAAATACTTCACAGATCTTACAGCACTTTAGAAATATGAACTGTTATTACTTGTTTGTTACTAATTGGTCAGATTTAAAGTCAAATCTTGAGTAGCTGACATTACCTAGAGAAAGAATTCTCTTTCTACTCCATCTTTGTTCAGAACCATACACTTTTTCCATCCCATGCTAGTTTTGCTAGCCAATTTCTTCTGTGTTGAACAATCAGTTCTTGTCTAGCTTTAGTGAAAAAAAGCAGTTGTGTATTAAATACCTGTTCGGTTAGCTGGAGAGCACAAGAGATAATCCTTTTAGGTTTTCTTTGGTTTGTTTTTAGAAGCTGGTCTTTATACCATGTATATTTGAATTCTGAGACTATAGGATTTTAGAATTTGAAGACATTCCAGAAATCATTTACTCTGTCATTTTTGAGATGAAATGATTGTGGAAGAGCCTCAGAGAGATTGTGATTTTAGTCAGGGCCCTACAGGTAAGAGGCAGTACAGCAAGAATTCAGATTTGTGCCCTCTGACTTTAGATTCACTGCCATTTTCCTTTTGCCCCCCATATATACTACCTGTGTCTGATAGTATAAATATTGTTTCATCCTTCTGAGCAGGAAGAGGACAAGCCAAAGGGCTATCTTCCCACATATAGCCTGTGTCATATTCAAGTAAGCAATATTTTTATGATAACTGACTGTTATCACTGGACTGTTACTTATAACACTTAGAGTGTGAGCCTTGGAATAAGGAGCTACTAACTTTAGCTCTATGTTCTTAGACACTTTCTAGCTAGATCCTATTTGCCTTGTTCCTTGTCTGTAAAATGAGCTGGAGAAGGAAATGCATTACCAGTATTTTTGCTAAGACCACCCCAGATGGGGTCATGAAGAATACAATTGAAATGATTGAACAACAAAATCAGAAAAACTGAAATAAAAATCCGATTTTGTTTTTTGGTCCTTCTCTGTTTCTATATACATATATGGATCTTCAGTGTGACCTAATGAATTTTGCCATTTCTAAGACTATATACTAATTTTCTATTTTATATTTGATTAAAAATTTTTTTAAGTAATACATTATCATTTATGAGAGGATTTAATGTTTATGCAGTCTTTTAAAATGTGGGACATATGAATAGTTTAGTGTAAACCAGTAGAAATTCATGATGACTTTCCCGTTTTCTCCCCTGTAGTATGACAATCTTCTAAGCCAATTTGGCTGCATGCAAGTTTCATCTTCGACTTCTTCACATTCTTTATCTGCTTCGGAGACTAGTCTGCCCCAAAGATCAGGCAGCAATATAGACCAATACATTCATGATCTGGACAATAATTCTTTTGAGCTGGACTTACAGTTTTCTGAGGATGAGAAGAAATTATTATTGGAGAAGCAGGCCAGTGGAAACCCATGGTAAGAATGCTTAAAACATCTTTAGATGTAAGTTGTTTGGGTGCTAACCGAAAGTTTTTAGAAATGATTTATTTATTTTATTTTAAAATGACTTGTTGAGTGATGTTTTTCATGGCTATAAATATAGCCCAATGTCTTCCTTAATGATTCCATGAAAATGTGACATTGAGGGGAAAATGCATTCATAGTGAATTTCTATACTTGAAATAAGTAGTATAGCAATGATATGCAGGCTTTATATTCCATAGAACTAAAAGCATGGAGCCTCACAAACCATCTGAATGATGATAGTTCAGTTAAGTTTCTTAAATTTGTGGTGGGATTAGGTCATGATTTATTAATAGTATCCTTACTGTGGAAATTTTTAAACAATTTAAGCATTTTAAAACTACTAGGTGAAATTCTCTGTGCTTTTCCCTGGGAAGATAGATATAAATAACACAGGCTCTGTCCTCAAGTCATTTATAGTCTTATTGGGAGACAACACAGACAATGCTGACTGCACAAATAATTCAGAGTGATCTAAGTGTATATAGGAGAGGCCCCTGAAATTCTGTGTGAAAATTAAGATGAGAGAAATCACTTTTTTGCAGGGGAGTGGGAGAGTGTAGAGGGTTGTTCAGGGAAGATTTTGTGAAGTTGGTGTGTTGTGTTTTGGGCTCTGAAGTAAGAAGTGAAGATTGGTGTTTAAGAGAAGTTTGTTGTTCTGGGCATGGGTGTGGGGGTATGCAAGCAAAGGAACTGAAATGAAAGAAAAAATGATAAAGAGTACTCCAATTTGACTGGAATGCATACTGCCTGAGGAGCAGGGGAAGTCCTGTGAGATTAAACTCTAGTTAGATTGAAACCAGATTATGGAGAGCTTGGAATGTTAAACTCAGGAATTTATACTTTATTCAGTAGACAATGGTGATCTGCCAAGAGTGACACTGTGATGATGATATTTTGGCTTTGAGGTTTGTCTGAAAATGTAATAGGAAATTTGGTAGGTTGTGAATTCCTTGTCATTAAAGGTTTTCAAATAGAAGATGAATAATTGCTCATTAGGAATGTATATTGGGGCTTCATATTTTGGGTGAGGTCCTCAATCTGGTTTTTTTATACATCATCTTTCATTCTCTGTACTTGAGTAGAACTTGTTTTTAGGAAACAATTTGTTTAAGAAAAGTTATTTTTTTTTAAAGTTTATTTATATATTTTCCCTCACTTAATGGTATTTTATTTTTCCAATTACATGTACATTCTAAATTACATGTAAAAAAAAAAAGGGGGGGGAAATCATGAAAGCAAAAAAGAGTGCAAATTATGCTAAGTTTATCAAATTTGGTGATCTGACAGCATTACTACTACCATATACAATATTATCTTGGTTTTGCTCACTTTACTCAGGATCAGTTTATATAAGTCTTTACAGATTTTTATAAAATCTATCTGCTTATCATTTTGTTCTTAAACAATAGTATTCCATTGTGTGGTACGGAAATGGTGAGGGGTCACCATTTAATAAAAAAGGCTGGAGAGAGCTCTAGAGAAAATCAAAGTTTATTTTACATTCTTAGAGAAGGGCATCCCACCCTTTGAGCAGACAATAGAAGACTGGAAGCACCTCCTGTGGGCAGGACAGCACCTTTAATCCCTAACGCAAAATACCCCCTCCCAAAAGTAACTCTCATCCTCATTGGCTGAGAGTCTTACATTCTACCCACGAAATTGAACTTGACCAATAAGTACATAGTTGCCCATGTGTGGCTGAAATAGGGAAGAGATGATATCATTGGAGGGGAACGCAATTATGCCCTTGACTCGAACTTCAGAGTCCTTCAGGCCTACTCAAACTCTGAAGTAGATGAAGCCTTACTCGATTTTCACAACTGTCTTGAAAGATCTTACCTCATCTTATTCACCATTGTATTCATATCCCACAACTTGTTCAGCCATTCTCCAGTTGATGGGCATCCTCTCAATTTTTAATTCTTTGCCACCATAAAAAGAGCTGCCATAAATATTTTTGTCTGAGATTTGAACTTAGGTCCTCTTGAATTCAGAGCTGGGGTTCTATCCATTGCTCCACCTAGTTGATCCTCTTTCCCCCTTTTTTATGATCTCTTTGAGATACAGATCTAGTAGTGGTATTGCTAGAAGAAAGGATATGAACAGTTGTATAGCTCTTCACAATTCCAACAACATTACATTAATATTCCAATTTTCCTGTATCCTCTCTAACTTTTATTATTTTTCTTTTCTGTCATATTAGACAATCTCAAAGGTACAAGGTAATGGCCCAGAATTATTTTAATTTGTATTTCTTTAATCAGTAATGATTTAGAGAATCTTTTTCACATGACTATGGATTTAATTATATTGTATGAAAATTGCCAAAACAAGGAATTAAAAAAAAATTCAACAAATTTGTAACTATAGTTGCAAAATTTGTTCAAGCCATAAAACTAGGTTAAATTTGTTCATTTAGTGATGATGAGAAGGTAAATAAAATTGCTCTGGAAATTCTTGTGTGTTGCCTTAGGTGTTTAGTTTCCTCTATGTATACAGAACAAATTTTAAAGTCAATCAAGATAGAGACTTTACAGAACTTTGACCTTATTTTATTTCTGTTCAGTTTGTTCTACTAGGGAGAATTGTTTACTGTTAGTAAAGTACTGGTGTAGCTATTTGGGGCTATTGGACTCGGCTTAGTCTTTTGTTATCTTTTAAAGGATACATGCAAATTGGTTAGTTGTCTTTCAGATCCACCTTCCTTCCTAAAAGCTTCATTTAGGTGAGGGCTAAGATGGCAAAACTCAGAGGATTGCTAGAAAAGATAAATCTTAACTAATACTGATTCCTACTGTGGTCCTTTTCATCGTCTACACCAATTTTTTTTTTTTTTTCTGAAGATAATTTTAGTCTTTCTGGCTCCTTCAATGTGTGATAAATTTTATTTAAGCTTTTCTGTTTAGCTTTGATTTTGGTCCCTCCTCTTTCCTTTTGCCTTAACTATCAGTTTATTATTTTATGTGAAATGTTTATTATTATTTAAATGTTTTCTTGGTTTTGCCAGTCACCGAAAAGTCTTTATGTTGTGAAAATAATTTATCAAGCTAAACATAGGAATTAATATGAATTGATTAGTTAAAAGTGAAGAAAATTCCTTTCATTTAAAATGTTTTAACTAGTTAATAATTATTGTTAATTACAAAAGCAAATTCTCAGAAGAAACATAGAAGTTAGCTTTAATTAACAAAACGCAAGACTGCTCCTTCCATTTAAAACTTTTTAATTAGTTAATTAACTAGAAGCAAATCTTGACTATTTTGCCATGTAAAACTAACTAAAGACACATAGCATCTCTTTGATATTTAACTTATTTGTTGCTACTTTAGATAGTTGAAGTTAATAAATCATAGTCCTTTTCCTGGCTTTCAAGGCCCTACATGATTTGAACTTTTCTTACTTCTTCAATTTCTTCTCACATTTTATTATGCTTTGGATATTCTGTATATGAAATATGTTATGTGCTTTCCTGTATTTATGGATTTACTTGTGCTGTTTATTTATTTATAATATCCATTTCCCCACTCTTGTCTTTCCTACTGATTGTCCTTACTCCTGTAATACCCGTCTAATTTCAAGTGATCATTCAATGTTACCTCAGATGCTATATCTTTCATAGAGATCTTAGCATTTTGTATTGTTTTTAATACATTCTGGTTTCCCAATTATTTTATGTTACAGTATTATTTGTATGTCTTTCCTCCCATATTTTTATGGTAAGTAAACTCCCACATCAACATTCATTAAATACCACATACTAGGTATTGTGATAATTCTTTCTTTGATCTTCCATCTAATCAAAATCTTGGTAGCTATTGTCTGTAGACTTCCAAGCACTCCTTTTCCTCACTGATTTGGATACTTGGCTTATAGTCTTCCTTTCTTCCTCAATTCCTGCCTCCATACTAGGGGATTTCAACATACACACTGATACCCTAACTTCTCAATTCTTCAACCTACTTACTTCCCATGGCCTGCTTTTCTGGTCCATCTACCTCAACCATACACAGAGATGGTTAACTTTCCCATCACCTACAAATGTACCACCACCTCAAGATGGCAGAGAAGGCACACTCGACTTTCTAAGCTCCTCTCATACCCTCACAACCAATCTTTGAATTCAGACTCAAAAATAGCGCTTGACTGGTGAAATTCACGAAGATTAAAGGTACAACGACTTATCAGCCGAAGGAGGTGGACTGCCAGAACAGGTTTGTCCTGAGGGGCGGGAACAGACCAGCATAGGCAGGGAGATAGGAAAGACTGGTGTACTGAGCGGACCAGAGACCAGGTTAGCCTCTGTGGCTAGAAAAGTAGTGGAAACAACTCTGCCATAGACTGACTGCTTTGCCTTGATTGTAAAGCAGTGGACCAGCAGAGAGATTAGAGCCAGAGGTACTCTAAAATAATGCCAGAACCTAACAGGATCTAGCTGTACCTATCCCAAACTGGAAGTGACTCAGCATAGACCAGCACAACTGTGCAGCTGAATACTGCAGAATGGCCAGGGCAGTTGTAAATCTACCTGGAAGGGTGGGGTGCAGCCTGGGTAGCCTTTAATCTGCAGGGGGGGGGCTTGGCCTAGGGCAATAGAACTCCCCAGCTTGACTATGCTTCCTGGGGCAGAGCCCTTTGTGGGACTATTTTCTAGGCAACTGCTAATACCCCATAGTTGGCTTTGGCTTGGGATAGTGACACTTTCACTGCTCAGCCTCTTGCCTCAGGGAAGTCGTTAATCCTCACCGAGGGGACTTCCACAGCTCCTCTGTGCAGGCCTGAGTCACTTCTTTTGGGAAACTATTTCCCAGAGCACCTGGCCACTCTTTGTAGCCAGTTGGCAGGTCGTCCACACACTTATTCCTGTTCCACAGAGGAAGCTGGTAACCTCCTGGCCCTGAAGGCAGACCCTACATGCTTTTAAAAATGAGTAAAAAAATCAAAAAGACGATTGATAGCTTCTATACAGAAAGAGAGCAGGTTTTCAACCCTGAGGAGACTAATAGCAGACAGTCTCCAGACAATTGTTGGTCCCCAACACAAAAGGCTCTCCTAGAAGAGACTATTAAAAACCTTAAAAGAGAGCTCAAAGAAAAATGGGGAAAAGAAAGAGAAGCTATGCAAGAGATTAACAACTTCCTGAAATGTGAATTGGAAAAGGTAAAAAAACCTCCCAGGAAAGTAGGATTTGGGAATGAGAAAAAGAAAATAACTCACTAAAAAAAAAAAAGAAAAGAAAAAAAAAATTCCATAGAGCAAAACAACTGATTTAAAAACTCAATTGGACATATACAAAAAGAAGTAAAAAAAGCTAATGAAGAAAATAACTCATTAAAGTCAGAACTGAACAAATAGAAACGAATAATTCATTGAGACACCAAGAATCAGTCAAGCAAAACCAAAAAAGAAAAAAATAGAAAGAAACATTAAATATCTACTTGGAAAAACAACAGACCTGGAAAATAGATCTAGGGGAGATAATCTGAAGATTATTGGACTTTCTGAAAATTATATGATTAAAAAAAAAAGCCTAGATACTATTTTGTAGGAAATCATTAATGAGAATTGCCCAGAGATAATAGAACCAGAAGTAAAATAGGCATTGAAAAAATTCATCAAACACCTTCTGAAAAAGACCATTAAAAAAGCAAAAACAAAAACAACAACCAAAAAAACTCCACAGAATATTGTGGCCTAATTTCAGAACTATCAGAATAAGGAAAAAATATTACAAGCAGCCAGGAAAAAACAATTCAAATACTGAGGTACCACAATAAGGGTTACTCAAAATCTGGCTGCATCCACATTAAAGGATTGAAGGTCCTGGAATCTGATATTCCGAAAGGCAAAAAACTTGGAATGCAGCCAAGAATAAACTGCCCAACTAAGCTGAGCATTTTCTTCTGTGGAAGAAGATGGACATTTAATGAAACAGATGAATTTCATTCGTTTCTAAGGAAAAAACCAGATCTAAACAAAAAATTTGATCTCCAACCATAGGACTCAAGAGAATCAGAAAAAGGTAAAAGGAACTCTTGAGAACTTATTTCTGTGGTGGATATACATAAAGACCATGGGTATAATATGATTTTACTGATATAACATAAAAAAAAGGAAAGTAGAAATGGAAAGGGGATAGTGTCAGAAAAAGGGAAAAGGGGAGATAAAAAGAAGGAAACTACATCCCACGAAGAGGCAAAGAAAACCTATCATATCTGAGGGAATTTAGAGAGGGGGAGGAACGTTGTGTGAATCTTACTCTCATCAGAGTTGGTTCATTTGTTTTACAGAAAATTCTCTCTCACCTCATTAAAAAGTGGGAGAGGAAAAGGGAAAAAGAAAAGAGTTATAAGGGAAAGTTACAAGAAAGGGGAAGAGATTTAAAGGGAGGAGGAAGGGATACTAAAGAGGGAGGGCTGGATGACGCAAGTGGGGCCCTTAAGTTTAATACTGGGGAAGGGATTTGGCGGGGAGCAGGGGGGACAAGGAAAAAAAAAACATAATCTGGGGATAATATGATGGCAGGAATACAGAATTAGTAATTTTAACTGTAAATGGGATGAACTCTCCCATTAAGCAGAGGTGGATAGCAGACTAGATCAAAAGTCAGAACCCTACAATATGTTGTTTACAGGAAACACACTTAAAGCAGGGAGATACATACAGAGTAAAGGTAAAAGGCTGGAGCAGAATCTATTATGCTTCAAGTGAAGTAAAAAAAGCAGGGGTAACCATCCTTATCTCAGATCAAGCAAAAGCAAAAATTGATCTAATTAAAAGAGATAAGGAAACTATATCCTACTAAAGGGTAGCATAGACAATGAAGCAATATCAATATTAAACATATATGCACCAAGTGGTATAGCATCTAATTTCCTAAAGAAGAAGTTAAGAGAGTTGCAAGAAGAAATAGACAGCAAAACTATAATAGTGGGAGATCTCAACCTTGCACTCTCAGAATTAGATAAATCAAACCACAAAACAAATAAGAAAGAAATTAAAGAGGTAAATAGAATATTAGGAAAATTAGGTATGATAGATCTTTGGAGAAAACTGAATGGTAATAGAAAGAAGTATACTTTCTTCTCAGCAGTTCATGGAACTTATACAAAAATTGGCCACATATTAGGACATAAAGATCTCAAAATTAAATGCAAGAAGGCAGAAATAGTAAATGCTTTCTCATCAGATCATGATGCAATAAAAACTACATTCAACAAAAAGTTAGGGGTAAATAGACAAAAAAGTAATTGGAAACTAAATAATCTCATCTTAAAAATGATTGGGTGAAACAGCAAATTATAGACACAATTAATAATTTCATCCAAGAAAATGACAATAATGAAATACTCCAAAATTTATGGGATGCAGCCAAAGCAGTAATAAGGGGAAATTTTATATCTCTAGATGCTTACTTGAATAAAATAGAAAAAGAGAAGATCAATGAATTGGGCTTGCAACTTAAAAAGCTAGAAAAAGACCAAATTTAAAACCCCTAATCAAATACTAAACTTGAAATTCTAAAATTAAAAGAAGATATTAATAATATTGAAAGTAAAAAAAAAACCTATTGAATTAATAAACAAAACTAAGAGTTGGTTTTATGAAAAAATCAATAAAATAGATAAACCTTTGGTAAATCTGATCAGAAAAAGGAAAGAGGAAAATCAAATTGTGAGTTTTAAAAATGAAAAGGGGGAACTTTCCACTGATGAAGAGGAGATTAGAGCAATAATAAGGAATTACTTTGCCCAACTATATGTGTAGCGTGCTGTTGTCTCCAGAAGCTGCCGATCACTCTCTGGGAAGAGATCTGCTGTGTCAACTCAAATCTCTTGGACAGATTCTTCTTCCTGTAGTGAACCGTTGTCTCCAGGCAGTTGCTGTTAACTCTTGTCCAGAGAAGTGACTTCCCTTCCTGCAGAGAGCCCCGTCAAGCCTGATGTAGTGCAGAGTCTTCACCTATCTCTGGAGTGGTGTCCTCTTTTATCCTCCCAGAGAATGGGCGTGGGATAATGCAAGGGCTTCTGGGAAGAAGTACTCCAACCAATAAGCTTGCTCCTCTTAGAATTCCTAAGGTGTAAATTCCCTTTAAAGGCCCAAGCCAAAGGTCTGAGCCAGAGAACTGTCAAGTCAACCTGAGTTCTCACCTTGTAATTGTCCAGATAACCTGGATTCTCACCTTGTCACTGTCCAGACAACCTGAGTTCTCACCTAGTAATCTTAACATATATGCCAGTAAATTTGATAACCTAAGTGAAATGGATAACTACCTCCAAAAATATAGGCTTCCCAGATTAACAGAGGAGGAAGTAAATTGCTTAAATAGTCCTATTTCAGAAAAAGAAATAGAGCAAGCTATTAATCAACTCCTTTAGAAAAAATCTCCAGGACCAGATGGATTTACATGTGAATTCTACCAAACATTTAAAGAACAATTAGCTCCAGTGTTATATAAACGATTTGAGAAAAATAGGGAATGAAAGAGTCCTATCAAATTCCTTTTATGACACAGACATGGTACTGATACCTAAACCAGGAAGGTTGAAAACTGAGAAAGAAAACTATAGATTAAATGTACCACCTCCTCATTTGGGAACTCTGAAATTGTCTCATCTGATCACAGTCTGTTAACTTTCTACCTCTCTGTATTCCCATACCAAATCATACTCTGTCTCCATTGTGACCTCCAAATCTTTTGATCCCTCAATTCTCTCCCTGGTCATCACCCCTGCACTAGCCATTCTCCCCTATCTCCAGCTTAAATACTTAATGATACACTTCATCTCTCCACTATCCTCAAGTCCCTGCCTCCTTTACATATTGTTGATTGTGCCCTATTAAGTCTCAGCCTTGGATGACTCTCACTGTCCACTGTTTTTCCTTCTATTTATACATGTGCTGTTGAACAAAGGTGGAAAAAAATCATTCAATAGTGACTGAATCTATTACAAATTTAAGGTACATATCCTGAAGGGATTCTCATTTCTGGCAGGTAGTCTACTTATACTTCCCTTATCAATTCACTATCCCACAGTCTACCCAGTGGTTCTTCTAAACCTTCTGATCCCTCTTCAAACTTATGACTCCCTGTCTCTCTACCCTCTCAATTGAAAACCTTGCCTTATATTTTACTGAAAGAGGCCATTCACTGTGAACTCCTTTCTTTCTCAACTCATGTCAGATTCCTTCTCTTACTTTTCTCCTCTTTTACTTCTGTCTGACATAAAGAAGTAGTAGCCTTTTCTTCTTGCTAAGACAAACCATCCTTTTTCAATGGAACTCCTCCAGCAGATTGCTTCCATTCTCATCCTCACTCTTTCATCACTGCTTAGAAACATACCCATGTTTTTTCTACCCTCAGAAAACTTTTTACTGATGTAAAATCATTCTGGCTTTTGTCCCATATCTTGTCCATCATTTTTGGCTACACTTTTTGAGAAAGTTCTCAAGAATAGGTACTTTCACTTCCTTTCCTCTGTGGTATGTGAAAAATGAAATGACTAAGGAACAAGGATTCAGTCTTTGTAGCATATCAATTTATTAAGCATTGTGTGCCCATTGCCTAGCCAGGACCAAACCCTTAAGGCTTAGACCCTGAATACTAGGGGAGATAGACTTTTATATATTATATTATATTTATATGTTAACAATTAAATAGATAAGTTAACTAAAAGGGAACGATACAACATTTGATAATCTGATTTCTAATTGGATAAAAAATTAAGGACTTCCCAAATTGACAAGGGGGAGAGTGAATTGGTATAGTTCTGTGAATCAAAAAAGGAATCCTACTCTCCTAAAATGTCTCTAAACAATCAAAGGAACGTGGAAACAATAACTTTCTTTTTCTTTTTCTTTTTTTCCTGCTGAGGTAATTGGGGTGAAGTGACTTGTCCAGGGTCACACAACTAGGAAGTATTAAGTGTCTGAGGCCAGATTTGAACTCAGGTCCTCCTGAATTCAAGGCTGATGCTCTACCTATTGTGCCACCTTGCTGGCCCCATGGAAACAATAACTGATCAATATGAGGCCATTTTTCAGATAAGACATATGTGTTGCTTGAGATACATTTGTGTAGTAACTTGCATGAATCTTTGGATCTGACTGGATTTCTGGTCAGCATAACCTAGGTCTTTAGTTAAGGGTCTCTAAGTAGTGGATTTTCCCAGCCACACAAGGACTAAATTTAAACAATTTAGTAAAGTTTTCTCTCAGTTCCAGTAATTGAATAAAATTTTCTAACAGATCAGAAGTTGGAGCAGACCCATAATTGAACAAAAAAGGAATTGAACTAGCCCCAGAACTGAGTTACAAGATGGAGTCAGTGTGGTTTAGTCATTCCCATAATTAAGCACTTGCTGTCCCTTAATTTCCTTATCTCCTACTTAAGAATTTACAATTTGGCTTCTTAATTTTATTGAAACTGCTTTCTCCAAAGTTGCCAATAATCTGTGAATTGCCACATCCAATGTTCTTTTCTCCAGCTTTATTCTCCTTGATCTCTCGGCATCTTTTGATAATGTTGATCACTCTTTCCTCAGTCTCACAACTCAGATATCATCCTTGGCTTTTCACTCTCAACCCTTCCTTTACCCTTTTCCCTCCCTCCTAATCCAATTTGTTGCTGAAACCTCTTGATTTCATCTTTACAATATCTCTTAAATATCCTTCATTGATATTATTACTTTCATACAGGTATTTATCACCTCATACTTGGACTATTATAGTAACCTACTGGTGGGTCTCCTTGCCACTAAGCAATCTCTCCCCTCCTCAGTCCATCTCCATTCAGCTCCCCAAATCTGTTAAACGTTCAGAGCATTTCATAATACCCCTCTCTCCCTCCTATATGTAACTTCTAGATATTTTCCAGTCAGTGACATTGACCTTCATGCTATTGCTGGAACAAGACACTCATTTCTCAACTCTGGCCATCTTTTCTAGCTGATTCTCTATGCCAGGAATGCTTTGCTTCCTGGCTTTTTTCAAGTCTCAGCTACCCTGATGTCTTTCTTTCCCAATCCTTTTAAATTCTAGTGTCCTCCTGCTGTTATTTCCTGTTTTTCCTGTGTATATTTTGTTTGTACATATTTGTTTGTTGTCTCCCATATTAGATAGTCAGCATCTTGAGGGCTTTCTTTTTCATTTCTTTATATCCCTGTTGCTAAGCAAAGGGCCTGGCACATAGTAGGCACTAATAAATAAATTTTTATTGCTTGTCTGGCAAATCCTGAGAAAAACTCAAAACCAGTCCTTGTACTTAAGGAATTTACATAGAGGAGACAGCATATATACATAAAGAGGAACAAGATGTCTTTTTGTCATCCACAAGTCTGAAGGCCTACAAACATTGCTTTGGTACATATTATTTGCGAGGCACTTATGGTAAGCCCTGGAATGACAAATTCAAGCAAAAGGAAAAAAAAAAATATTTCCTTTAAGGAACTAACATCCTAATGGAGAAAAATAATACATAAAATGAAGCTATATAGGTGAAAGAAGGGGAAGGAAGTACCTATTCCTGGGCATGATGCAGAGAGAAGGCTAGAGAGTCAAGAGTAGGGATTAGATGGGAAGAAAGAGAATTCCAATTATGGCTCATTAGAGTTCCTCACACTCTTTTTTACTACCATCGTGTTTGTAAAGATGGTGGTTGGGAGGAAAGAGGAGAAAATAAAAGTGGATAAGATAGAGGGAAATAAACAACTACAAATCATAACTATATATGTGAATAGAATGAACTCATCCATAAAATAGAGCAAAATATAAAGCATAACTGAACAGTATATTTACAAGAAACACATACAGCAATTAACATGAGAAGATGGAGCAGAATTGATTTTGCCTCAGGTAGAACCATCAAAAATAGTAGAAAACATGATCTTGGGCAAGGCAATGATAAAAAATAAGATGGAACTTTAAAAAGTGTGATTTAAAAGAGTTAAATAAGAAAGCTATTTGATGCTTAGTAAAATGATATCAGTACTTAGTATATGTTCTGAAAGCCATAGTATGTCTACTTAAAAGGAAAATTAATTAAATTCTAAGGGAAATTGGCAGAATTGTAGTTGTTAGGGCCCTTCAATATATCACTTTCAAGACTAAGACAAATCTAACAAAAGGATACCAAAGGAAAAAAATTGAGACTCTAAATAAAATTTTAGAAAAATTAGACTAGATCTCTGATTACTGAATGGGAATTGAAAGGAATAGAAATATTTCTCAGCTGTGTATGGTACCTTTACAAATATCATTCATGTATTATTTTATAAAAACCTCATAAAACAAATTCACAAAAGCACAAATATTAAACATATCATTTGCTAACCATTACACAATAAAATTATATTCAATTAAGGAAGAGAGAATTGAAACTTAGAGACTCAATAACATAGTCCTATGACTTAAAAGAACAAATTATAGAAACAATAGATATTTCATTAAAAATATTGATGAGTGACAATATCAGAATTTTTGGGGTTCAGTCAAAGAAGTCCTTGGAAAAAAGTGTATATGTCTAAATTATTTCGTCAACAAAAAAGGTAGAAAAGATCATGTTAGATAGTCAATCCCCATGCCTCCCATTAGGAAAACAAAACAAAACAAAAAAAGGAAGCAAAATCAAAATCCCACATCCAAACAATGTTCTACTTCTTAAAATTGAAGAGAGTATTAGCAAAATTAAAGAAAAGAGGAGGAAATTTTTGGGGGGGATAGGGGAGAGATATAATATATAAGTTGTTAGTGTCAAAAAGAATTCACCCTAACTGAAGAGAAAATAAGAGAAATGATCAGGAAATAGTTTACCTAATAATATATGAGCACAAATTATAACTTAAATGGATGAATAGTTACAGAAATATAAAATACTCAGATTAAGAGGGAAAAAAATAGAAAACTTACCCAGTCTTGGAAAAAGAAATTGAACAAGCCATAAATCAATTCCTAAACCAAAACACCTTAGTGCCAAATGAATTTTACAAGTGAATTCTATCAAGTAAACATTCAAAGAACAGTGAATTCCAATATTACATAAACTGCTGGCTAAAATAAAAGGCACCCTAACAAATTCCTTTAATGATATAAATATGTTCTTTAAAAATGTTTTTTATTTGTTTCATTTAGCCAAAATTTGCCTTTCAACAAAATATTTTTGATTCCTCCTCAGTATATTCTTCTTCCCTTCTCTTTCCATACTTCAAAAAAAAAAGATCTTCAAGACATAATAGAATCATTCTCTGATCTTGTCTACTTGGATTCTCTATTCATATAGAAATGATGATATGGTTCAAAAGAGGACATATATCTGCATATAAACAATGTATTCTTTTTTTTTTTTTTTTTCCCTCTTTGCTGAGGAAATTTGGGTTAAGCGACTTGCCTAGGATCACACAGCTAGGAAGCGTTAAGTGTTGGGTCCTCCTGATTTCAGGGTTGGGGCTCTATCTACTATGCCACCTAGCTGCTCCTTAAATAATTTATTCTTATTTAACTCTTTGTCATTGTTCATTCGTGTTTACCTTTTTATGCTTCTTTTCATGTCTGTGTTTGATCATTAGAGTTTCTCTGTGATTCTGGTCTTTTCATCAGGAAGTCCTCTACTTTATTAAAAATTCCTTCCCTCCCATAAGATCATGCTTAGTTTGCTGGATAAGTTATTCCTGATTATAAACCTCTATCTTTTACTTTTTGGAATGTTATATATCAAGTTCCCAGCTTTATAGTGGTAGGTACTAAAATGTGTATATCCTGACTGACTCCTTGGTATTTGAATTCTTTCTTTTTGACTGCTTGCTGCATTTTTATTTTTACCTGGAAGTATTGGATTTTGACTACGGTATTCCTTAGAGTTTTGATTTTGGAGTTTCTTTCAGGAGGTACCTAATGGATTCTTTCTATTTCTATTTTGTTTGCTGGTTCTAAGAAATCTTGGCAGTTTCTTTTAAGATTTCTTAAAATAGGATGCTTAGTCTCCCTCCTTCCCTTCCTCCTTTCCTCTTATCCTCCCTCCCTTCTTCCCTTTTTTTCTTTCTTTGTTGATCATGGCATTCAAATAGTTAAGTGATTAAAATTTTTTTTTCTATTATATCTTTTCCAGTTCATTTGTTTTTGTTTTTTTTTTCTATAAAATAAATGCTTTATATTTCCTTTAAAATTTTTAGCCTTTTGCCTTTTAGTATATTTTATTGTCTCATGAAATCTTTGGCATTTATATTTGTTGTTGGGGAGTTTGTTTTTTGGGCAACTTTTTGTATTTCTTGTGCCAAAATATTAATTCCCTTTCTAATTCTTTCTTCCATAGCTCTTTTTCCTCAAGTGCTGTCATTTGAAGAAGTCTAATTAAATTTTTGCTCAATTAGTATTTCAAGATTGCTTGAAAGTGTTTTGGGATCATTCTCTCCTTTCTTTGTATCTTGGAAGACCATGCCACCATAATAGCTATTTATTGTTGGGTTCTCTTCCCCCTCTCCACCTATTCTTGAAGGGGTGGTGGGGTGTGCATCTATCTATGTGGCACAGTTGATAGATAGACTCATCTTTGTGGATTCAAATCTGGCCTCAGACACTTAATAGCTAGCTGTGTGACCTAGATAACTCAGTTAAGCCTGTTTGTCTCGGGAGAAGGATAACTCAGAAAAAACCATGAAAACCTCAAAAAGGGTCATGAAAAGTTGGATAGGACTAGGACTTGATCTTAGGTCTGAGTTCTGTGGCAGTTCTAGAACGAAGTTTTAATTTTGTCCTGTTGCTGATTTCTTGGAATATTGTTTTATATTTCAAGATCTTAGGGTACAGGCTGGGCACTTGCAAGCTTTTAGTGCTCACAAAGTAGTCTGCTGTTTTCCTTGATTTGAGCTCTGCAAGTTACTAACCTGAGTTTAGGTTGGTATAGTACTGTTGCTGAATTCTATTCCATCAGCCTAGTTGGAAAGTATGTTAGTTCAAAATGACAAAATCATAAGCTGCTCTATGGTCTAAGTTTTTTGCCTTGGTTATTATTCCTTTGCAGGCTGGACTAGATGCTCAAGGAGATCTTGCTTTGTATCTGAGGTCTGAGCCACACCACTGCTGCTGGCTTTTGAACTCAGGCTTTTCTTGATATTCTTCCTAAATTTTCCCTGTGTTCAAGTCCCATTCTCATTCCATCCTGAATTTGCAACTTGGGACTGGGTAGTGTATAACAAAAGCTGCTAATTGGCACCTGATCTCTCACAGTGCCCCAGTTTGGGTCTAGTGGTATCCCAGTAAGGGTCTAGAACAGCTTTTTTTGTTTGTTTTTGTTTATAGCTTCATCCAGGGAGCTAGAGTACTCCGTGTGCCTTGTGCTCTTGCTTCAAACCTGTCCCCAGATCTCTCTGTCTCCCTGTGTCAATCTAGGCAGGACAAAGACTTTTGTGACTTTTTGGGATTCCTACATCAGAATTTGGTATGGTGCATTTTATAGATATGTTTGGAGAAATTGTGGATGGGAGCTCAGCCGTACTCTGAATTAATTTTTTTATATCTAAACCAGGGAGAGATAACATAGAGAAACACTGGCTGTATTAATTAGAGACAATAATCTGTCTCTAGTTAATACTAATGCAAAAATATTAAATAAGATATTAGACATATTAAACAACATATTAAAAAGTTATACACCATGACCATGTTGGATGTTTTTAACCAGGAATATAATAAGGTTGGTTTAATATTAGGAAAACTATTAACATAAGAGGTCATATTGATAATACAATAAATTTCACATAATTATATCAAAAATATGTATAAAAAGGTCTTGATAAAATACAATAATTAATGTTAAAGCAGTTAGTATTAAAAGTTCTAAAATGCATAAGAATAATGAAGCTTTTTCTTAATATGGTAAATAAAGAAAACCAGTGGGAGATATGTCAGATGTCTTTAGGAATAAAGCAAAGATGCAGCAATGTTATTTGATGTACTATCAGAAATGGTAACTTTTGTGATAAAAAAAAAAGGAACAGAATTGAAGGAATAAACATGGGAAATAAGTAACAGTTATCACTTTTTTTTTTCAGATAATATAATGGTATGTAATGTTAGCAAAGCTACAGGGTATAAAAGTTAACATAAATAATCTGTTTTCCTGAACTTTACTAGTAAACCCCAGCAGGATTAAATAGAAGAATTAAAGTCAAATTAGCCATGCAATTTATAGGATATTTAGGAGTCCACATACACATAAGAAACTACATTGCAAAATATATTTATAAATAATTGGCAAGATATCATGTTCAATTATGCCAAAATAGCAAAAGTGACAAAGCTCCCTCATTGTGCTCACTCAGCGATATTTTAATCGTAATACTAAAATAATGCTTTTTTAAAAAGCTGGAAAAAAATAATAATGAAATTTATCTGGAGGGAAAAAGTTGGACCTCAAGGCGGGTGGTGAGAATAATGCTAACTCCCTTCATTTTCATTTTGTCTTTATCAGATTTCAAACTAGACAGAAATGAAGTAATCAGTAAAACTATCTGGTATTGGTTAAAAAATAGGATCAGTACAACATTCATTGGTCATCATATAACAAAGTTAGTATACAATTTGCATTAATATCGTTTTACTGTGCTTATTTTTTGCAACTTTTAAAAAATTGGGGGTGGATTTGGGAAGGAGAAAAGGGCATCAGTAATACAAATAAGAAAAAAAGAAGGAAAATAATATAGCTTTTACATTAAAAAGTGCACAAAAGAGAACAGAAAAAGGCTCAAAAGGAAACAAAGGCAAACAGCATAAGCTTGAACTAAATTATTAAATTTCTTCCTCTTAAAAAAATGCAACCTGAAGAATAGAAATTCTTCATTTAAAGTTCAATCTTCTTCTATTCATTGTTTAGGGAAATGCAAGTGTTTTTCAGATTATCCCAAAAAGACCCAGTTAAAAATCTGTAATGGCAGTATAAATGAAGAGAAGAGAACTCGAACCTGGATGGTAGCTATTGTAATTATGTGAGTTGTATAGTGGATAGAATCAGGAAGACTCATCTTTGTGAGTTCAAAATTGGCCTCAGAAATTTACTAGCTGTGTAGACCCTGGACAAGTTACTTAACTTTGTTCATCTCAGTTTCTTCATCTATATAACAAGCTGGAGAAGGAAATGGCAAACCACACCAGGATCTTTGCCAAGAAAATTTCAAATGGAGTTTTGAAAATCGGTGCATGAATGAACAACAGTATAGAGATCTTGTGAACATAGAAACGATAGGTATTGAAAGCTGATTAGCTAGATGAAGTGAAGGAGAGTGAGGCAAGGAAGACTCTTAGCCAGTTTTCCAACCTGGATGATTGTGAGGATGATAATAGTAATAGGAAACTGGCTTCCCTGTCTATCCCCTCTCCCCCAGTCCACCCCTTTTCCTGGTGGTGATTATCAGATTTTTTTTTTTTTTTTTTTTTTTTGATGCTTTGTTTTCTAAACCCAGAAGTTCTGGGCAGTTTTCTTGTTCTATTTCCTAGAAGACTTATTATCCTCATCTCAGTATGTTCTGTTTGTGAGATTAGCAGGTTTTATTAATATGAATGAATGAATAAAACTTTTAATATGCTCTCAATTAAAAGCCATGGAAACACAATAAAAAAATATGACCATCTCTGTTTTCAAGGAGCATATAGTTTATTAGAGAGACAACACACATGGAATTTTTCATATGTAAGTCATATAAAAATGCCCCATGGTGCCTAGGGTTCAGTAGCAAAGCAGAAGATAATGCTTTTTCATTAATGTCATTTTCTTTGAAACAGGACCAAGGACTTTAGTGACAAGAACTTTCTTCTCAAAAGTGTGCTGCAATCCCTGTAGGAGTTCTCAACCACATGTTGAGAAAATTAATATTATGTTGTATTACTTAATAATCAATCAATGCATCTTTTCCCTCATCATTGTCAGATGCAGTTTCTGATGGGTGTGATAGAGTATTGTGATCACTCCTAAATCCCAACGTATCTGCTCCTTAACTAGCTTGGGCTGAGATCCTCTTGAGTGAGGTACTCCTTTGCCTGCCTTCTGTTTATCCTATAGACGGGAGCCTTATTGAGTTAGGCCATCCTCGGGGGACATGTTCTTTGCCTGTGCTTTTTTTTTTTTTCTTTTTTCAATCAAAGTTGGGGGGGGGTGACTTGGTCTACAGCCTGGGAGACCAGGTTTGGAGATGCTGATCATCAGAATCAGGTTTCTGTTCTTTTCGATAAGATTGTTGCTGACAGCTAGGTTTTCTTAAGTGTCACAGAGGGACATAATCAGCCACATTTGAAGACCCAGCTGACTTTCCCTTTTTGGTTGTGTAGGAATCTTTGATTCCTTTTATTTTGAACTCAGGAATTTGAAGTCTCCTTTATTTCAACCTTAGTGCTCTATCCATTGGGCTAACTAGCTGCAGACTGATCTTTTAGATGATTACTTCCTGTTCTTCTCTCTCCCCTCTCCCCATGAACTGTGGTTTGTTAAAGTGATGCCATGACTTGCAAGTGAATTGGATTTAAGTGAGAGAAGGCTATGCAAAGTTTCCAGCCTTATTCACTCCTTAGGAGTCATCTGGATCCAGTGAAAAGATCAAGATGGCTAGAGAGGACCCTAGCTGCAGTAGGAAACCTTAGTCTTTTAAAGTTAAGTTCTATTCCAGGTCTCAGTTAATTGAAGCAACACCCATTCAGGGATCAAGGCTAGGTAAGAAATGTGACAAAGAATGAACTCTTTTATCTTTTACTTAATCCAAAAAAAAAAAAAAAAAAAATCATTCTGGGAGAGGTTTTGACCAAAACAGAAACAAGTGCGATTTACATTCACTGAGCCATCAGGGTCCCAAGCAGTGATCAAGTGAGATTTGGGTTAAAACTTATTGTTGGCCAGTCTGAGAGCCAGAATGATTTGGGTTTAAGGCGTGGTCCTTTAGAAAGAAATCTAGCCCATAAGCCTCAAGACTCTTAGTGAAATTTCAGCAATTAAAATTTGCATTCCTTTGGACAGAGCAGCTGTAGGTAAGGGTTCAATACCCTATGTGGACAGAGGGAGAGAGATGGGAGTGAAAGAAGGAAGGAGCCCACCTCATTAAAATGTTCACTAATTAGGATTGCCTTGCTTGTGTCAGGGTATTCCAAACTTTGTATTGTCAAGCCATTCAGAAAGAAGGCACATCTAAGTTTAAAAAACCCTGTTGGTCCTCATTCTGGGACTTTTGGCATAAATGGAGGCAAGCCAGGGACCTCTTTATTAATAGGTTTGTCATCCTTTTAATAAGCTTATCTTGTTTGGATAATTGTCTCAATTTACACTTTTCTTAAATTCTACTCTTGACAATTTCCATAGGCGCTATTTCCCAGGATGATGGCTGAGGGAAGGCCACTAGGTTGGAAGCAAGGATGTTTCCTAGGTTCTAGGCCCTGAGCTACTTCTATCAGGGTCTGAAGGATGGTAATCAAGATGGTGATGTTGGTAGTTTGACCTTCCTGACTCCTGTTTCTTTCTCAGTATGCCTTGATACTTTAACTAAGTTGATTTGACTGCTCTGTGGGTGGCAGTTGGCTGGCTTCTCCACAGGAGTTGCTTTCCTGAATGATGGCTGGTGAGAGCTGTGCTGGAAGGGAGGAGTAGTGATATATGAGGTACTGCCACTCCCAGGATTCTTGTGCTTGTTTGTTGATTGCAATAGTTAATACTTGTGATGGTAGTGTTAGGAAAGTGAGGTTCTTTTCCACATGATTTTTCCTCACTGTGGCGAGTGTTAGTGCTAGATTAGAAGTAGCTTTGTTTTTTATTTTGTTTTGTTTTAAGGGAAATTTTTACTATTAAGGCTCTTGGATTCAGAGTTATGGATTGTCTTCATCAGGGACTGAAGGGGAGATGAGTCTTGTTGCTGCTGGTGATGGTTTGACTTGCCAGATACATATTGCCTCCTGTCTTCCTCAGGGAACCTTGCTGTTTCATCTATTCTGCATCACTTTTTCTATGGGTAGTACTTTGGTCTGGCTGGCTTCTTTACAGGAATTACTTCATAGGACAATGGCTGTGAAAGCTATACTGGAAGCAGAAATAATGGTCTGGGAATTCTTGCAACATTTTTCTGTTCTGCTAATCATTTATGCTGTGCAATATAAATTATTATTTTTGTCTTCTCTAACTTTTTTTTTTTCCCCTCTTGAACCTTCTTAGAAATCTCTCTTGTTTCATGGTCTCACAATATTTTGTTTCATAAGGCATTGCTTTGGTTCCCTTTGTCTTGTAATATTTATTGCAGTCTCCTAGATAATTTTTTGGTACTTAATGGTATTTTTTTCCCCAAATATATGTAAAGATAATTTTTAGCATTCATTTTTCCATGATTTTGAATTCAAAAAGTTTGCTTTGACAGTTTCTTGGAAGATGATATGTAGGCTCTTTTTTTGTTCATGACTTTCAGGTAGTCCAATAATTTTAAAATATCTCTCATGGATCTGTTTTCCAGATCAGTTATTTTTTATATGAAATATTTCATATTGTTTTCTATTTTTTTCATTCTTTTGGTTTTGTTGCATAGTTTCTTGATTTTGTCCTAAGGTCATTAGCTTCCATTTGTTCAGTTCTAATTTTTAAGGAATTATTTTCTTTAGTGAGCTTTTGTAGCTATTTTTCCATTTGTCCAATTCGGTGGATTTTTTTTTTTTCCATTTGACCATTTGTGCTTTTTAAGGCATTCCTCTTTTTATTGGCTTTTTGTACTTTTTTAGGGGTTTCATGTAGCTGTTTTCAGAGATACTTCAATTCTTCCAAGGTGGTGGTATGATCTAAAGAAATGTATATTTATTACTCTCCTGGCCTGTGCTCTGGTCTGTGAGTGACTACAAGTGCTCTTCTTTCCTGGAACTGTGAGGAGGGTCCCTGTTCTACTGTGGCTGCCAGCTCTGGCTATTAGTGCTTCTTTTCTTCTACTGGCAGGAGTACTACCCAGATCCACTTATGGGCAAAGCAACAGAGTCCTATCACAGTGCTAGCAAAGAGAGCCCTATAATCTCCTTCTGACCAGTTACCAATCCCCTTACCAAATCTGTGGACTGAGAATTCTGGAAACCACTGCTGATATTGCTGCCAATTCAGTGACTTCTAAGGTTTGCTGGGGGTCAGAGCTGTGCTGCCTTTGCCTATGACAGACTTGCCTCTACTTCTACCAAGGTATGACAAGTCTCTCCCACTGATTTTCCAAGTTGTCCTAGACTGCAAAATTTGTTTTACTTCATTTTTTTTTTTTTTTTTTTTTTTTTGTGGATTCTGATGCACTAAAATTTGTTTAGAATTGTTGTTTAAAGGTATTTGTTTTTTGTTATTTGAATATTTGAGGAAGAGCTTGGGTGATTCCCTGCCTTTACACTGCCATCTTGACTTCACCTTCCCCATCATTTCTTATAGAAAAATAGTATTCCATTATAGTCATATCCCACAGCTAGTTGAGCCATTCTCCATTTGTTGGGTATCCCCTAATTTCCAATTCCTTGATATCAGAAAAAGAGCTGCTATAAATATTTTTGTATATGTGTTTTGTTTTTTTTTTTGTTTTTGTTTTTATGATCCTTTGGGATTATAGACCTAGTAATGGTATTGCTGGATTAAAAGTTATACACAGTTTTATAGACCTTTGTACATAGTTCTAAATTATTCTCCTGAATTGTGGGATCACTTCACAACTCCACCATGCATTAGTGTTCCAATTTTGTCATAACCTCTCCAACATTTATTATCACTTTCCTTTTCTGTCTTATTAGGCAGTTTGATAAGTGAAGGATGATACTTTAGAGTTGCTTTAATTTACATTTCTCTAATCATTAGTGATTTAGAGTTTTTTTTACCCCAAATAATTATAGATGGCTTTAGTTTCTTAATCTGAAAATTGCTTGTCATCTCCTTTGACCATTTATCAATTGAGAAATTATTTGTAGTTTGGTTTAATACTCATTTTTGCTTCTAGTTTTAGTGTATTCTATTGACTTTTCTTTTTGTGTTCTTAAGTTTTTAATTAAATTATGTGCCTCTTAAAATCCTTTGTGGTTTTAACATTTTTTCCTTAGACTTTTCCTGACTCACTTCCTGGATCCTGAAGATATGTATATCACATAACTGGACTATAGTACTGTCTCAGCCTCTTTCCAGTTAGGGAATTCCAGCCTCAATTTGTCCCAAGTAGCTTTTTGGGATATGATTAGCCTTAGATTTAATTTTCTGTACTTGTAGGCCTGGTACAGTCATGCAGGCTTGGTTGTCTGTCCCAATTCTTTTAGTTCTTTTAACTCTCTAACTGTGTTGAATCAGATGTTTTTTCAGAATGGGGGGGAAGTCTACTCAGTTTCTGCAGTTTCCGGATTTTTTGAGATGTCTATGAGATATTCAGTTTAAAATATTCAAGTAAGTAATTGGTGATGAGACTGGAACTTAGGTGGTAGTTATAAACTTTATAACAAAGTTATAAACTTTGTTGTTTATTCTTCATTCTTGCCAAGTTCCATGACATCAGGGAAGTAATGGCCATGTATGCAAGTGAATAGGATTTGAGTGAAAGAGGGTTTTTTTGCAAGGTCATCAACCTTACTTTCTCCTCTGAAACCATCTGGGTCTAGGGACCAGATATATAGATCAGAACAATTGGAAATGGCCCTGGATGCACTAGCCTTTTTAGGCTACAGTAGGGTTAGGGTTAGGGTTAGTAGGCAGGTCTCAGTTTGACTAAGACAGCCATCCATTCATTCAATGATTAAGGCTAAATAAGAAAGAAATAAGGCTAAGAATGGCATTTTTTTACCTAGGTCTTTTTTTTTTAAGGAATCAATTTGGGAAGGGAAGACTGGCAGCCAAGACCCATCAACAATTGTTATTTATATTCACTTCGAGACAATCAGGATAGAGAAAAGGGGATCTAGAACAGAATCTTCTTTGGGGAACATTTAAAGTTACTGATCTTGATATAGACAAAGTTCCAGCTAGGGAGTCTGAGAAGGATTGGTTAGATACATAGTCAGAGAATCAAGAGTAGTAAGTAATATAAAACCTAGAGTATTAAGTAGTATCCAGGAGAAGAGAATGATCAAATAAGATAAGGAATGTAAAAGATTTGGCAATGAAGATGATCATTGGTATCTTTGAAGAGAGCAGTTTCTGTTGAAGAATAAGAAATCAGAAGCCATATTGTAGGGCATTTAGAAGAAAGAGCCATCCAGACACCAAGAAATAATACAAAAAATTTCTACCTTGTGGTTCTAATTTTGCTTTTTGAGGTCAAGTTGTGAGAACTGATCAAAAGAATGAAGAAGTAGAAGAAAAAAACCAATTTATCTGGAGAACCAATTGAAGAGAGAGAATATAAGAATAATTGTACTACTTGAAAGCTATGATCAAAATAAAAAGAATCTCGACACAGTATTATGAGAAATGATCAAGGAGAATAACTCAGTAGTTCTAGAACAAAAAGGCAGAACAGAAATAGGAAAAAAAAAAAATCTACTGATCATCACACTGAAAGAAATCCCAGGAGGAAAACTTACAGGAATATCATAAACAACTTTCAAAGACCCAGGTTAAGGAGAAAATATTGCAAGCAACAAGAAAGAAAAAAACAAAAAAACTATATTTTAAATATCATGGAGCTACAGTAAGCTACAGTAAAAATTACAGAAGACCTAGCAGATACTATATTGAAGGACCATTTAATAGAGAAAGGAGCTGGGGTTATGACAAATGGTAACTTACCCAGTAAAGTTAATTATAATTCTGAATGGAAAAAAAAAAAAAGGATATTTAATGAACTGAAAGACCTTTTTATGTGCTTGTGATTTAAAAACAAAAAACACCCAAAATTTAATGGAAAATTTGACATATTAAATCCAATAGAAATGTAAGATGGACATTAAAGACCAATTATAAGTAGCTTAATAAGGTCAAACTTTTTTTACTTATATATGAAAATGTTATCAGTATTTTTATGCCTGTCATTATTATTTGGATTGTTTGAAAGAAAGTCTTGGGCAGAGCTGTTTGATGGGGTCATTAAAAAAATAAAATTGTAGGGAGAAATAAAAAGGAATAATTATCTCATAAAAATGAGGGATGAAAGAAAGAATTGGTACAGAAGTAGTAAGTGAGGAAGTATGGTTAGTACTGGAACCTTACTGTCATAGGAAATGGGTTCAAGAGAGAACAATATATACCGGGAACAATGTAAAAGTCTTCTAAATTTAGAAAAAAATTAAGAGGATAAAGGTGGCACTTTTACAAGGGGTATATAGATTTAGAATTAGAAGGGAAGAAAAAAGGTAAAAAACTCATAAAAAGATTGATCAAGGTAGAATGTAAGGAGAGCATAAAGGAGGGATTCAGAGTAGTGGGTAGATTAAGGAATAGAAGAGTAAGATAATGGATAGAAGTAAATTAGGAGAGTGAGGAGAGTCAGCATAAATAGGGTAAGGATAATGAGGAAAAATAGGAAGGAAGGAAATAGACAAGAAATTATAAGTTAGTGAATGGGATGAATTTCCCAGTAAAATGGAAAGGGATCTCAGAATAGATTAAAAATCTGAATTCAACAATATGTTGCTTTCAGGAAACACAATAAGAATGGGGGATGATATACACAGAGATAAAATAAAAGGCTGGAGCAGAATTTAATATGTATAATAAAAAGCAAGAATAGTATTCATGATATCAGATGCAGTTAAAGATGAAATAAACTTAATTAAAAGAAAAAAATAGGAAAGTATATTATGTGTCAACAATATTATTTAATAATGTTTTAGACCATTTGAAATGACTAAACAGTATAAAATACCTGAGATTATACCTACCAAAATAGGCACAGGAATTACTTGAACATAAATACAAAATATTTTTAATATAAGTAAAGTCAGAATTAAGTAAATGGAGGAATAATTATTGTTCATGGATAGATAAAGCCAATATGATAAAAAAAATGACAATTTTACAATTTTACCTAAATCTCAATTAAATTACTAAAAAAAAATTTTTACTGAGTTAGAAAAACATTAACAATTAATTTGGAAAGACAAAAGGTCAAGAATTTCAAAGGGAAAAGTTATAAAGGAAGGAGTTTCAGCAGTACCAAACTTTAAAAACTATATGAGAACATTATTGAAGTATAAAATGGATATTTTGATTATTTTTAATTAAAAATTTCTTGTACAATGCAGTTCTACTTGTGATGGAAAGAACCATTTGCATCCAGAGAGAGAAATATAGAGATTGAATGTATATCAAAGCATAGTATTTTTACCTTTATTGTTGTTATTTCTTTTTTTTTATTTATTTTTTTCTCCTCTCTCTTGAGTTCTTTTTCCTCCCCTCTTTTGGTCTGATTTTTCTTGCTCAGCATGACAAATACAGAAGTAGGGTTAGAAGAATTATACATATTTAACCTATATTAGATTGCTATCTAGAGGAGAAGATAGGGGATAAGGGAGGGAGAAAAATTTGGAACACAACTTCTGCAAAGGTGAATGTTGAAAACTATTTTTGCATGTATTTGGAAAAATTCAACATAATAAAAAACCTTCTTGTATAATTAAACCAAAGTAGCCAAGAATAGAAGGAAAGTAGAAAATTGGGGAAAAGTCTTCCATAAACAGTCTCTTATATAGGGTGTGATAGTATTGTAATACTGCTGAGATAGATGAAATAATTATCTCACTGATTTACAAAAACATGGAAAGACTTGATCCTGTGAAGGAAGATGCTATCTACTTCTAGAGAAAGAAATGACAAACAGAAATATGTATAATATTGTCTTACATATATATGTATATGTGTATGTGTATATGTTATAACTGTGTATGTATTCTTGCTTAAGTTTAGCTTTCTCTGGCCATAGGGAAGGAAGAAAAAATATGTGCATGTATTTATTACATAGATTTTATGGAAATGGAAATTTAATATTTTATGTTGAATCGGAAATTTTTTTTCTCATTTTGTATTTAAGTTTAACACAAATAAAAAGTTTGCACCCCCCAAAAAAATGTGCCAAAAAGAAAAGGTAGGATTCCATCAACTAAAAATTATATATAAGAATATAGTCTAGGACAGATGAGAAATTCTCAAGAGTGAAATTTAAAGGCACAAAGAGAAACAATTCTGATGAAGCAGAAATGGCTGTCTGTTTAGGAAGTAAAGGCATATAATGAGAGATGAATATATAATTTAAGTACTCATTAGCACTTAGTAAGAACCTAACATATAATAGCATGGAAAACAATTGTAAGAATAGTATTTTGTGTGCTAAAGCTCAGAGTAAATTGATATTGTTTTACAAACCTTTAGACAACAACAAAAAAAACTTTTTGAAGGGCATATTGAGAAAGAGAAACAAAAAAAAATAGACCATGGTTTGATTAGGAATATGATAATTGATGACTGAAGGTAGAGCTAATTTCTTTTCTTATGTTTTCTTTGCCAATTAGAATAATATTTGAAAGGACAGAACATAATTGGTTAATTGCAAATTGAAATCTAATATACTTAAGGAGATAATGGTTCTCTGCCTATGTATATCATGGTGGAACTTAATATCCATGTCATGCCTACTAATTGAATGTTTACCAAAAATAATCTTGGACTCCCCTTCTTTCTCTGCTGAGTTAGAACATAAGGCAGATTAGTGACAGACTTTGGGTAATGGAAGAACTAATGGTTTTATTGAGCTCCATGAACTTGGAAAAGTTATGGAGAATAGAAGATACATTGTAGAATAACAAATTAATGTCTCGGTTTTTGAAAGGAAAGAGTTTGAATTGTTTTATTATGTTGACAAGTGAGCATGATCTCAACGTCTGGTAAAATTCTAGAACAGATTTTGTTCTATAGGATATCTAATTTATGAATAAGATAATATTTAAAAAAAAAGAAACAGTAGTCATTGGATTATAGATGAGTTAGAAGGGACCTTATTGGTTTTTTCTGCTGCTCTAAAATGAAAGATGAGGAAATTGCTTCTCCAAAGAAGTTAAGTGACTTAACACAAAGTTATGCAGGTAGTAATTGGCAGAAAAATAAAAATTGGCATGGATTAGTCAAGAAGACGTTATGCCAAAATAACTCTTTTAAAAAAGGATTTTAATTGGTTCTTTTGGTCTTTACTTTGCAGTTATTTCAATGCTTCACTCCTTTGAGAAAGAAAAAGAATTAAACAAAATATAATGTATTTTAATAATATATACAGTATTCTTTCCTACTTGTCCTGTAGCTCCAGTTCTTTTTGTCCCTTAAGGCAGGGATTTATTCTTTTAAAAAATATTATCATATTTGATGAGGTAATAGGGAACCAAATGATGAGGTAAATACCTAATGATGAGGTATATACCTCAATAGGATTAATTGAGATCTAGTGGCAGGATTGGGGTACAGCGAGTCATATGGAGCTCCCCTGCAACCTCTTAGGATTCGGCAGGTCTAGTGGCAGTGAGAGTCCCCTGTAAATGAATTTACAGGCCCGAAAACCTAGATTGATAAAAAGAGATTTATTGCAAGGTTTGGAAGCAAGGTTAAAGTCTGGTTAGTAAAAGGGATTAGATAGAGGAAGATATACGCTGAAAGCAGTGGGACAGAGAGTCTCTGATACAAAGCATCTTTGCTGGCATCTTTCAGCTCTCTGACCAGGGATGATTCTACTTTGTCTGTTTTTATCTGCTTGAAGAAGCCTGGGGCAGTGGGCAAATTCTTGGCAGGCTTTTCAGATAAGGAAGAAACTGTTTTGGGGTAGTCCCAAAGGAAGTTGTAGATCAGACAAGGAATCTTAAAGGGGTCTACGCCCGCATCAGAATTAGCTGATATATCAGAAGGAATCATCTAAATTCAATTTACTTGAATTTTGCAAAACATTTGACTGATTCTATTTGTATATGATTTACATAAAAAAAAGAAAGGTATAGGTAAGAATCATACATTAGCACATTATGGTTTATGTATGACATCTGGACTGGTGATTGTTTTGGTTTGACTTGTGAATTAAGATTGGTACCTTGCAGGTTGTACAGGCATTGGATCTAATTTTGCCCCACAGACTTACAGTCTGCTTATTATTTGGAATTGTTTGAATGGCTAAAACCAAAGAATGGTTTTAATGATTAGGAAGATTTCTTTAGTATAGTGCCCCAAACATTAGTGCTTGACCCTTTCCTGATTAGCTTTTTGTCAATGAATTGAATAAAAGCCAAAAATGATACACATATAAAATTTGAAATAAGTTAAGATCCAGAGATATATCTTGACCTGTTAGAACATTGGGCCAAATTTAAATTTCATTTAATAGACAAAACCAAAAAATATCCATTACTATATGTAAGTATGGGGTATAGCTTGATTGTAATTTTTTTTGAATCTTTTTAGTCAACTGGAAACTCAATATGAGGAAAATAATATGACTAACAAAAAAAATAAATCTATCATTAGTTTACAGAAAAAAAGGAAATTATAGCATTGTCCCACTGTACTAATCTTAGACTACATCGAGAAGATTATACACAATTCTGGGTAACACATTCCAAAAAGGACGGTTTCCAAGATTATAAATAAGCAAATAAATATGCTCAACACCACATACAAACACACATCCATCAACAAGCATTTATTTTTTCTTTCCCAGACACACCTTCTGTGAGTGGGAGGGGAAAGGAATATAATGAGGGAAAGAAGAAAAAGAAAACCCTTATAACAAATCTACATTTTTTTAAGCAAAACAGATTTCTATAATGGCTATGTCAAAAAAAAAAAAAAAAAAAAAGGATGCCTCATTCTGCTTCTTAATTCATTACTTCTCTGTCAGGAGGGTGGGTGACATACTTTATTATATTAGTTCTCATTTTATTGATCATAATTTTTAAGTCTTTCAAAATTATGACTTTATAAGCTGTTACATAAATTATTCTCTTGATGTTGCTCACTTCATTTGGTTTTGGATAGTCTCAAATCTATAGTTTGAAGAATGACCTTTTTCGATCCAACTCACTTCCAGTTGATCAATGATGGACAGAAACAACTACACCCAGAGAAGGAACACTGGGAATTGAATGTAAACTGTTAGCACTACTGTCTTTCTAACCAGGTTACTTTTACCTTTGGAATCCAATTCTTAACGTGCAACAAGAAAATTGGATTTACACACATATATTGTATCTAGGTTATACTGTAACACATGTAAAATGTATGGGATTGCCTGTCATCTAGGGGAGGGAGTAGAGGGAGAGAGGGGAAAATTTGGAAAAATGAATACAAGGGATAATGTTATAAAAAAAATTACTCATGCATATGTACTGTCAAAAAAATTTTTATAATTATAAAATTAATTAAAAATATAATCTTATTTAGCCACAGGGGAAAAAAAAAAAAGAAAAATGACCTTCTTCCTCTTTTGTAGTAAAACAGAGCTTCTTGCTATTTGTCACATATATTGATGACTATCCATTTCTGTTGATGTGCTTGGGAACAAATTAATATCAACAGAAGAAACCCAGAATCAATATTTAACGATATAAAGACTTGGTCGGGATACCACACTAGGACACATACAGGTGGTACTTTCATTTCTACTTTAAATTTCAAGTAAAACTTCAAGAGAATGGGAGATATTGAAAATGAACAGTTGGTTAAGATGATATTGGAGAACTGGATTGCGTTCTTTGGACCATGACTGAAGATACCAAGATGCTGAGTTTTTAGAAAGGGATGAAGTCAGATTCACAAATGATTTCAGTGTCTTTTTGTATGCTATAGGTAATTTGAACTCACTGTGGATATCATCACCCCCCACCAAAAAAACAAACAAAACCAAAACACCAAACAAAAGGCTATTTCCTCACTTATTTTGTATCCCTGGCAACTTATTATTTTCCTTGTTAGTGTAGAGATAATTTCTCATGGTGCAGACAGGACCAAAATAGATGTTGATTATTTCCACCTTTTCTCTGACTCCCATTATCATTACCTCATCTCCTTTTCCCCAGGAGGTCTTAACTGAGCCTCTTCTCCAATGCTAGTGCTCCATTTATTAATTTAATTTTTGTTTACTTTGTATACATTTTGTATTTACTTCTGTGGCTATTTTATTCCCCACAGTAGAATGTAATAAGCCTTTCAAAGTTAGAGACTGTCTTGCTTTTATTTTTGTCTCCCCAGGGTTGAATAGTATAATAAGTATAATGTAATATTGCATAAAGTCTATTGAATAGGATGATTTGGAAAATTAAATTAAATATCAGATTTAAAACTAAGTTCTTTATTCACATACTTGCCCTAAAATGAATGTGATTTTTTTTTCTACACAATTTGAAATATTAGCTAGATTATACTTAGTTTATTGATTACCAACTAACTTTTTACCCATTATTTTACACATTTGTGTTATCCAACTGTGACTTTGATTTCAGACAGTCCAAAATTCAGGGTTTAAAGGGTTGATATTTCCTTTTGTGAAATCTGTGATACTTCCATTGTTAAGTAGAATTTTAAAAATTGTTGGGCCATAGTTTTAGAGCTGGAAATGTCATCTTGTCTAACCCTTTTATCTTATAGGTAAGACTCAGAGAGTTGAAATCTCTGGTCATGATACCGGTTTTGTTGTAGGGTTATGAAGAATTAATATAGAAATGTTTTTCCCAGTAGTTTAATGAAGGAAAAGTTTTAGTTCTTAAGTCAAGGTGATGCTTTTATTGTCTATGTGGTGCTGTTAGCTCTCCTTAAAATAAAATTAAAGTATTTAAAATTTAGATAAAGAACTTGTGTCAAGAAATTGTATCTTTGGATTGTAATTTTGGAATTTACTTGTACTATTTATAGATGATCAGAGCTTGAATAATGTAAATCTTTGTAGTATTGTAATGGGATGCTAGATATCTATTTAGGAGAATATGAAGAATTTCTGTAGATTTCCAACTGATTTCTTCAACAAACACCTCATTCTCATTTTCTTTTCTTAATAGGCACCAATTTGTAGAAAATAACTTAATACTAAAAATGGGTCCAGTAGATAAACGGAAGGTAAGTAACATTTATTTTGATAATCCTGTTATAGATCTCCATGTTTTCAAATAGTATTTCTCAGAATAGTGTTTTCTCCTGTATAGTGGGTTTAAAATATATATGAAAAGCTAAACTCTCCAAGTATTTTATATTTTACAGATCCTGTTAGATAATTAGTATAATTATTAATGTTCCCATTTTACAGATGAGTTAAATGAAGTTCAGAAGGGTGAATTGACTGAATATTAAAATTTAAAATATTTTAAATAATTCAGTTTCCTGATTTTTAAGGGGAAAACTTTTTCCATGCTTCTCACATTTCATATATTTCCTATATTATCTGAAATTAGTAATTAACCCATTTTAACAACTGAATGAAATTGCAGTAAGTGGAAACTTGCCTTTCTCTGATAGAAGGCAGAAGAAAAATTCATTTCAGGTCTCATACTCTCAGGCCAGTATTCTTTATTATGTGTATTAACCTGATTTCCCCAGCTAAAATTTCCCTTCAACTTAAGAGGGACTTGTGGCAGTTTTTCATCAGTCATCCTTAATGTTATAGAATTATTTTTTCTTTTCCTGGTTGTTAAGCAAAAAAATGAAAATTTTAAAATTGAATATATATATTTTTATATAGATAGTAATTTTGTTAAAACAGCTTTTAAGTCCTCATCTGAAAAGTGAAAAGTTAACAAATTTTCATAAGCTTCTGCTCCTAGTTTGTTGTATCTACCAGTGTTATTACCATTCTTCCTCTGCTGGTTTATTATTTCTGTCTGTAGTCTGAAACAGAAAATCTCAAGTAATGGAAATACAGCCTGTCTATAAAAAAAGATACTCATATGTAGAATCCCCTTTATTCTGGAAAGGAAGGGTGGGGGAAGAACACTGTGGTAAGGGGCCTGATTGGAGGAGTTCTCTAACTTTCAATTTTTGAAACTTATGCTAATTTATATGGGTAATAGAAAATTTTGACTTTGCCTGCTTTTTTTTTTTAATCTGTATAGATTAATCTGTATAATAGAAATCATAATATGCACTGGAAACATGATCTGATAAATGAAAGAACAATTATATTAAATACCCATCTTGGAAGTACTTGGCTGTTTTTTCCATTTTTTCCTTTTCTCTATGCAAAGTTCAATTCCCAATATGGGAATTGAAGAAATTTGGCTTGGTTACACAGATGAAGAGGCTTATTGCCTAACAGAAGTTGGCCTCCAGGAACTTTAATGGACAATCCATAGAAATGATCCCCCATAAATAAATCTTGCTTTTTCATTTCGGCAAACATGGATTTTTATGTTTATTTACATCAGGGTTTATTTGCACGCCGTCGTCAGTTGCTCCTTACAGAAGGACCACATTTGTATTATGTGGACCCTGTCAACAAAGTTTTGAAAGGAGAGATTCCTTGGTCACAAGAACTTCGGCCAGAAGCCAAGAATTTTAAGACCTTTTTTGTTCACACAGTAAGTTTTCTTCCTGAGCTCTGTTCATTTGCTTTGTAACTTAAAAGAGTTTTATTCTTTTCCTTTATATCTTCTAATGATGATGATGATGATGATGATAACTGCTTTTTAAATAAAGTGTTGCAGTTGATAAATTTCCTTCTAGTGACCCTATTATACAGGTTAACAGTGTGAATATTTTCTTTCACTACTTCATAAGATTTGTGGTTTCATTAATGTGAAAACTTTTTATACTAATACATCTAATATCTCTTTAAGAGCTGAGTAAATGATTCTTATGAGGAGCTATGATCAGCCTCCCCATGATGAGCTTCTCAACACTTAGATGGTCTTCAGATAACAGGTTCATATTCTCTGACCATTTCCATATTTGAAGTCTTTCTGATTCCATTAGCACAGGCTTTGAGAACTCAGGGTCACCTCTGTCTCACAGGAGCCATTAGAATAGAACTTTTGAGGGAGAATACTCATTTTATGGATCAGGAAACCAAGAGTGGTTTCAAGACTTGACCATAGTCTCAAACCTATTAAGTGGTAGAGCCAGAATTTAAATTACATTTTTCTGACTCCAAGTTTTCTTTTCTTCTATATCATGTTATCTTGTATGCCTGCAATGGGGCAGCTAGGTGGCACAGTGGATAGAGCACCAGCCTTGAATTCAGGAGGATCTGAGTTCAAATGTGGTCTCGGACACTTAACACCTCCTAGCTGTGTGACCCTAGGCAAGTCACTTAACCCCAGGCTCAGGAAAAACAAACAAACAAACAAATAAATAAATAAATAAATGGCTGCACTAAGGTGGAATGACCAAAAAGAGAAAATCTCTCTTTTTGCTAAGTCAACATTTTTCTCATGCTACTTACTCACTTTCCACCACAGATCAGACTCATTTAGAATACTGTTTTGAAGATTCAATTCTACCTAATCTTTTTTTAATTCTATTCAGGATTTAATCTGATACTTTTTCAAATCTGTATTTTTCTTTTTTTTCCCCTCCATTTTCCAAATAATAATGTTTTTAATTTTATTGGCACCTTTTGTTTTTACTCTAATTATTTCTACTTGTCTTCTGTGTCCCTTTCTACCCTCCACTTAGTGAGCCTTCCCTTATCACAAAACATTTGACTGATATAGTGACCATTTCTGAAGTTCAGCATTCTGTACAGTTAGGCCCTTACTTCCTTAAGGAAAAGAAAGAAGATAATTTTTTCTTTCTCCATGATTTTGCCTGTTTTTTTTTTTTTTCAATTGGTGATGTCTTTTTAGTGAAGCCACTATCTGATGTTAACATTATGGTATGAACTTAGTTATCTTATTTTAACATTGTTGTTTTGGTGTGCAATTTTATGGAAATCATTAAACTCTGATCTCCTTATAGCCTAACAGGACATATTACCTGATGGACCCAAGTGGGAATGCTCATAAGTGGTGCAAAAAGATACATGAAGTTTGGCGGCACAGATACCAGAACCATCCGAATACTGCTGTCTAGGAAAGCATATCCCAAACTGGCCTGGCTCCTGCCTGCTGCTCCATGATTCAGCAATATGGGCTCGGCAGCACATTGGAAGGATCTTCCCACGCCACCCGTTAGCCATCTCAAGGGGAAATCATATGTCTGATATATTGCAGTTTTTTATTTAAAAAGAAAAAAAATGACAAAAAAAAATAACAACAACAACAAAAACCAACAACAAACATAAATGGAATTCAGGGTCGCTTTGCTTGTTCTTTGTGCTTCCGTTGAGGCTTCCACATGCATATCGTTGCAGTGAAGATCTTGCTTTGGTGCCCTTCAGCTCAATTTCTGCTGCAAACTAGTGGATAGACCTTGCATTACCAACTTCACTTAAGATAAATTGAAACTGGTCTTACATGCACACACCCAAAATCATGTACCAGTCCTATGTATGTAAATGGGACAGGGATTATTTCTGTGATTTTGTTTCCCCCTTCTCCCCTTGCCAAGACCCCATCTAGATTATCATTGAACTCTATTTCATCAGGGAGCTTTTAAATGCCTCTGCTGAGGTTTTGCCATTGTCTCTGTGGGTTTATTTTATTTTATTTTCCTGTTCTTTCTTTCTTTCTTTTTTTTTTTTTTTTTTTTTTTTGGGTTTATGGCAATTGTGGTCAGGTTGATTTTACCCTTTTCCATAATCTGTAATATAGTTCTGGTTGCAGAATTTCCGTGGTACTTATTATAATTATGTGAGTGCACCAGATGTATGTTTGGCAGGCAGGCTTCATGTTGTGAAGAATATGGTATAGGTTTTAAGTAAGAAAATGCTGAACATGGCACTGAAATTTTTAAAAATTAAAATTACTGGTTCCTGAGGGTTATATAAAATTTTAAGCTTGTCATTTTAATTAAATGCATTTGAAGTCCTTAATCAAGAGGGCCGTACAGGTAGCAGCATGCTTTTAATGAATACTAACTGAAAATAAACTAGTTAGTAATAAATTTTAGTCATTGATATAGGAAATATACTCCTGACATTTTTAGATGAATTCAGGTTTTTCCTTTCTCCAGGATGTGCACATATACTGCCCTCATGAATGTTGCTACCTGCTTTTAGTGGATATATGAAAATGAATGAGAAGTATCCTATCAAAATTGTTTTAATAGGTTGTGGTGTAGTGAAATGTACAGTCCTTCCTGTTCATTAATTGATGCAAATCTAATGTATCCTTCCTGAGAATAATTTTTAAAACAGTTAAATGTGCTTGGGCACTTTACTTATTGAGAAATGGAGGAGCAGAGATGAAACTTTTGATACTGAAGAAGAAAGTACGGTACTTTTTGTTTCATCAGTACATTATTATTGAAGGGTCATATGTCACATGAATCCTTTTTATGTTAAATTGTGGTTGAACATTTCTTGTAACATAACAGAGAGCTATTAACTTTATATTTAACCTTTCTCTAAATTTGTTCTCTAGCAATTCTGCTGAGCCATCTGGCTCTTTTATAAAGAGCAGGGTTTTTGCCTGGAGATGTGTTACTCATAATTGCATTAAAAGGGGTAAAAATATCATACTTAATCACCTTTTATTGATAAATTAGTGTTTTTTCTTAGCTCCTCTTCTACTTGATTTATTTCCTTTTTGACACTTTTTTTTTTCTTTAAAGGGAAGTGTCCTCCTATTGGATAACTTTTTTAAATTTCCACATCATTGTTAATTCAGTTATTTTATTTTCTTCATGAATAAGTAGGTAGAAGTCCTGGTAATCCAGCCAGGGATAAGATATTTTCTTAATTTTCCCAGAAATATTCCTGGGATATTGTTATGAGTGGTGCATGGTTGGTCTCTGAGAAAGCTTTGATACTGCTGCATGGGAAATTTTCTCACATTTATCTCCATTATAGACCAAGGGTGATGACAAACTTTTCTGCTTTTTCTTTAATGTAATCTTCAATAGTATAATTAATATAGGGCTTAGTTCAGTTAGAAGGTTCTCCCTCTCTCTGAAGAAGTCATCCATCAGTCTCAGACATAGTGTGCCAAATTGGATCCAGATTTAGAAAAGCTTCTATTTCTTTTTGTCCCAATTAGGTGGTATGAAAATATTTTTCTTATATCCTCTAATGTGGTAACATAGAGTATTTCAAAGTTATATTCTCTTTCATGAACTAGTTGCTCGCTAGCTATGTTCAGTTGATTATTCTTAAAATAGACTGGTGCAAAATGCTTCAATAGTGTAATATAGGTAGTAGAACATTTCATGGTACTCGTGATTTCTGTTTGGATATAGAGCCCAATTCATTGTTGGAGCAGCAAGGAGGACCAAATAGTGTAGAGAGGTTTGTGGCTCATGTGGGACCCCAGAGAGTGGGGATTTTGTAAAGTCTTTCTCTACTGGTATCAGTTGGGTAGTGCCTTTAAATCATATACTTGTGAAAGGTTTTTAAGAAGTTAAATTAAGCATCTGTACTTAGGTTCAAATTCAACTTTTCTTATTTCCTAATGCTGCAGAAAGGTTTTCTTACTATATTTTCAAAAGATGATATTAACATTACCATTTTAGAACATTTTTCTTTAGGATTACTTCCCTCTCATTTGACCTAATTGCATATATTGGAAAGTTCACTGAAGCATTTATAGAATACCCCACTTTTTTTGTTTATGCAGTTATTTAAACTGCATTAAACCTAAAGATACCAAACAGCATTTGCCAACACATCTTTCATGGGCCATTTATTTAAGGAGCAACAGACACATCCAATATATGGCCACTAAAAAAGGGCATTTTTTTGTAGTTGTTTTGGGGAAGGGACACATTCTTTTTTGGACTTTTCCTTTTCTGGGTGGTCATGCCACTACCTCCTAGGCCTTAATATTAATAATCACTTTTAAATTCTAAAACAGATGGGGATGTTATATAGCTTTTGCAAATACTGAAATTATTTTGCCATTAGCTAGAGTTACAGATACCACTGTGAGCTAACTTCTTTTTAGGTAAGTGTTTTTTGTTGCCTACACAAAAGTCCATCCTTTAGAAGACATAATTTTATTTTCTTACCCCTTTCTTACTCATATCAGATTTAATCTAGTCTATCCCTGTAGCCCTGGCGTTTAGGTGCCTTTCATTATATTTAAGATCATATATCTGTATGTATGTATATGTCATCTAGGGAGGACAGGGAGGGAATTGGTACCCTGTTATTTAATCCAACCAAGACATCTTTAATTGAATGATAAATAGAGTGGTAGCACTAAACAAGAGTTTCTGACTTGACAGTTACAGAGAGCTCACAACAGCTTCTCACTCTCTGTTTTGGTCTATCTTTGTATGGGTAAAGAAAAGAATAGACCTGAGAACTATAATAATAATCTCTTCAGAAAGCCTACTGTGCCTTGACTTTCTCATCTGGATGCAGAGATTGTTTTATTGCTTCTCAGAGATCCCTAGGCAGTAAGTGTTCCCATTTGGACCACAAAACTACAAAATCCAGAATGGGCAAGGGCATTCCAAATAATAGTTTCATTGTAGTTTTACCACTTTCAGTGTGTAAGGAGAACTTTTCTCATTTTTAAGTCTTATATGCCTTGTTGCCACTTCGCTAAAACTCTTCCTTCAAGACCCTGGTAAAGAAAAGAGGCTCCCAAAGACTCTGTGCAGACAAATTACAAATTGCCATTCAGATAGATGGTCTGTTTTTCACTGGAATCTTGTTGTAACATTATTTACTCTATTACTCAGTTTAAATTTAGTTCCTTTTGGAACCTTCCTAGTAGGAATCTAGTTCTTAAAGTACAAAAGGAACTTGATTTAAGGCATTTTCTCTAGAAAGCAGTCTTATGACAACATAATAGTAAGGTCCCACTGTAGGACTGAGCTCTTTATTGTCTTTTATCTGGTACCTACTTCATTTGGCACTTGTAGCTTATAATTCTGTACCATACATTAACATTTTTGTTTGAATCTATGGCCTATGAAAAGCTTATGATCTCTGACATAAATGCAGTGAAAAGCTATCTGTCCCAAAGAATGAATTTGAATAAGGCTTTTCATCCTCCCTATAAAAGCTTTAGATTGATACCTTGTCATGAATGCAGTCAAGTATCAAATTTTCCTCAAAACTGTTTTTTAAAAATTGCTCAAGGGATTTGATTATGCTTCTAGATTATGTATGCAATTAGCTTCACCACTGACATTTGGCAGCTAAGTGCTCCATGTTATGTTTCAGAGATATATGTTGTAGCTACAATGTTTAGTGCCTATTAGTAGCTGCAAGAGCATTATTGTAGAACTCTCATATTGCCACATATTTGGCAGATCATAGATTGTTTATAGGTAATTTATTATAAATTATAAAAACTCCAAAATGTTCACTGGGTTATTGGGAACCAGTAGTAGGGCCTTAATATGGTAGTTGAAAAAAACAAAATGAAACAAACTCAAAACCATAGGTAGATTGATGTTTGGATCTTTAATGGCTAGTGTTTTTATTCAGTCTCTGAGATTTCAGTTCCACTTGGGCTTTGAGGTCCAATAAACATGAAGGAAAAGTAAATTGATTGCATTTGGTCTTCAGAAAGGGTTGTTTAAATGAATAATTCAGGGAAATAATTGAGTACAATTATATTTTTCTTCCCTTCTGCAACAATTATTGGCAGGCTTCACAGCTTTACAAAAGATAAAATGATCCCTGGTTTATTTCTTGATTTCTCCACATCATTCTAGTAAGGGTGTTAAGGAAGAAGAAGGTTCTATCATTCCAGATAAAAAGCACGCAAGGCAGATTTCCTTAGTAGCCATGCTCAACACCACTTTTTAATTTAATAGAGATTATGGGTCTTAAGCCCTTTCTCTCTGGACGATTGCACTACCCTGGAGTTTCCCTCATCCCTGGCTGGTCCCCCAAGTGATGAGTGAATCCACAGATACAACTTCAAATGGAGTGGGAGATTAGGTGTAGAGAGTTTGCTGAAGGTACTATGCTTTATGAATGCTCTACTCATTTCTCCATTTTATTTCCTTTCATACCCAGACATAGAAATGAATTGATGATTGCTCAGTTGGGTGTGGTTTTAATCTCTTTTTCCTTATATGTAGTGAATGTGTAATCATTTTGTCTTTGGGCAAATATTTTCTAATCAAGTTCTGGCCCAAGTTAGCATATGTGTGTGCACACATACACATGTATGTATACATATATGTATTTACACACATGTATCTACACACATACATACATATATGTAATGCTGCCTTTGGAGAACTCTTCTAGGTAAGTAACTATCCTTATGGCAAAGAGCAATTTTCAGTTCAGATAGAAGCCATGGGGAGCTAAAAACAAAACAACTAGGTGTACCTCTTTATCTTCCCCCATAACTTATTTCTTCAATCTGTGGAGAAACTCCAAACTATATGCACAGTGGACTATTTATAAAAAGAAAACATTTTTTAGCTGTGTAAACCACCCTGTAATCCAATCTGTATGTCTGAATGACTATGAATGTGGGTTCTTACTGTTGAAAAAGCCTCCATGATTACGTCCTAAGTTTGATTGGATGTTGGCCAAATGTACTAAATTGTGGCAGTATTTAGAACTGCTGTAGCTGTCTTTTAACAACATAAAATTAGGAAATTGAATGCATTTTGATAGTATGTTAGCTGTCTTTCAGGTTGGTGGCAGTTAGAACATGTAATAATCTCTACCTGGTTTGTAGCTGTAACTGATGTACAGGCAAAGCAAAAAAAAAAAATAAAGAACTTATGAAAACAGAAGCAAATAATGCAATGATATTAGGATATACACTTTTGTATTTTTATTCTTATATAAGGTTATTTGCTGGCTACTGTTGGCCTCTAGTTCAGTCTGTTATTTAAATTCTAATATATGAATTATTTGGATTGAATTTCATGTTCGGGGCCACCTTGTTGTATGTATTGATGTACAGCCTTGAATGTGAATAATTATTGTAAACTATATTTTACAACTTTTTTTCTGGTTTTATTATATAAATTTTCTATTTGGTCAATGATTTAATCATATCTCATAATTTAATGAATCTGTTTATTCTCTTTCCAGATATTTGTGCTTTAGATGTAGTTACTGAATGAATTTTTCACATATGCTCGATAGTCTTGTAATAAAAAAAAAAAGCATGTAGGGCTCTAGGTGTACAATGTCTTGGCTCTTTTCTTTGATTTCTCACCCAGGACCTTCCCTTTCATCACAGAAAATTGAATCCAAGGAGAAGTGGTTTTTCTTTTTAAGAGATGTGTGGGTGCTGTGTTCTTATTTATATTGAAAAAAGTCTGGAGTCCCGATTTGATACTAGCAGTGGAGACCAGTCTGAGGGCCATCTAAGATAGGATTAATACTTGCACCACCTAGTTGGCGGGACTGTCGCGAGGAAAGCGCTCTATAGCTCCTGCGCTAAGTCACTGAAGCGGCCAAAGGGCCAGTTTCAGCTTTGTTTTTACTCCGCGACCCTTGGCGGTCCTCAAGGGGTTGGGGCAGTCAGTTTAGGAGTCCCGGTCCTCGAACTCTGATCCAACGAGAGGGGAAGACTATAGTCTCTGGGTGGAGTGAGGCAACCTCGGCAGCTGACCCACTCGCTCTCTTGAACTTGAAAGTTGGCGCGGTTCCCAGTCTCCTTCGATATCTCCAGCAGGCGGCCACCTTTCGGAATGAATACTTCCGGCACGCGAAGGCGAAGAAGGGGGTGGGGAACTAATTTAAGGAGCTGCTTCCGTTCTGGAGGACTGTCGGGGCGGTACTTCCGTCGGCGGGACCCTTTTGAAGGGTGGACTTGCCTGGCTGGAGAGTGTCTGGCGGATGGTATTAAGTACCGGACGCTTCCGGCCCGAGAAAGCCTACCCGCCTCGAGCTGAGTGTAGGGCCCGATCGGAGGGGCTCAGATCATGGCGGAGAATCACTGCGAGATACTCTCGGCTCCTGGCGCCGCTGCGCTCGGGGTGGGGCCGGGGGGTGGCATATGTCGGCGCTGCGGCTCTGGGCTTGCGCCCCTGGGAGAGCGGGCTACAGGAGGCGGCTCCAAGTGGGTCCGGCTCAACGTGGGCGGCACCTACTTCCTCACCACCCGGCAGACGCTATGCCGGGACCCGAAATCCTTCCTGTACCGCCTGTGCCAGGCAGATCCGGACTTGGACTCGGATAAGGTGAGAGACCCGCCGGATGCCACGCGCCCCCTCTCGGGCCTCCGCTGCTTGGTCCTGGGGCGGAGTGTCTACCCTCCCCCAACTCAAGCTAAGCAGACCCTGGCCTTCCGCGACATACTCGGCGTTCCCCGGCCCCCTCTCCCCTCCCCATTGTCTTAGACCTGGGCTGAGACATCCCTCGGACCCCACTCCTTTCAGACACCTCTACGCCCCATATTGTCCTGCCTCTGGACCGACATTCCTTCAGTCCCGACTTCCAGCGGACACTCCCCCATTCCCATTCATCTCTCTCGTTCCCGAGCTGAGAAGCCGTTGGCTCGGGTTTTGTCGTGGTCCCTTCTTCAGTCTCTGGTCTCTTGGGACTGAGGAGACGAGACTCAAGTCCTTCCGACGGGAGCTGAGGCTAAGACCTCGTTTTCTTTTTCTCTTTATATTATTATATCCTAAGTAGGTCCCCACCTACATGACACTGATTCCGTCTCTCGAGGAGACTCTGGGCTCCTTTTATTCAGTTCTTGACTTCGTGGTGAAGACTTGCACACCAGCCCTTCCCAGGCTAGGGGAGCCCAGGGTAACATTGTAGTTCAATCCCATTTAACTAACTGGGAGGATTCCAGATGCCACACTTTGGGACTAGCCAATATTCTCATTTCTCAACCTGAGGACCCCCAGGGGTCCTTGCTGTCCTTTTCCAACCCTCGGTTGACATTGTCCATTTTTGTTTCCTGAACCCAGCGTACCCTCCCTTCTCCCCCTCTACCATCCTCAAAAAAACCATCCCTTTGAAGTGCCTTCCCTTTTTCCCCTGGAAAGCTATTTCTGGTGTCCCATAAACCCTCTTGTTGTGAGAGGCCCATCATTCTCTTCCCCGGATTGAGGAGATCATCCTAAATGATTCGCTCCCTGAATTGAATAGACCTTCATATGACTTACCTTAAAAGGCAAGATTTCTTAAACTTTTTCCACTCACCATCCCTTTTCACATGACCCGGGCACATAAGTATATAAATAAAATAGGTCTACAAATCAAACATTTGCTGAAAATAAAGCATAATTTTGCAACTCCCATATTTAGTTAGGAGACCCCATTTGGGGTCTTAAACTAGTTTAAGAAGCTGAGTTATAAGGGACCTCGAGTTTCCCTTACTTTCATTCCACTGAGTTCTCCAGCACTTCTACCCTAATGTTCTAATAGGAAGACCTTGCAATTTCCAGTCTCACTTTTTTGTTTACTAGGCTGCAGGAATGTCCCTAGTCTTTTGGTATCTGCCTTGATTCCTGCTATTATTAAAAACTTTTTCCAACCTAGATGCTGAGGTCCTGGCAACAGCTTTTCCCCTAGTGAAAACTACCCCTCACCCTTTCCCAACACTTACCACTTTCTCTTCTACCTTCTATAATTGATGTTCTTCTACTCTTTGGGAAGTGCCTGTGAGATTTTAGTTTAAAATTTTCATGCTTTTGTTTCCCCTTTATTTAATGGAATACTTTATTTTGTTGTCTTTCCCTTCCCCCTGCCTTTTTTTTTTTTTTGAGGTAGTACTGGGGTAGGGCTCACTCTCCATTCTCTTTATAAATATAGTTATTTGTTGTCTTTGATAACTATATGATATAGATCTTGCTCTCTCTCTATATGTAGATGTTGTTAATTTCCCAGAAGTTTGACATTGAGCACAATAGCACTATTTGGGACAAGTTTTTTATATAGCATTTATTTTGACCTGCTTTTTTTCCTTAATATGATTTTTTTGAAAGAGGTTTTATCTTGCTAAGGCACCCTTTAATGGTGTTATGAAGGATTAGGAGTTAAGTCTAAGCCCTCTTCAGTTTATCCTTTAACTTAATAACACATTTGTTGTTTTTCAGTGCCCTAGAAAGGATTATGGATGGTTGGCCTAGGTAAACTGTCCTTCATTAATTTAATACTTATAATGTATGTGTGACAATAAAATATTCCTTGACCATCTATCTGCTTCAGATTGTTACCCTTGTACAAAACTGTACTGCTCAAGATCCTTAATTCTTAAATATCTCCAAACTTAAAATGCTGTTATCTTTTTCTATTTACAACGAACTGCTTCTTATTCCTTCTTTCACCTTGATTTTTGGTTCCCATTCTTGAATTATGGAATACATGTTACTAACTTGCAGTGTAATTTGGACTAGAAAATGAAAACTTTTTTAACTTTTACCTTTTCAAATACTGTAAAAAATCCCTAGAACTAGGAAGGACTTTAGAGTTCATCTAGTCCAACTCTGACTAAAACATCCCTCTCTATTTTCCTTGTGTGTGTGTGTGTGTGTGTGTGTGTGTGTGTGTGTGTGTGTGTGTGTGTTTTGTAGTTGGATATGTATGTCTGTACCTCATACAGTAACTCATTTAATTTTTGAACAGCTGTAATTATTTGGAGTTTATAATTGAGTATAGCTTTACAACAGTTATTTGCTTATGGTAAGAGTTGTCCACTTTCAATTCTTTATTTAATTTTTTTGCTAAGGTAATTGGGGCTAAGTGACTTGCTCAGGATCACACAGCTAGGAAGTGTTAAGTGTCTGAAGCTAAATTTGAACTCAGGACTTAAGGGCTGGTGCTCTATCCACTTCGCCACCTAGCTGCCCCAGCCTTTTATTTTCAAAACATGGTATTTTTTTCAATCCTTGACCTCGAGGTGAAGACCTGCACACCCAAATATTTACCTTTGCAAAACCTTGTATTCCACTTTTTTTCCCTTCCCCCATACATATGTTAAAATCTGTGAAATTCTATATCTATTTTCACAATAATCTTGCTGCACAAGAAAAATCAGATCAAAAAGGAAAAAAATGAGAGAAAACAAAATACAAGCAAATAACAAAGAAGTGAAAATACTATGTTGTAATCATATTCAGTTCCCACAGTCTCTCTCTGGATGTAGATGGCTCTCTTCATCACAAGACCATTGAAACTGGCCTGAACCATCTTATTATATATATTTTTTATTGTAGCTTTTTATTTACAAGATATATGCATGGGTAATTTTTCAGCATTGACAATTGCAAAATCTTTTGTTCCAACTTTTCCCCTCCTTTCCCCTAGATGGCAGGTTGACCAATATATGTTAAATATGTTAAAGTATAAGTTAAATACTATATATATATACATGTCCACAGTTATTTTGCTGTACAAGAATAGGACTTTGAAATAGTGTACAATTAGCCTGTGAAGGAAATCCAAAATGCAGGTGACAAAAATAGAGGAATTGGGAATTCTATGCAGTGGTTCATAGTCATCTCCCAGAGTTCTTTTGCTGGGTGTAGCTGGTTCAATTCATTACTGCTCTATTGAAACTGATTTGCTGAACCATCTTATTATTGGAAAGAGTCACATTCATCAGAATTGATTGTTGTATAATATTGTTGGGTTCTGATCACTTCACTCAGCACTTTATGTTAGTCTCTCTAAGTCTCTCTGAATCATCCTGCTGATCGTTTCTTACAGAAAATAATATTCCATAATATTTATATACCACAATTTATTTAGCCATTCTCCAAATGATGAACATCCACTCATTTTCTAGTTTTTTGCCACTACAAAGAGGGCTGCCACAAACATTTTTGCACATATGGGCCCCATTCCCTCCTTTAGGATCTCTTTGGGATATAAGCCTATATAACACTACTGGATCAAAGGGTATTGCACAGTTTGATAACTTTTTGAACATAATTCCAGTTGCATTCCAGAATGGCAGGATTCACAGAACAGTAATTTTTTTACCAATTTATTCTGAGTTGGTGAACTTTATAGGAGTTACTAATGTTTCTGTTATCCTCTTGAATTGTAATAATTTAGTTTATTATGCTTCTGTTATGGGTATTGTACTGGGAGAGAAAGATTTCAATACTTTGGATATGTGACCTCATTGATGTGGATATTCCCAGTGGTGCAGATTACACCCTCTCCATAACTTCTTATTCTGCAGATTTTTGTTCATTTTTTTTCTGTAAATCCATCAGAGGAGATCCATTGAACATGTTGAGAGCTGTCTTTTAGATCTTGTGAGATTGCATGAATGCCAGTGGGGTATTTTTCAGTTATTTTCATGACCCATAAAGATGTAATTACTATATAATTATTATTATATAATTACATTTTGAAAGCTTTCCTTTTTTTTTTTTTTATAACAATTTATTATTTTTCAGAATACATGCAAATAGCCCTTTTTGTAGTGGTAAGAATTGATGCTCATCAGTTGGTGAATGGCTGAATAAGTTATGGTATGGTATGGTATGAATGTTATGGAATATTATTGTTCTATAAGAAATGATAAGTAGGATGCTTTCAGAGAGGCCTGTAGAGATTTATATGAACTGATGCTGAGTGAAATGAGCAGAACCCGGAGATCACTGCATATAGCAACAAGAAGATTACATGATCTGATGGACATGGCTCTTTTCAGTAATGAGATGCCTCAGACCAGTTCCAATGATCTTGTGATGAAGAGAGGTATCTACACCCAGAGAGAACTCTGGGAACTGAGGGTGGATCACAACATAACATTTTCACTCTTTTTGTTGTGATTTGCTTGCATTTTGTTTTCTTTCTGATTTTTTTTTTCCTTTTTGATCTGTTATTTCTTGTGTGACAAGATAATTATATAAATATGTATGTATATATTGAATTTAATATATTTTTATCATGTTTAACATATATTGGACTACTTGCCATCTAGGGGAGGGGATAGGGAAAAGGGAGAAAACATTGGAACACAAGGTTTTGTAAGAATTAATGTTGAAGAATTATTCATGTACGTTTTGAAAATAAAAAGCTTTGGGGGCAGCTAAGTGGCACAGTGGATAGAGCACCAGCCTTGAATTCAGGAGGACCCTTTCAAATGTGGTCTCAGACACTTAATACTTCCTAGCTGTGTGACCCTGGGCAAGTCACTTAACCCCAGACTCCGAGAGGAGAGAGAGAGAGAGAGAGAGAGAGAGAGAGAGAGAGAGAGAGAGAGAGAGAGAGAGAGAGAGAGAGAGAGAGAGAGAGAGAGAGGGAGAGAGGGAGAGAGAGGGAGGGAGAGGGAGGGAGAGGGAGGGAGAGGGAGGGAGAGGGAGAGGGAGGGAGAGGGAGGGAGAGGGAGAGAGAGAGAGGGAGAGGGGGAGAGAGAGGGAGAGAGAGAGAGAGAGAGAGAGAGAGAGAGAGAGAGAGAGAGAGAGAGAGAGAGAGAGAGAGAGAGAGAGAGAGAGAGAGGAGAGAGAGGAGAGAGAGGAGAGAGAGGAGAGAGAGGAGAGAGAGGAGAGAGAGAGAGAGAGAGAGAGAGAGAGAGAGAGAGAGAGAGAGAGAGAGAGAGAGAGAGAGAGAGAGAGAGAGAGAGAGAGAGAGAATGAATGAATATGAATAGGTAGCCTGAAACCTTTCATGAATGTTGAGACTCGGTCCTTAAATTCCCTCACTTCAAACAGAAAACTTCTTCCTGGTATAATCCAATTGCTTTTGTTATCCCTGTTTTCCTTAATGCTGTTTCTGTTTGTTCAAATAGTACATGAGGGATTGTGGTGTTACACGCCAGGTATGGTGTTGAATGAAAAAAAGAGTTTGCTTTAGAAATTTTTATAAACTGTTACTTTTTTTTTTTTTTTTTTTTTGCTATCCTCCCTCTAGCTTCCTGGAAGGAAATAAAGATGAAAAGTATTGATTGTTCTAACCAAGAAGTTTATATAGTAAGGCAAACAGACATACAGAAGTATTATAATAAATTAGAAAATGTTTGTGTGTAAGAAGAGTTCAGTTGAGTGATCTGAGAGATTCAAAAGGGAAGGATCCTTTCTGGCTGACAATTATAGAAAAGCACTTGAGCTGAGGCTTGAAGAATGGGAAAAGTGTTCAAAAGTATGTTATTAAAAGATGTGAGAGAGTTGTGGGCAGGTTGATAGCTGAGAACTATGAATATTCCAGAATGGATGGAGATTAGAGGGAAGGAAGTAAAAGTGACAGCCCATCATGAAATTAAGTTGGAAAAGCAATTTGGAGCTGGATTGCTAGCGACCTTTTTGGGGAAGACTTCTGAGAGTTTTTGAGATGGTTTCTGAAGTTAGATTTTTTTTTTTTTTTTAATTAGGACTTGATATTTATTATTCTGTTTTTTTCAGGTTATATATGTATATTAACTTTTTTCAGATGCGCATTTCTTTTTGAATCTTGTTGGGAAAATCTGAACAAAGTGAAAATTCACAAGAGAAAAAAAATAAAATTAACATGTGTTGATTTACATTCAATCTATAGAGTTCTTTTTCTGGGTGCAGATGGCATTTTCTATCCAAAGTTTATTGGGATTGTGAGTCAGATATCTGCTATAGAAGGATTACTTTGAGACAGAAGAAAGTCTGGTGGCAGAGAGATGAATGAGGAAGTTATTATAGTATTCACAAATGCATTTTTTAAACCTTGATTTACTATTTGGAATTCATGATAAGATTTTTGGTGCTCCATAAACTGTTTGAGAAATCTGGCCTGAAAATTTTTAGCATTAGATGTTCATACCATTAAAAAATGAAAATCTGAGGTTGTACCATATATGCCCTTTTTTCTACCAGTAGAATTCAACTTTTGTAAACTTGAAATTATTTTCAGTAGTGATCTTTGCTAGTTTAGCTCTAATTTTCCACCTTTTGGAAATGGCATCACATAAGATGACATTTAACTATATGGCTTATCTGTAAAATTAGCATTTATACAAATGATGTGTTTTAACTTATTTAAATTGATAGTGGCTATTTAGATTTTTATTACTACTCTATTGTTATGTAGTTGACCAAAAAGTTAAATCACATTTCTTTACTAGAAGGCTATGCTATTGAGGGCATAGCCTGCATTGCGCTAATCTATGCTGAACTGCTTAAGTTTGGCTCTTAAGGAGAACTATTTCATCTTAATCTACCATCTCTTATGCTGGTACCCCTTTTAAAAAATGTATGCGTTACTATAATGGGAGGCCTTTTTAATAATAGTACTAATGGCTGGAAATTAGAGACATTTGAAATAATCTAAGTTTGCTGTGTTCCAAAAGAATTGGATTCTAGCCTCATCTTTGTTATTAACTCCTCTCACCTATCACTTTGGGCAAACTCCTCCTTACTTTGAGCTTTAATTTCCCCATTTCTAAAATGATTAGTCTAGATGATTTCTAAGAGCCCATTGGATGTATAATAATGATAATCAAAATCTTTATTGTGCTAGGACTGGAAATACAGTGAATTCCCTACTTGCCCTGTTTTCAGAATATAAAATTCTTTCAGAGTGATTTCTCATTAATTTTCACTTAAGCATATTTGGATTTTAGATAACATAACTAAAAATGAATGAATAACAGAGGATCAATTGCTCTTGATTCTTAATAAAGTGGTTGATATTAAATTAGTATTAGCTTTACTCACAGCTAATATAATTGGCCTAGGATTAGATCATATCTTGATATTAGATGAGAGATCTTCAAGTCAAGGCTGAATGCTCCCTTGTTAGATATATTGTCTATGTGGTTCCTTTTTTGGAGATGGGCTGAATAGATGCCCTCAGAAATTCTGTGTGTATGTCAAATAAATAACATCTTTATTAAAGTCCTTTATTATCACATTAATCTTTTTTCTTCTTTTTTAGCAGAATGAAAAATTTATTGGGATCTCACCTTTGTCCAAATAAATACAACTAGTTTATTTATATGCTTGTAGGTTTGCACAGTGCTTTAGAAATATCTCATTTTATCCTTACAACAACTCTTAGAGTTAGGTACAATTATCTTTATCTTTTTATAGTTGAAGAGACTGTGGTGAGCAGACATTAAATGACTTGACCCAGAGTCACACAGGAAGTATCTCAGGGTAGATTTGAAATTCAGGTCTTCCTGACTCTGGATGCAGGACTTTAACCATTGTGCCACTTAATAGTAAATCATAGATTTCTTATTAATCTAGATGAGTACAGTATTTAAAACTTTTATCTAGATGAATATGGTTTTTATGTATGGGGGAGGGAAGTATTTCTTAATGATGTGGTAGAGAATGAATTAATAGATACTTAAAGTTCTCTTTGTAGCATTTTCTCAATTGAATCTTCTTGGATTTGAATCTTGGGGATAGAAAAGGTCAACACTTTCTGTTGCTGAACAAGCAGAATGTTTATTAAAGGTCTGATGTATACATAAAGCTGCTCAAGGAATAGTTCTTGAGTAATTCAAATTCTATGATCCTATGAATTCCAAAGCAACACATTAAGTATCTAAAAATAATATAGTATGAGCCAAGCATATGTGTTCATACACATATATACCTACACACTGTAAGAAGTATATAAAAAAAAAAAAAAGATTAGATTGTGGTAAGCTAAATAGAAGGAATTTATTAGAGTTAGATGACAATTGGATGTTCAGTGGATTCAAATTCACTCTCAGGAGCTTGCTTACTAGCTGTGGGACCCAGGGCAAGTCCTTTAACCTCTTTGCCTCACTTTCCTCATCTGGAAAATAAGGATATTAGCACCTACCTCTTAAGGATTTTGTGAGGATTAAATGAGATTAAAATTTGTAAAATACTTGGTACTTAGCAGTACTTAAGGAATCTTTCTTGCCTTCTAGAGCATTTGAGTTTTTCACACTGTTAAAGCTTATGGTAGGTTAGAACTAGAAAAGACCTTACAAATCATCTAATCTGACTTGCTTATTTTACAAAGAAACAAAGTTCAGAGAGACACACAGATAGTAGGAGAGCTGGAATTAAATCTTGACTTCTAGCTATGTTTCTTCTGTTGCTCAGTTCCATTTTGGACTGGCAAAGATGTTGGTAAATCACAGATTCAGAAGAGTTACAAGCCAGGGTTTGGAAACAGGTTGTAGAAAGTTGTATGGAAGAGATACCCACTAAGGAGGGCTTTGTTTATGATATTTCTTTGGACAAAGGGTTCTTGACTGTTTTCTGTGTCATGGACCCCTTTGAAAGTCTAGTGCTCATCCCTTTTCAGAATAACAATATGTACCTTGGTTTAGAAAGGAAACCGATGGGGGCAGCTAGATGGTGCAGTGGATAGAGCACCAGCCTTGAATTCAGGAGGATGAGTTCAAATGTAGTCTCAAGATACTTAATACTTCCTAGCTGTGTCACCCTGGGCAAGTCACTTAACCCCAGCCTCAGAAAAGAAAAGGAAAAAAAAGGAAACGGATTCCTGAAATATTGTTATTAAAATGTTAAAAAAAATTAATAAACCCTAAGTTAAGAAACTTCTATATATCAAAATGCCTTCTACTTAAATTTGGAGGAAGGGAGGGATTAGGTTTAGAATCAAATAACTGATACAGAGTAGAAGGGGAGATGGGAAGGTCAAGGGAGAAATTTGGGAAGGCACTCAAATGAGAAAATCAAGAAAACTTTATTGGAAGTACTCCTGGAGTTGTGCTTAGAAAGAAAAGAAAGGGATTTTAGCAAATGGGGTGGTGGTATATTGTGAGGAAATGAAGTTATTAGCAAAGAGACACAGATTGCAAGATAAGAATGGGAGATGGGAGTAGTTCATTCAGGTTAGAATATTAAGTGCTAGCAGCAGTTTATATTTCTAATGTTCTTTATTAGTTATAAGGCTTTCTTTTCACTACCACCCTGTGGCAGGCAGTGCATGTAGTATTACTGAATAGTTTACAACTAGTAATACAAATAGTATTATCCCCATTTGATAGTTGAAGAAATGGGACTAATGAAAGGTTATGACATGTCTGGGTTCACATAAGTTAGTAATTGCCAGAGGCAAGATTTGTGAACTTGGCCTCCTTGAGCCCTAGTCCAGTGCTCTTATAACAGTACTTCCTTCCTATGATGAGTAAGGGTAGTGGGAGAGAAGGTTGTATAGATAGGTTATTGTCAGATTGTGAAGGAATTTGAATTTCAGTTTTAAGAATTAAATCTTTGAAGAAGGCACTGAAAATTTCTGAGGAGCCAATTGGCATTGTCTGAGCCATTCATTAGAAATATAATTTTGACAGCAACAAATTGTGAACTGGAAAGAAAAGATACTTGGAGGGAGTTTAGGAATTAAAAAAAAAAAAGATAGAAAACAAGATTACTTTAGGAATGGGTAATTTTCAAACAAAATTCAGTCTGGGGAGAAACAAACCTCCACAACTCAAAGTAGCCCAATGAGAACTTGGCATTTGAACAAGGCCATTGTGATTGCTTTGGTGCTGCAGATGTGGAGGCATCACATGGAACACTGAAGGGTAGGGAATATGCTGATGCATTTAGCCAGATATCGATTTAATTTATTACATCAGTGTTTACCCCAAAGTCCTTCACGGTAGAAACATCTAAGTAACTTAAAGACCATATTAGAAAATAGCTCTTAAGGAAGAAGAAAGAACAGTTTGTTACAATGAACCAGAATTAAAGTAAGTGTGCTAAAACACAGGAAGAATTGGAAGGAAGAAGGAAGACTATTTAGATATTGTAGTAATGTAGGCAAAGAAGAAAAAGATGTTAGGGTGGAAGTTAAAAGGAAAGAATGAATAGATACTTATACAGATGGTGAGAGATAGGAAAAAATCAAAGATGAGTTAGTTTTCAATTATCTGAGTTATCAATTGAGAAGTTAGAGGGAAGGTTTTGAGGAAGAATTCAGTTTTTGATAATGTTTAATTTCAAATGTTGGACAGGAACCATCTAATTAGTTGCAGGATTCAGTAAAACTATCTGCTAGGTAATTGAAAATATAATACTGGATATCTGGGGAAGTTATAGCCTTATGCTTCCGTATTTTCCCCAGTGTCTAACATGTGGACTGAACACTTAAATACTCAATAAATATTTGTTAGATTTATTTTAGTTATTATTCCATGTATGCTGAAGCACTTCACTCAGTGATTGTTCTCTTATCAGACATTAGTCATCTCTTATGTGCTGAGCGCTGCATTAGCATTGGAAGAAATGCAAAGTTTTGGTAAGATACAGTCTTTAACTTCATGCAGCTTCTCAGCCCTATGGGGCATAACATACAGATGCAAGAATAAAAATAACATATTGAATGTTCATGTGGATTATTTTTGCCTGACCTGTGGTATTGCTTTCTGAATTTGTATTGGTCTGATCAGCTATAGTTGGATGCACTATGCCTCTGTCACAGTGATGTTATTTTGATCTCTTTGAACATTTGTTGGATGGGGCATTTGAATTGAGTTATTTTTTGGCATAGACCATAAATGGGCACTTGGCATGTCATGAAGATGGAAGGAGAGTTCTGTGGGTGGTCTGCATTGGGGTAGAGAAGGTTTCATCAGTCAGGTATATTGTTCTTGGAGTAAGAGTTGGAGTTGGACTGTGAGGATGGCCAGAGATATATTCAATATGGATATAGAGAAATGCAAGTATAAATTGCTTATGGGAAATATCATAGGACTTTCAATAATCCCCAGAGAGTTCTTTGGTGAACAGTAGCTTCAGGAACAGTCATAAAAGGAGATGGTTAGAACAAATAACTAGGACTGTGAGTGACAAATAAAACCAATTCTGCCAACTCCTTTAGCATTGAAAAGAAAATCCTGCAAACCACATTCTTTAGCTGTGACTGTTGTAATCTACTTTCTTTTGTGGTTTAAAAAAATGTCAACAGCTATAGAGTTCAGAATCTCTAGTAGTATTTCTACTTGTTTGTCACTGACAAGTTAATATTGATAGATTGTGGGATAACCATTTGTTTCTCAGTACCCACTGCCCTGTTTTCCGGTATACTATGTGGGATAGAAGAGGTTGAGGTTTCCACAGTAAGATGTAACCCTAGAGTGAGGACTAGAGGGCCTTCTATCTCTTCTCCAGCCTAATTCTGCCTGAAGTCCCCACTAACCTTGCTCCCTTTCTCCATGGGGAATATACTATCATGTAGCTAAATGAGGCCCCTCTCTGGGAGACGGTTATGACTGTTGGATGGCTTCCCAGGTCCCCGCTGGTTTCTGGCCTGTCCTCAGAACATCACGGCCCCCTTCTTGGGGCAAAATCTGATCAAAAGGTCTTGAACTCGTTTGTAAGAGAGGGTTTTATGTTATTACTCCCCTTGTGAGCCCTGTCCCTTCTTCCCACCCTGCTCCAAACTTTTGTTGAATTCAGTTGATTCTCCTTTTCAAACATCTTGTATAAGCTCCTTTCTTTCCTTTGCCCATCACTAGCACCCAATTCAGATTCTTGTTAGCTTGTGTTTGAACTGTTGCAGCAGCAGCTTTCTAACTGACATCTCTCCTCATTTGGTCTAAAATAAAATTCCATTCCCTGCAAGAAGCATTTTCTGAAGTTTCTATCACATATCCTATCCGTTATAACTGCCTTCTCTTTTTGTTTTTCTCAAATTCACGCTGTATCTTGTTTGTACTTCGTTGTTTTTGTTTCTGCCCTCCACCCCACCAATTTTTATCCTTAATCCTTGAGATCAAGAACTTTCTTTTGCCTTTCTTTGACTCCCTAGTACTTTGCACAGTTCTTGTCAAATAGTTGGCACTTAGTTTTTTGACATGTTACCCTGAACTTTGAAGGTACAACAAAGTTCTTAGCAATTCTATTCTTCTCTGACCTTCACTGAGAGTTATTTCATTCTCCTGTTATTTCTTGAGGAAAGACCCTCCTTCCATTAAACTCTATGTGGGGTGTGGGATAGAAGACTTTGAAGCATGAGGTGCTCCAAATTGCAATGAGGAGGTAAGGGTGCCATCTCTATGTTGTCACTTACTCAAACAAATTAGATATGAGGTTTTTTGAAATGATTTTTGAAGACATTTCTATCATGCCAAAAAATATTGTGTAAATGTATATGTTTTTGAATATATGTGATGTTACATGCGTGTGTGTATATTATTAAACACATATATTTTGCTTTGTCTCTTATTGTCTCTTATGGGGATTATACTCAAAGGAATTCATAGCAGAAAAATAAAGCAAGGCTAAATTGTATTTGCAGCAACAGGTGCAGTTTTAACAGCATACTAGGAACATGTTTTTTAAACAACCTCTCTCCAAAAAAATAAACAAAGCAGAACTGTTCCTAATAATCATAAGGAAAGTTAAGTAAGAAAATGTGACATCAGTCCCCTTCCACTCCCCCATATCACCCAAAACAGGAACTGTTTTGGTGGAAAAACTGGAAAACCTTTTCTTTTCCATCCTAACTTTTGCTCTCATATTATCACACTGTCTCAAAATTGGAAGGCCATTTAACCTGGTCTGTACCTGAACAAGCATACATTCTATGACATATTTAGGGTTGGTAATTTGAATTACTTCGTAGTCTGTAAATGAAGTAAGTAGCCCATTCTACTTTTCTTTTTTAGAAAATTAGCTATTTGCAAAAAAAAAGATTACTTCATTTATATGATAAATTGAGAAAAACAAAACCTTCATTACAAACGTGTAGTCAAAAACAAAATTTCTCCTTGATTATATTCAAATATATATCTCATTCTGTGCTCTGAATCTCAATCAGGAGGGGGGTAACATTTCATCATGAATCCTCAGGAATTGTGATTGATTATTTTGTTGATTTGACTTCTCAAAATAACTTCTCTTTTCCCTGTTTTTCTTCTCCCTTTCTTTCTCCTTATTCCTCTTCTTCTTCTCTCTCTTTCCATCAAGACATAATAGAATCATTCTAAGGCCTTGCCTGGACTCCTTCTCTGTGAATCTTGATGAAGTAGATATCAGAAATGACATGTATCATCTCCCTATATGTGTTTTTTTTATCTTTTGACTTTTCTTTTTCGGTTTCTTGATATTTCAGAGTCATTAACTTCTACTTGTTTAATTTTTAAAGAGTTAAATTTTCTTCAGTGAGACTTTGTACTTCTTTTGCTATTTGGCCTACTCTGATTTTCAAGAACTTATTTTCTTCAGTATTTTTAATTTTTGCCATTTGGTCAATTTTTTTTTTTTTTAAGGTATTTTCTTGAGATTTTTTTTTCTTAACCAAGCGTTAATTTTGTTTTCATAATTTTCTTTAATGATTCTCATCTTCCTTCTTCCCCCACATCCACTGTTCCCTTATTACCCTCCCCCCCATTTCTTTATTACTCTTATTTAATTTCTAAAATATTTTTGTTCTTTTAAAAAATATTTTCCCTGTTATCTCTTTTAGGAGTTCTTACTGGGCTTATGTCCAATTTGCATTTTTCTTTGAGGATTCTCTGATATATGTTTTCAGAGTTGTTTTTTTTTTTTTAGGTTTTTGTCTTGAGCTTTCCCATCACCAAAATTGCTTTTTATGGTCAGGTTCTTTTTTTGTTTTTGTTGTTAACTCATTTTCCCAGTATATTTCTTGAGATAGGACTTTATGTTAGTGTTGGCCTTTACTTATCTTGGTGGGTAGTGAGAAGGGTGGGGTAAGGGGAATGACTATTTTGAGCTTCTGTCTTTTATGTCCTGCCACTTTCATAGCTTGGTTTGGGAGCCAGTAAGTTTTGGGTGCTTCCAAAGTGGTAGTATGATATGAGAATATGAGATATGTTCACTGCTGTACTGAAAAGTACTCTGTCCCTTATCCACATAGGGCCCCTGCTCCCTTGAGATAGTCTTCTTTTCTGCCTAGAACAGAGCTTGTTAATGGGCTGCAGAGCTGCCAAATGGCACATTATCTTGTATCCCATGCTAGTACAGGGTCTCCTGAAGTCTCTTTCTGCTTAGATGTTTAGTCCCTTTATTGCTTTTGAGTTCTAGTCTATTCATCTCCTGCTGTTCTAGCCAGCTCTTACTCCACTATCCACAGACTTCTCTCTTTTTGTCTTTTCCTAAGTTGTTCTGGATGGGAAAAATGACTTATGACTTTCTGTTGGCTTTCTCTCTCTGAATTCTTATTGGCAGATTTTCTGTGGGTCTTAATAGAAGAGGTTTTGGGGGGAGATTTGGCAGTCATTAGCCTTTTACTTTTTCTTAACTGTGCCTAGATGTACCTTCCTAATGTTCCTCTTGTGTAATACTGCAATGAGAAGCTCTCCTCTCAGATAAAGAGAATAGTCATAATCCTTGATCCCCATTTTTATTGTAAGTATTTTATCTTTCTTTAGTCTTTCATTCATCAAAGTTTTAAATTTTTTTTTTCTATCAGAGATTCTTAGAAATCCTCTTATTAAAGATCCATTTTTTCCCCTTTTGTTTTTATGCTCAGTTTTTCTGAGGAAGTTATTCTTTGCTGCTTTATAGTAGTGGCAGTCAAATCATGTGTAAGCCTGACTGTTGACTTCTAGATACTTAATTTATTTTTTTTCTAGTTGCTTGTATTTTAAGTTTGACCTGGAAGCTCTAAAGTTTGGCGAAACTGTTCCTGAAAATTTTCATTTTGGCTTTTCTTTCAAGAGGTGACCAATGGGTTCTATTTCTATATATTTAATTTTAGTTTTAGTTTTTTTCTTTTTCATTCCTTTATTCACTGAAAACTGGGTTTCCCCAATTTGGTGTTCCCTAATACTTTTTAAAAAGCTTTTCATTTTTCAAAATACATGCATGCAAAGATAGTTTTCAACATTCACCCTTACAAATCCTTGTGTTCCAAATTTTTTTCCCTCCCTCCCTCCTTCCCCTTCTCCAGATAGAAAATAATCCAATGTAGTTTAAACATGTGCAATTCTTCTAAATATAGTTCCACATTTGTCATGTTGCACAAGAAAAATAAAATCAAAAGAGAGGGAAAAAAAAAAAAACATGAGAAAAGAAAAAAAAAAACAAAAGCAAGCAAAAACAACAATAATAACAGAAATTAAAAATATTATGCTTTGATCCACATTTAGTTTCCAGTTTCATCTTGTCTATTGGAATTGCTTGTTGAAAACATCCAAGTCCATCATAGTTGGTCATCACATAGTCTTATTGTTGCTGTGTACAATGTTATCTAAATTCTGTTTTACTCACTTCACTCAGCATCAGTTCATGTAAGTCTTTTTTTTTTTTTTTTTCCCCCCTGAGGCTGGGGTTAAGTGACTTGACCAGGGTCACACAGCTAGGAAGTGTTAAGTGTCTGAGATCACATTTGAACTCGGGTCCTCCTGAATTCAAGGCTGGTGCTCTATCCACTGCGCCACCTAGCTGCCCCCATGTAAGTCTTTTCAGACTTTTCTGAAATCAGTCTACCAATTGTTTCTCTTAGAACGGTAATATTCCATAACATTCATATACCATAACTTATTTTGCTATTCTCCAACTGATGGGGATCTACTAAGTTTCTTGTTCCTTGCTACTACATAAAGGGCTACCACAAACATTTTTCCACATGTGGGTCCTTTTCCTTTTTTATGATTTCTTTGGGATTCAGACTCAGTAGAGACTGTTAGATCAAAAGCAAATTTTGATAATCCTTTGGACATAATTTCAAATTGTTCTCTACAACGTTTGGATCAGTTCACAATTCCACCAAAAATGCATTAATGAGCCAGTTTTCTCACATCCCCTCCAACATTGATCATTTTCTTTTCCTGTCATCTTAGTCTGAGAGGTGTGAAGTAGTACCTCAGGGTTGTCTTAATTTGTATTTTTCTAATCAGTAGTGACTTAAAACCGTTTTTCCATATGACTAGAAATAGCTTTAGTTTCTTCACCTGAAAATTGTCTGTTCATATTCTTTAACCATTTATCAATTGGAAAATAAAACTTGTTTTCTTATAAATTTGAGTTAATTCTCTCTATATTTTAGAGACCTTGACCAGAGACACTGATATAAAACTTTTTCCCAGTTTTCTGCTTCCTTTCTAATCTTAAATGCATTGGCTTTGTTTGTACAAAAACTTTTTCATTTAATACAATCAAAATTAGCCATTTTGTATTTCATATATGTTCCCTAATTCTTCTTTGGCTATAAATTCCTTTCCTTTCCACAGATCTGAAAGGAAGACTATTCCTTGTTCTAATTTGTAATTATAGTGCTGCTAGTGCTGCTAAAGTAATTTCTTGGTAGTTTGAAGTGACACTATTTAGTATTTATTCAAATACATTAATTTAGGTAGAATTGTCATTTTTATTATATTACTTCTTCCTATCTGTGAGCACTTCCAACTGTTTAGATCTAACTTTATTTGTGTGAAAAGAGTTTTTAATTGTGTTTACATAATACCTGGCTAACCCTGGCAGGTAGACTCCCAAATATATTATCTATAGTTATTTCAAGTAGGATAACATGTCAATTTATTTTATATTCTACAACTTTGCTAAAGTTAATTGTTTCTAATTTTTTTTAGTTGATTTTCTAAGTACACCATCATCATCTATAAAGAATGATAATTTTGTTTCCTCATTACCTACTCCCTCTTTTTTTTTTTTTTTCCTGAAGCAATTGGGGTTAAGTCATATAGGGTCACATAGCCAGGAAGTGTTAAGTGTCTGAGTCCAGATTTGAACTCGGGTCCTCCTGACTTCAGGACTGGTGCTCTATCCACTACACCAACTAATTGACCTTGCTATTCTCTTTCTTTCAATTTCTTTTCCTTCTCTTATTGCTAAAGCTAATATTTCTAGTACACTATATTGAATAGTAACAGTGATAATGGGCAACCTTGTTTCACCCCTGTTCTTATTGGGAATGCTTCTAATTTATGCTTGCTGATGGTTTTAGTTAGGTGCTATTTATCATTTTAAGGAAAACTCCATTTATTCTTATGCTCTCTAGTGTTTTGAATAGCAATGGCTATTGCATTTTGTCAAATGCTTTTTCTGCATCTATTGATGTTCATGATTTCTGTTGGTTTGTTTATTGATAAAGTCAATTATGCTAATAATTTTCCTGATATTAAGCCAGTTCTGCAATCCTGGTATAAATTCGACTTGATCATTGTGTATTTTTCTGGTGATAAATTGCTATAATCTCCTTGCTAATATTTTATTTTAAGATTTTTGCATCAGTATTCATTCAGGAGATTGGTCTATAATTTTCTTTCTCTGTTTTGGCCCTTTCTGATTTAGGAAACTACATGATATCTGTTATAAAAGAAATTTGGTGGGACTCCTTTCCTATTTGTCCAAATAATTTATGTAGTATTGAAATTGTTTTTTAAATGTTTGTTAGAATTCACTTGTAATTCTATTTGGCCCTGGACATGTTTTTTCGTAGGGAGTTCAATAATAGCTTTTTCAATTTCTTTTTCTAAAAAGGGATTTTAAAAATAATTTTATTTCTTCATCTGTTAATATGGACACTCTATTTTTTTTGTAAGTATTCATCCATTTCACTTAGATTATCAGATTTATTGGTATACGGGGCAAAATAGCTCCTAATTATTGCTTTAATTTCCTTTTCATTGTTTGTAAGTTCATCCTTTTCATTTTTGATACTGATAATTTGTTTTTTTTCCTTTGTTCTAATCAAATTAACAAAATGTTTATAGGTTTTTCCATAAAATCAACTCTTAGTTTTGTTTTCTTGCTTTCAATTTTATTAATCTCTTTGATTTTCAAAATTTCTAATTTGTTATTAATTGAGGAGTTTTAATTTGTTCTTTTTCTAGTTTTTTTAGTTGCATGCCCAATTCATTGATCTTTTTCTCTATTTTATGCATATAAGCATATATAAAATTTCCCCTAAGAGCTGCTTTGGTTTATCCCATAAGTTTTGTATCCCCAAAAGTCTCATGACTCTGAGAGGGGAAGATTGAAATGCCCACTAGTATAATCTCTTTCATCACAATTTCTTTTTTATATCATCACATTAAAATCCCTCCAAGTATACCCCTTCTAACTGCCCTGACAAAGGTACAGTTCTCGAGTTAAATGTTAACCATCTTCCCATTTAGAGATGTGAACATTTGAATTTAAAAAGCATAATGTTTTTATTCCTTCCCTTTTTATGCTTCTCTTGAGTCTTGTATTTGAAGATTAAATTTTCTGTTCAGCTCTGATCTTTTCATCAAAAAAAATTTTAAAATCCCTTGTTTCATTGAATGCCCATCTTTTCCCCTGAAAGATAATGCTTAGTTTTTCTGGATAGCTGATTTTTGTATAATCCAAGCTCCTTTATTTTCCAGAATATCATATTCCAGTCTCTTCAATCCTTTAAAGTGGAAGCTGCTAGGTTCTGGGTAATTCTGATTGTCATTCCTTGATATTTGTATTTGAATTGTCCTTTTCTGTCTGGTTGCAGCATTTTCTCCTTGATCTGATAATTCTGGAATTTAGAGTTTTCCTTATGGGGTCTCAGGAGGTGATTGATAGATTCTTTCAGTGACACTTTTGTCCTCTGGTTTTTTTTTTTAATATTTCTCCTTTCTTTGGTTTTGTGTGACTGATTCTTGATGTCTCATTGAGTCACTGACTTTCATTTGGCCAATTTTAGATTTTAGTAAGTTATTTTCTTTTTTTTTTACCTTCTTTTGCATTTGGCCACTTGTACTTTTAAAGGAGTTGTTTTGTTCATTGATTTCCCTTCCTCCCCATTTCACCAGTTCTATTTTTAAGGAGTTGTTTTCTTCATTCAATTTTTGTGTTTCCTTTTCCAAGTTCTCCTGCAAAGCTCTCATTTCTTTTCCCCATTTTTCTCTAACTCTCTTAAGATCATTTTTGAACTCTTCAATGAGAGCCTTTTGAATTGGAGACCAGTGCATATCCCCCTTTGAGGCTTCATATGGTGGCATTTTGCCTTTTTCTGTCCTCTTCTAAAGAGGTTTGTGTTCTGTTCTTTCTTATCTCTATATGTCTCTTTATGGTCAGAGGTCTTTTTGCTTTTGTGCTCATTTTTAAAGGTTGATGTCTGCTCTTAGAGCACAGGAGAGATTGTCCTGAGGGCAACTGGGGCTGGTGATGCTGAAGGCTTTCTTACTATGCAAGGTGGGCCTGGCCAAGTCCCGTATGCATGGGTTCACAGACTCACTATTTGCCATCTCTAGTTGCATAGGTTTCACAGCTAGTTTACTGATCCACTGGCCTTCTGAATCAGGACAAAGTAGCCAGTGCTGCTATATTTTGTCTAAGAGCCTCTTGGTAGATTCCCTGTGCTGGGTATCTCCACCCTGGGCCTCCCTACTGGGCTGTATTCTCCCTTGCCCAATTGAAACAGATATTTCCTGAAGTCCTTCCAAGGTATTTTTTGCTTGAAAATTATTACACTCTGAATATTTGTGGGTTCTGTTACTCCAAAATACGTTCAGAGGCTTGATCTAGTGTTTATTCTGAGGAAAGCTAGAAAGAGCTCAGGCATCTATTCTCTGCCATCTCCCTTCCTTTAGCTCTTATCTTCATTCCCTACTCCCTAGTTTTAAGAGATCTAGGTACAATGTTCTTTTTTAAGATTTCTTGAAATTGTGTATATAGACTTTTGTTGAATTTTTTTCTTCCTTGATCTGCTTTCCAGTTTTTACTTTGTTTTAATATTTCATGTTGCCTCATGAAGTCCTTGGCTTCTATTTAGTCAATTCTGGTTTTCAGGGAATTTGTTGTTTTGATAAGTTTGTACTTATGCCAAGCTAGTAATTCCCTTTTCAATTCTTTCTTTCATAGCTCTCATAACATTTTTTTCCCTCAAGTGCTCTGATTTCATTTATAAAAACATTTTTAAACTCTCTCTCTCTCTCCTTCCCCACCCCACCCCAAACTCTTGCTTAATCTCTTCTAGGGATTCTAGTTTAATTTGTGCTCAAGTTGACTTTTTCTTTGAGATTTTGCTTGTAGATATTTGGAAATCACTCATTTTGTGTTTGGATATTCCTCTGTAGATTTTCTTTAGACTTGGAAGGAAAGACTCTGAACCTGATGAGCAGTGTTTAGTACTACTGCTGTTGGCTTCTGAACTTCATACTTCCTAGTGTTTCCAGCTAGGGAATATCATTCCCTTTCTAAATCTTCCACTCCACTTTGGATCTGTGACCTGGAACAAAGTTGTCAATTCACATCTTTTTCCCATTGCTGTATCCTGGTAAATGTTTGGAGGTACCCAAGTTTAGGTCTGAAAATTTCTCTTGTCTTTGATGCACAGCTTCTTTCTGGGCACTGCAGTGCTCTGGGTCCTATTGCCCACATATCTTCTTGTGCTGAATAAAGCTAGACAAATAATTGTGTGACTTTTTTGGATTTCCACTTTGGGATTTGTTCTTGTGCATTTTCTGAATCTGTTTAGAAAAGTTTGTGGAAGATAGCTTGGCTATACTAGTTCTTCTTTTAGTCTGCCATATTGGCTCTTCTATTGTCTTCAATGATTTGTAGTCATTTTAATAATTTTTATTGATCTTTTTTTAAATATTCACCCACATTTCCAAATATATCCTTTATTCATCCCATCCTGTGAGATATCTCTTATAACAAAGAAATTAAAAAGAAAGATGTTTTAAAAATCAACCAGCTCTTGACAATAGAGGAAGTCTTCCATAACTAGCACCCTCAACTATGAATAAAGGGAAGAAGGAATAGAAGGAAGTGCATTTTCTCAGCTTTTTCCCAGGACCACGACTGCCTAATATAAGTCTCCAGCATTAATTTTTTCCATCCCATTTACATTATTACAGTTGCCATATGGTTTTCCTTTGTTTTGCCTGTTTCATTCAGTATCAGTTCATACATGTCTTTTCCTACTTCTCTGAACTCTTCAGTCCTTCTTATTTATGCAGTTTAGCAATAAATCCTTACCTTCATGCACCACAATTTGTACAGCCATTCTCCAATGATTGCCATTTGCTTTTATTTTCCATTTTCTGCTACCTCAAAATAATGCTGTTATGGATATTTTAAATTTATATTTTTATTCTTGACCTCTTTGGGGTTCATGTTCAGCCATAAGATATCTGCCTCAGTATGGACATTTTGGTGTACCTGCTCTTTCTCCCCTTAATTCTTTATTGGTTTCCAGAACCCATCAATAAGTGCACTTCTGTATCTGCCTTCTTGCTGCTGGCAACAATTACCATTCCATGTTGTGTGATTTTTGTCAGTTTCTAGGTGTGAGGCAAAACCCCAGAATAATCCTGCTTTGCACTTTTCAGTGATTTGTAATAGTTCTTTCTATGGCTGTCAGTATTGCTATTCTTCCTTAAAACTATCAGCAGTGTTGACTCTGGGCCAAATCAATTACCATTTCAGTATTTTATGTAACTCTCTTAAGAATATAAGAGATTGGGAAGGGAATTTTCATATTGCAATTCTTCACATTGGTGAAATCCCAGGTCTATTCTTCACCCCTAGTAAGGCGTAGTCTTCATGAAAGTAGGTACTTTGTATCTATTCTTAGGATCCAACATATAAAATGTGTTCAATAAAAAGTTGACTGAATGACTCCTATAGCTGATTCTGTAGATCTTTCCTCCCAACAGCTAAGTCAGATCAGTAGCTCAAGTGTTATTTCCATTTTAAAAGTGAGAAAGAGGAAGTTCAGAAAAGTTAAGAGACTTCCTCATAGGTCAGATAGTTATGAACTCTTATTTTCTGAGATCGTGGCTCTACCACTGCACCCTGGAAGTCCTTTTAAATTCATACAGAATGTGGCTTTTCTTTGATGGTTTGCTCTCCTCTAGTAATGAATTGTACTGCAAATGTAGAGTGTTTTCCTGTTTCATTTTTTGTAATGCTGCTGTTGTTTAAAATGTAGAAAATTACTCACCATTTCCCTTTGGAATTTTCGTTCCTTTCTTTCCTTTATAAATTTATTAATTGTACCTAGAATAGCTCAGGTGCCAGTTATTTCCATGAAATCTTCTGATACTCTTTTCTTCCTTCCCTTTCTTTATATCACTGTTCTTTCCTGTGCATTTCAACATTGTCTAACTTGCATTATGTTTATTTGTATATCAATCTTATTCTGCCAGTATAGAAGGCAATGCTACTTTGTGCCAAAATAGTAACTTCTGAGGTTTAAATATTTTGTCTATAGTAGGAACTTGTTTGTTGAATTGAAAACCTGAAGGTTTGTAACTTTGTACTTGTGATGTCCCCAATAGATCTCAACCTTAGGGATATACAAGAGACTTCTGAGTGCCTCCTAGGAAATACAATTTGAGAAGCCCTGTCATGCTCACCATCATGAAGTCTTTTTAGATTTTCTGCCATTATGAAGTTTTTACTCACTATTCAATTAAAACTAAAAGCTAATCATTTTTCTTGGGAGGTCTGTGAGAAGATGAAGTTACATGTAGTAGATACCAGATTCAGGACATTAGACTAAGGTCATGCCTTACAGGGTGCTCCCTTTCTATTGGGTTATTGTGAGCTTCACTGAGGAACTTGTCTTTCATATACTCTCCCACTCTATTTCTATTTTTACCATCCTCGCTGTCTGTTGTATCCCTTCATTTTGTCAGTAACCTCTTTCCTAAATAAATCTTATCTTTTGCCCTTCCCCCCCAAAAAAAGAATATTTGCTATGATAGAGAGTAGTCATTTTGTGAAGCTATCAGTTTTAAATATGTATGATTTGATACCTCAGACTTAGAAATTATAGCCCAAAGGTTCAAAGTCCAGCAAACCAGTTTGTATTGTAAGAGATATTATTAAATGACCCATATCCATCTGTGGGAAAATTTGAAATATTTTCCATGGTTTTAGAAAGTTATTTCCTGAATTATGTTTGGGACTTGATGAAACTTTTATATTTAATCATCAAGAGTGTTTGTTTTTTTTTTCCTTTTTATTCTGTACTTAATCAATACTAAAGAAATATTCCCATAAATAAATGGTGGAATAGATAAAGAAGATGACACTTGAACTTGCTGATCCCTAAATATATGTAGATTTCTTTTAAAAGTAAATTAGAAATTCAATGTTTAACTTTCTAAACTGTCTTGTCTACTATTTTGATCTTCTGTCTGTTTAAAATCATGCTTCAATGATAGCTATCCTATCCTTACTCCTGAAAAAAAAAAAAAAGAAGAAAGAGAAAATCCTTGTAACAAATATGCATAGTCAAATAAAACCTACTTCCCATATTATCCATGTCCCAAAATGTCTTATTCTGCATTATCTCTGGGAGTGAGTAGCATGCTTCATCATTCATCCTTTGAGATTATGATTGGTCATTATATATCAATAGTAATTAATTAGTCTTTTAGATTATAGAATGTCTGAGGTGGAAGAGTCTTTTGAGATCAAATCATTCACTTATAAATGTATAGATAGGTACCTACTCATGTGTATAAGATATTATGTTGGGCTCTGCATGTATAAAGACAAGAAGGCAATATGTGCTCCAAAAGGGCTGCCATTCTACTGGAAGGATATAATATATGTAGAGATAAATATATACCAACTAATTTGCTTCAGGAAGGCATATTAAGTGAACTTGAACCCATGTCTTTTGACTCATTTAGTGCTCTTTCCAATACACAATACTTAACATTTTTGTTTTAGTACCTGACCTACAAGGAAACAAAAAGGAAGTAGACTTTGGGGCTAGATAGGTCATCACACTCAGAATTATGGGCCATATATATATTATTGACATGTATTTTGAGCATGATAGTTGCCTAGCAGCTTCTAATGTTAACACCATCAGTAGCTGCAGAGTATCTCTGCTGAGGCTGTCTTTCATGCCTGCATTCCTTTCCTTTATTCTTGCTCTTTCCCCCTAATAATAATTTGTCTCCCCCTCTTGAAATGTTAGTCATTCAAAAATTATGTATTTTAAAACTTTCAGCATTTTCTTTGAAGAGAAAATATACTTTTGAAATTTTAGAAGACTTTTTATATCTGTGTCAGTCAGCAAGCATGAAGTACATCCATTTGCTGTGCAAGTCACTGAGAATATGAAAACAGTGATGGAAGTCCCTCCCCTCAAAGAAATTGTATACATTTGGCAGTGGAGACCACATGCATGCTTATGAACATATCCGAAATAAATACAGGGTAATTTTTGCTGGAAGGAACTAGCAGCCAGAGTAACAGTTTCATGGATATCATGGCATTGGAGCTAAGCTTTGAAGGAGACTAAGATTCTCAGCACTGGAGGCAAGGAGAAGTAGTGATGTGTTTCCCACATGGAAGGACAGCTGCTGGATTGGGAAAGGGCAAGGTTTGAGAGATCATAGTAAGTAAAGCAGTAAGACCTCATCATGGAGGTGGGAAGAATAATCAGGAGGAAAAGATAATTTGGAGTTAGGTTGTAAGAGACTTTAGTGCTCTTAGAATAGAATTGCAGTAGTAACTATAAGCTTTGAATCATAGAATGTTAGAGCTGGAAGGGACTCTAGAAATCTAACCTCTTGAGATGATGAGACTTTTTTTTATTAATTTTATAATTATATATATATATTTTTTTTTTTACAACATTATCCCTTGTATTCATTTTTCCAAATTTTCCCCTCCCTCTCTCTACTCTCTCCCCTAGATGACAGGCAATCTCATACATATTAAATGTGTTACAGTATAACCTAGATACAATATATGTATGTAAATCCAATTTTCTTGTTGTATGGTAAGATTTGGATTCTGAAGGTATAAGTAACCTGGGTAGAAAGACAGTAGTGCTAACAGTTTACATTCACTTCCCAGTGTTCCTTCTCTGGGTGTAGCTGTTTCTGTCCATCATTGATCAACTGGAAGTGAATTGGATCTTCTTTATGTTGTAGATATCCACTTCAATCAGAATATATCTTCATATAGTATTGTTGTTGAAGTATATAATGATCTCCTGGTTCTGCTCATTTCACTCAGCATCAGTTCATGCAAGTCTCTCCAAACCTCTCTGTATTCATCTTGCTGGTCATTTCTTACAGAGCAATAATATTCCATAACATTCATATACCATAATTTACCCAGCCAGTCTCAATTTCTAGCCACTACAAAAAGAGCTGCCATAAACATTTTGGCACATACAAGTCCCTTTCCCATCTTTAGTATTTCTTTGGGATATAAGCCCAGTAGTAGCACTGCTGGATCAAAGGGTATGCAGTTTGATAACTTTTTGGGCATAGTTCCAGATTGCTCTCCAGAATGGCTGGATTCTTTCACAACTTCACCAACAATGCATCAGTGTCCCAATTTTCCCACATCCCCTCCAACATTGAGATGATGAGATTTAATGGCTAAAACAGTGATGCCTTCATGTGGCTGATGAGTTTGCCTGTCACAACAATATCACTGCTACTTTTTCTTCCTTGGTTTGTGTCCATAAATAATATCTTTTTGTTGTGCAGACTGACTCCCTTTGGCTTGATTAAAAGACATAGACTCTAAAGAGGCTCATAGAGCCTAATTCCATAGTCCTACGTTCAAATGTTTTTCTTTTCTATATCACAAATTTTGAAGACAATCTGGGGCTTTAAGTCTTTGAGAGGTATAACTGAAATGATCATTCTGACCTCGTTTTGAAAATTCTGGAGATGCTCTAGATGAACATAACTTTGTCAGCCTCGTAAGAGAAGAGTTCTAAAAAACAGTGATGTGGGAGGAGGGGAAATACATTCAAGGCATGAAGGACAGCTTGAATAAATGGAGATAATAGGAGCCAGCATCTTGAGTTCAAGGAAAATAGTAGTTTGACTGTCTTCATTCTAACTCCTTGAAAGTCCATGAGTAGTATGAATGAGGTCAAATAAGTGAAAGGCAGATTGTGAGGGGCTTTAAATTCTAGTTTCTATTTTATAGGCAGTAGCTGGACACAAATACAAATAAATCTATATTTTCAAGAAGATTGTGTTTATATCAGAGGAAATATCCATAAAATTATAGGTGGATAGAAAGGGGAAAGAATTGGATCTGGAGTTTCCTTTATATAGGAAACTTCTTTGTAACTTAACACTCAGAGAGTTGTATAGATCAAAGCTTCTTAAATTGTGGGTCATTACCTCATGTAGAGTCAAGTAACTGAATATGGCAATTACAAAAAAAAAAAAATTGGCAACAATAAAAGGTATCAAATATCCTTTCAAGATTTAATTCTTTATGTAAAAATAAATAAATCCATCTCATTAGTATACATATTTGCTTTTGTCTTTAGTAAATGATAAAATTATATCAAATAATTTCTTTGATGATAAATTTCTTTATGATTTATTATCATTAAACATTTGTATACCTATATTATATACCTTTTTACCTGGGATTTCTCAAGCAAAAAGGAGTCCAAAGTAGAAAAAGTTTAAGAAGCTCTGGCCACTGAGAAGTTAGGTGATTTGTCCAAAATCACATGGCTTGTGTGTATCAGAGGTGAAATTTGAACCAGGTTTTCTTGCCCTTAAAGTTGTCTCTCCATCCACTTTGCCATACTTTTCAGAATAAATACAGAATACATTGTACACTGTATAATTTATAGTGTTTATTTTGTACAAATTATGTGCAGAATAAATATGAAGTAGAAAAAGTATTTGGAGAAGAAGGATAGATGTAGAATTGTGTAGGTAGAATTGACAGATGTTAGCAACTTATTGGCTTTGGGGAATGAGAGAAAAGGAGGATGTGACTAAAGATTTGAGAATTGTTGACTGAAATCTGAAAATTAACTTCTTTGCAACTAATGATCTTGGTTGCCAAATCCAATGGTTTTTTCTCCGCCCTTATTTTCTTTGCCCTCTCTGCTGCTTTTGATACTATTGATCATTCTCTCTTTGATAGTCTCTTCTCTCTTACATTTTCAGGACTCTGTTCTCTCTTGGTTCTCCTTCTACCTATCTGACCACTCCTCTGTCTCCTTTGCTGAATCCTCTTCCAGATTATACCCTCTAACCATTGTTGTCCCTCAGGGTTCTGTCCTGGGTCCTCTTCTCTTCTCCTTTTTACTACTTCACTTATTGATCTCATTAGCTTCTATGGATTGAGTTACCATCTCTATGCTGATGATTCTTCCTTTTTAAAATTTCTTTTAATTTTTAAAATTTTATTTAATGGTATATTATTTTTCAATTGCATGTAAAGATAGCTTTCAGTCTTAATTTTTGTAAGATTTTGAGTTCCAATTTTCTTCTCTTTCCTTCCCTTCACCCTTCCCATGCTAGCAAGCAATTTGATATAGATTTATATATATATATATATATATATATATATATATATATATATATATATACTTTCATTTTAAAGATATTTCCCTATCAGTCATGTTGGGAAAGAAGAATCAGAAGAAAAATGAAAAAAAAAAACATGCAAAAGAAATAAAGGAGAAAATAGTATGCTTTGGTCCACATTCATTCTTCATAGTTCTTCTCTCCAAATGTGAATGGAATTTTCTTTCCAAAGTTTATTTGAATTGCCTTGGATCATTGAATTGCTGAGAAGTCTGTCATAATTGAATGTCACATAATCTTGTTACTGTGTACAGTATTGTCTTTGTTCTGTTTGCTTCATTCAACATCAGTTGTCTTTCCAGATTTTCCTGAAATTCTTTAATCTATCTATCCTACCCTAACTCTATGTAGCAGACCTTTACGCTTTCATTTAACTACCTTTCAGACATCTTGAACTCTATGTCCAATAGATATCTTAACCTCAGTATATCTAAAACAGAGCTCATTATCTTTCCCTCTTAACTCTTTTCCTCTCCTACTCTCCACACTACTATCATAAAGGACAAATAGCATCCTTCCAATCCACTAGGCTCACAATTAGGCTAGGAGTCATCTTGGATTTTTCTTTTTGTCTTACTGTACTTCCCTCCTCCCACCCCACCCCAATATCCAAGCTGTTATCAAGGCTTGTTGATTTTACCTTTACAGCATTTCTCAAATACATTTCCTTCTTTCTTGTGACACTGCCATCTTCCAGTGTAGGCCATCACCTCATTCCTTGATTAGTGCTCAACCTGCTGGTAGGTTCTTCCTATTTCAGTCTGTCCTTCATTTAGCCTTGAAGTAATTGTATCTCCTTCCCTCCCTTTGTCCACAGTGGATATCACACCCTTACCTACAAATGCTTTTAAAAGCTTTTTTCCTCCTCTTCTTTGTATTTTTTTTTTTTTTTTTTTTTTTTTGTTTTTGCTGAGGCAATTGGGGCTAAATGACTTGCCCAGGGTCACACAGCTAGGAAGTGTTAAGTGTCTGAGGTCAAATTTGAACTCAGGTCCTCCTAACTTCAGGGCTGGTCCTCTATCCACTGCACCACTTAGCTGCCCCTTCTTTTGGATTTCTGACCCTTCCCAAGATATTTTGGGGTTTGCAAGCTAGGTTTCTTTCTTAAGGACAACTACTCTGGTTCTCATTGATTGGTCACCAATAGATCCCAGACCAAGCCCCATTTGGTCATTGTTTGGGGTCCTGATTGACCCAGATTGAATGTAAATAGCAATCATTTCTGCTTTGACCAGATACCTTGAGTGTCTTCCCCTCCCAGATTCATTTATTTATATAAATAAAAAATATATATAAATACAAATAAAAATAGATGGAAGACATTATTTGCCTCAATTATTACTTAGACTTAATCACTGAATGGTTAGCCTCAGTCAAATTGAGACCTATTGAAGACCTAAACTTAAAAAGTCTCCCACTGCATCCAGGGCTGTCTCTGGTCATCCTGATCTGTATCTGGCTACTGGACCCAGATTGCTCTGAGAGGAAAGTGAGGGCAGATAACCTTGCATAGCCTTTCCTCACTTAAGTCCAATTCACTTGAATGCCATGGTATCACCTCCCTGATTTCATGTTCCTTTTTAAGAATGAAGGACAAACAACAATTCCCAGTCTCAGAGGCAGCATAACACAGTGGGAAAGGATACTAGTTTTGCAATCAAAGGTAATAAGGATCACAAATTCAGTTCTGGAAGGAAACTTAGAGGTTATTGAATCCTAACCCTCCTATTTTACAGTTCAAAGAATTGAATCTGGAAGAAGTTAAGTGACAACTTTAAAGTCCCTTTTGACTTTTAACTATGGGATCTTATTCTTCCTGATCTAAATCTAGCTTTTTCTCTAAGGTCATGTAGTCTCTACAGTGTCCTCTGGAAAGAATCATGTGTTCTATCACATTTGTTGTTGATTTGAAACTTGCTACCTTCCAAGGAGGCATTATAATTTTTTATTTTTTAATTTAACCTTTTTTTTTTTTTTTTTTTTTTTTTTTTGCTGAGGCAATTGGGGTTAAGTGACTTGCCCAGGGTCACACATCTAGGAAGTGTTAAGTGTCTGAGACCAGATTTGAACTCAGGTCCTCTTGACTAAAGGGCTGGTGCTCTATCCACTGAACCACCTAGCTGCCCCAGCATTATAATTTTTAACAGCATTAGTTTTTAGGAAGTTTTTTTTTATAGGTTGGGCAAAAACTTACCTTCCAGTAATTTTCACACATTGCTCCTTGCTTTGTCATCCAGAGCCAGGGAAATCAAATCTAGACATGTAGAAGAATTCATGTTTTATATGAAAGATCCTAGGAAACGTAGTAGGATTGAGGAGGAGCTGCTATTGTTCACTGCTTCCCCATTACAAGCTAGTCCAGGAGTAGTGTTACTACAACCAGTGCTCTTTTAGAGTGAAAGAACTACTGAGAATAGCAAAACCATCTCAGAACATTTTACATTTCTCTTTGCTTGAGGTTCATGAGGACTTTCTGGTGTTTTTTTTTTTTTTTTTTTTGTGTTTTTTTTGTTTTTTGTTTTTTGTTTTTGTTTTTTTTTGTTTTTGTTTTTTCTGAGAGCGTCCTACTCATCATTTTTATATAACAATAAATTCCATCACAAACACCTACCACAATTTATTGAACCGTTGTCCAGTTGATGGGTATCTGTTCAATTGGTTGGAGATATTTTAACAAGAAATTTCACCCTTCATCCTATTTTGACAATATCTGTGGAAACCTAACTTCTCATTAAGTAAAAAGCTATAGATCTTCATCCCCAGATAAAAAAAGGAGTTCTACCACTAGGGAGTCCATATCCTTAACTAATTTCCCTTACTGGAAATCTCTTGTAATGGGGAGGAGAAGTATAGAAGCCTGTGTTGTGTACCATCAATAAAATCACCATATGAAGTGCAAAAATCCCAAACTTAAAACAAACAAGAAGACTAAAGTCTAATAATTCTTTTATGTGACATTTGAAAATATCTATAATTTTGCCTACATTTTCTCCTTTAAGCTTTTGAATCCTCTCACCATTTTGATCTTTGTTCTTTAATCTTGTCATTTTCTCTTCTAACTGGATGTGATATCAGGGCAGAGGATAATACTATAGGAAGAAATATTTCATATTTTGAGCTCAGAAGAATCTTCAAAGTGACTTTTTATTTTTATTAAATTTTAAGGTTATATATGTACATTAAGTTTATTGGAATTGCCATTGAACCAAGTTTATCATAGTTGATCATTGCACAACCTTCTTGTATGTACAGTGTTTTGCTTGCTTCACCCAGCATCAGTTCAGGTAAGTCTTTCCAGGCTTTCGTAAACTCAGCCTGTTTATCATTTCTTGTAGAACAATAAAACTGTTACTTTTGTATATATTCAGCCATTCGCCAACTGATGGGTATCCCCTCTGTTTCCAGTTTCTTGACACTACAAAGAGTCACAAACACTTTTACACATGTGGGTCCCTTTCCTTCCTTTAAGATCTCTTTGGGATACAAGCCTAGTAATAACATTACTGGATCAAAGGATATGCATGGTTTTTATAACCTTTTGGGTGTAGTGCAAATCGCTCTCCAGAATAGTTGGATCAGCTCACAACTCCATCAACAGTACATTGCTGTCCTAGTTTTCCTATATCCTCTTCATCTTTTTCTATCATCTTAGAGTGGTTTCCTTTACAAGAACATTTTTAAAAACCTTAAGTCAGAGAAAAGATTATAGAATAGTATGCTATAAGCATATGGTAAGATATGTAGAAGGAGAGTTTTAGATCAAAAATATAGATTGAATGCTACCTCCATGGGGGTGCCCTTGTCCCCTCTCCTGGCCTCAGATAGTGCCAAAACTAATAGGAAGTGGCTAGATCTGCCACCACAAAGCAGCCTACTTTCATTTGTTACCTCTTCTATTTTTTACTCAACCTAGACTACTCAGAATTGTTTTAAGCTGCTTGAGTACTCACATGACTTAAATGAGATGAGAGTCACCAACTCTTCTTCCAGTAAAATAAAAGACCAGCAGTTTCACTATCTGTCCTGTATCCTAAGATTCTCTAAGCCCCATTATGAGCCCCTACCTTAATGCCCTGTATAACCCTTGCTATGTTATTCATCCTAGTAATTTAGCCTAATGATCATTGGATCCTTGCTATCAGTCCCCTTGGTGCCTCTTAGGATTTCTGGTCATTTCAATGCAGTCTGTGGCAGAAGTTTTTTTTTTTTTTTTTTTTAATGTGACTCCCCCAATTAGATCCTTGAGAGACTTTTTTTTCCCCCTGTTCATATCTCTAGCCCTTAGAACCATGCTTGGCATATAGTAAATACTTAAGTGATGTAAGTAAAGCTGGCAGAAACCTCAAAGGTCATTTAGTATATAATCCCCTCATGTTTTGGATGAAGAGAGTTTACATGATTTGCCCAGGTTGATGGACATTGCATGTAGATGTAGAACTTTTTGATCTGGAAGAAGTTTTAGGAATTATCTAATCCAGTACCTTCATTTTTACATATGAGGATATTGAAGAGAGAGATTTTTTTTTTGGTGGTGGGTTTTTTGTTTGGGTTTTTTTGGACTTGATTGGGTTTACACAACTAGCTGAGATTAGAATTGAAGTTTATTGATTCTAACCTATGATCATATTTAAAATGTTTTTGAACAGTGACATTAATGATTGTTTATGGATGTGTGGTATGAGTTTTGGGCTTAAAAATTTTTTTTTTTTTATGGTAGAGCAACTTTCAAGGCAGATGAAATAAATTTGTGATAGTTATTCAATTTGTAAATGGGTGTCTTAATATGAATAATATGAATACTGACTTTTATGTAATAATTTGTAGTTTTAAAAGTTCTTTAACAGTAGAGAATTATCAATTAAAAGAGGATTAACAATTGATTCTCACAACAACCAGTTTTTTCTCATCAGGTAAGTCTTATATTACTTTTCCCCATTTTGCAGAAGGTCAGGATCAGAGAGAAGTGACTTCTTGGATATTAGAGAAAAAATATCAGGTCCAGGCCTTTAATTCTTCTGAACTTTGTGTTCCTTACACTGGATCTTTGTTTTCTTCCTAATTGGAATTCTTCTAGTAACTTCTTGCCTCCTCTCTTGACAATGTTTCTTGTATCTAGTTAAACTTCCATCGTCATAGAAACTAATGTTCTGCTGAAGAATGGGAAGATGAAACACTAGGGGAAATTAACCAAAATAATTTTTAAAATGTGAAGCAAAAAAGTGCCTTATTGATTGAAAAGCTCAGTGTTTAATCACAGTGAAGCTGTTTTGAATGCACAGTGATAGTAGTGATACGATTAACATTAAGGAAGAATTTACTGCATTTGTATTTGAATTTGTAATACCTTCTGACCCATTATATCTCAGAATCAGAGTTCAACCTTGGTTTTTTGTTCACATAGCCAGATCATTGGCACATCCCATCACATGTTTTACTTTTTAGTTATCTACATTCTATATGGTAATTCTGTTGAAAAAGAGAAGATATTTTGAATTAATAGGAAATAATATCCCATATGATATAGTCTCTCTCTTTATTTTTAAAATTTATTGGTATATTTTATTTTTCTCTCATCTTCCTTTCCCCACATACCTTTTCCTCCTCTCTTATTCAGGGAGATCCCTTATAATAAATAATAAATAAGGGGAAAAAACTCAGGTCGACAAAACCAATACATGGATCAAGTACAAATTATATATGGAACATTCTATTTCCATAGACTCCAACTTCTGCCAAGATAGGAAGAAAGTACATTGTACTACTTCTAGTCATTATAATTTATATATAAAAATTGTATTTTCCATTTATACTGTTGTACTCACTAGGCATATTGACTTCTTCATTCTTCATATTTTACTCTGAATCAGTTCACATTCTTTCCATGTTTCTCTGTTTTTTTCATATACTTAATTTGTTTTGGTATTTTTTTTATATTTATATACAATTGTTTTTTTCGTATATTAAAAATGTATGTGTGTTTCCTCCCCCATCACTGTCACATTCTAATCACAGTTTCCAGTAGTATAATTGTCCTTAATATATACCAGAAGCCAATACTTCTTGGCATCTCTTCCCATGATAACTGGTTAATGCCAATCTAGGTTTCTCAGAAGGCTAATAAGTTCATTTTCTGGCCATGCCCAACAGATTCTGAGCATTATTAAAGCCTAAAACTGCATTAAGCCTTTTATGTCACCCTATACTATTTGCTTATCAAATTAATTAGAACTTTTAACATCAGCATTAATTACTAAAGCTGGCTTTGGACTTTTTGGAATTTAAAACCTAGGAAGATACTAAATTAATATAAAAGTTATTTAATTTTGTTTTGAATAGTCATACAGGTTTGGTTTTTTGTTTGTTTGTTTGTTTGTTTTGTCAAAGTATAAAAATTTATATTCTGCTTAAGTTCCTGCTATGTGACTGATACTATTCTTTGTGCTGGGAACACAAAAATGAAAAGGAAACTCTTCCTGACCTCAAGAAGCTTTCATTTATTTTCATTTCATTTGATGGGGTGGGTGTGTGCAGTGGGAGAAAAAAAAATGTCTATAAAAAATGAAGATTCGAGTTAATTTTGGACCTTCATAGGCTTCGTGTAGGGAGTGACTCAAGCTTCTTTCTGAAGGAGTCCAGAGATTGGTTTCTGGAGGTGGGCTTGAGGACAAAGCGCAGTCCAGCCATGACGTGAGGAGGAAGGACACAATTTGTGCCAGTAAGAGGACAGTTTGGCCGGAATGTCCAATACCTGGAAGATAGTCCATGAGAAATGAATGCTTGTTTGATTTGTTAATAAAGAAAATGCACAGTAAGCTTAATAAATAAGGTGGGTTGGAGCCACTTTGGGAAATGTTTTGAAAGACAAACAGAACATTTTGTATTTCATTATATCTGCAAGGAGAGTTGCTGAAGCTTTTTTAATTTCCTGTCCCTCAGATTATTGCAATAACTTGTAATTGTCTCCCTGCCTCAATCCTCTCTTTCTTTAATCTATCTTAAACGTTCCTCATAAAGACATTTTCCTTAAGTATAAATTTGACCAGGTGATTCTTTTCCTCAAATCTACTCCATTAAGTTCCTTGTTGCTTTTGGGATAAAATATAAACTCCCATTTGACTTTTATGGCTCTACACAATTTGACCTCAATATATCTCTCCATGTCTGTTAACTCCCCCTTCCATGTTCTAGGATCCACCCACACTCGCCTTTCCTTGTTTCTCATAAATAATATATCATTTTATCATCTCTTGTCTCTGTGTTTTTACATTGGCTGTCCCCATGATTGGGAATCTCTATCAAAGAATCCCTCCCTAAGTTGCAATTCAGAACCATTTTCTTCATGAATTCTTTCCTGATTCCCAAACTATACCTTGTATTTAATTACTTTGTATGCATTTATATTTATGTTATATATGTGTTTTTATATGTACTGTCTCCCCTGTTAGAATGTAAACTCCTTGTGAGTAGGCATTGTTTGATTCTTTGGACTTGTATTTCCAGCAGCCATCATGGTGCACAGCACATTTAGCAGGAGAGAGATGTGGTCAGATTTGTACTTTAGGAGGATTATTTTGACAGCTGTATAGAGGGTTGGATTGAGGCACAGAGATTGGTTAGAAGGTCATCTAATAATGTACTTGAGAAATACAAGGACCTAAAACTAGAATGATGGCATTGTAAATGAAGAAAGGGACCAATGTAAGAGATGTTATGAAGACAAAGTTGCCATTATGTAACTGTTGGATGTGAGGGATAAGGGAGAAGGAAGATCCAAGAAAGGTTCTAAGATTGTGAAACTCTTGAAAAAAATAGGGAAGCTATGTTGAAGTAATGGTTGGGATGAAAAAATCATGAGCTTCTTATTTGGTTATTTTTCTTTATTTTCTATTCTACTTCCCCCATTTATGGTCTTTCCAGTCTTACTTTCTTGAATTCATAAAAAAGACAGTCTTTCAATGATAAAATAAGAAAAGTAATCTTTATTAAAACATGTTGGAAAGTAGTTTTACAGTTACAATCATTTAATAGTCTGCTAACAATTTGAGAATTTCATTGGTAGAGAGAGCACTTAAACTAAAAAGTTGCTGATTCTCAGAAGTACTGAAGAAAGTTGGAAAGTCAGGTTATCTCTGAAAACTTGAGTGATTTTTCCCCCCCCTCTGAATCATTTAAAAACTCACCAAATTCTCATGGATACTCAAAGATTGTCAGAGTAGAGAAGAATCTTAAAGATCATCTGGTCTAATTGTATATAACAATGATTATTATACATTTTATAAAATATTAACAAAAGTAATATCACTTTCCCTTCTCCCTCTCCCCTATTAATCAGTTGGAAATATTATAAAAGATTAATTTAGTAGGTAACCATGGAGGAAGAATAATGAAAATGGATTGGTATTTAAGAAAATAATCTAATAAATCTAGAACTTAGTTCAAAGTATAATTCCTCCATTAAACACCTGTAGCCCAACTGTTCTAGTTATACTGCCATTTTGATTTGACTAGTAGGTTTGGTTTTAGTATAGTAAAGACATTGCCAATGATGTATTGGAAAGTTGTAGCAGTACAACAAAAATAATGCTGATGTGATGGTGTAAAATGACTGTGTTGGTGTTTGAGTCTACAAATCAGTGGCCTTCCACTAGGATTGCTGCAGATCTGAGGTTCTAATTTGCCCAGCCATGAGATATAGTCAGTTGTATTAGACTGATTTGGTTTCAAGGCTAGGCAACATAAATTAGCAATACTCATCTAAGTAGTTTCTTCTGGCCAATGTACAGATAAATTCTTATAGTCTTCCTGACAGTTACTTCCACATCCAGTTGATCATTTCATGTCACTATGTTTTGTGGAAGATCATTAGGGCCACTCCAGCCAATTAACTAGTACTAATTTATCTTTCTATTCAGGGAGAGAAAATGCAGAGCTGGAATTCTCCATTGACTAAACTTAATATTTGAACTTTACAAACACAGGAATAACAGAGTATGTGTGATAAGCATTGTATGTACAAAACAGTTTACAGTAATAATTCCATCTCTCACTTAATGGGATCATAAGTTTAGAACTGAAAATGACCTTAGATATCATCTAACCTCTCATTTTGTAGATGAGGAAATTGAAACTTTGAGAAGTTAAGCTACTTGTTCCAAATTGTTCAGATTATGAGTCAAAGAGCTAGTGTTTGAGCCCATGTCTGCTGATATCAGATCAAGTACTATTTTAATTGGACCAGATTGGTAACCACATATATCTAAAAGCATACACAGTTGTGAATGACCTAAATAAAAATAACTGATTGTATATGATAAAGGCAATAATAATTATTTCCTAGGTGTAATACCTCCAATATAAAAATTTTAATGACATTAAGTTATTGTGGATATAGATATTATAAATCTTATAGATTTTACCCTTATAGATCTTGGCATTCTAAAGGATGTTCATTGAAGATTTAATTAGTCTACTCCAGTATTTTATAATTCTATGTGCTTGAGATTACATTTAGAAAATTCATTTTAATTTTTGTCCCAGGATACTAATACATTGTTGGTAGAGTTTTGAACTGATCTAACCATTCTGGAAAGCAATATAAAACTGTGCCCAAGGGACTATCAAACTATGCATACCCTTTGATCCAGCAGTGTCTTTACACTGGGTCTGCATCGGGAAAGGGGCCCACAAGTGCAAAAATGTTTGTGGCAGCCCTTTTGATAGTGGCAAGAAACTGGAAACTGAGTGGATGGATGCCCATCAGTCGGAGAATGGCTGAATAAGTTATGGTATATGAATATTATGGAACATTAATGTTCTGTAAGAAATGACCAGCAGGATGATTTTAGAGAGTCCTAGAGAAACTTACATGAACTGATGCTAAGTGAATAGAACCAGGAGATCATTGTACATGGCAACAACAAGATTGTGTGATGTTCGGTTCTGATGGAAGTGGCTCTTTTCAACAAGGAGGTGATTCAGTCCCATTCTAATAGACTTGTGATGGAGAGAGCTATTTGCATCCAGAAAGAGAACTATAGGGACTGAATATGGATCACAACATAGTATTTTTATTTTTTTTGTTGTTGTTTGATTGTACTTTTTTTTTTTTCTTTTTAATCTGATTTTTCTTCTGCAGCATGTGGAAGTGTGTGAGGAAGAGTTGCATGTCTGACATATTGGCTTATGTAGGGGAGGAAGTAGAGGGAAGGGAAGGAGGACAAATTTGGAACACGGGGTTTTGCAAGAATGAATGTTGAAAACTATTTGTGCATATATTTTGAAAATAAAAAGTAAAACAAAAATATTGTCCCAGAGTCTTTCCTGGTCTTCTTTTAGTAGTAAAATGGAATTACTAGTGTTAATACTAGGAATTCGAGGGAGTGAAATCCAAGAGTTTCCTGCTACCTCTGTCTTAGGAAGATGCCTCATATAATCCATTGGCTGTGGAGTGACAATTTGCTCATGAGGAGTTGTGCTGTGCCTTGGGTTCAAGGCTGATCATGTTTGCTGAGGCAGTGAACAGTCATAAATAGCAAGATTGGACTTAGTTAATGGTATCCCATGATCTCTAAATCAAGAATGTTCTCTCTTCTTCCCATATATACATCTGTCCTGCTCATAGACTAATTATGCATAACTTAGGACGCTTAAGAAGATAGTATTTGTTATAAGTTTTCTTTTACATGTCAGGGTGTTGCTGTTGGACCTTAATTTTGGATACATCAATGTTTTAATATCAGTGCCATTTAGCAAAATATTCCCAAAGAGTCCTTTGCCAAATCTTTTCTACTCCTTCATATATTGCGCTTCAAATTATCTGGCTTTGCCATTGACCATGGCTTATGAATGATTAGTTTACAAACTGCCTCTCATTATGTCATTTCTCAAAACTAGACATTGGGAAATCATGGTTGCCCATTTATGAATAACTACTATTATTGTTTATTCTCCCAAGAAGGTAATGTTGATTTTGGTTTATAATATTAGAGGGGAACAAAAGATCTTTCAGTCTTTTACTTCATCCAGTCACATTTGGAGAACCAATGTTGATTTTTGTGTTAGTTATTCAACATATCTATTTTTATATATTCAAAGCAGAGATGTAAACACATTCTTCCCCCCTATCTTTACCTTTTTCCCCATTGATCTTTCAGTAGTCTCTCACCATTCAGATAATCCTTTCCCAAACTAACCAGGAGGCCCTGATGTCTATTAGAACCCCCTGAATCAACTTTCTGAACAAGTGTTTAAAATTACTTTAATATCTATTTATTTCCTTTGCCCTGGTACACAATAATGAATGCAAATGGCTTCAGTTCTCAGTGTAGATAGATGTTAGGTTGGTGTAATTTGAATAGATGCTAGGCCCTGGACTTGTGTTGGGTATAATTTCTCTCCTGCATTTCTTATTGGCTGGCATCCTTTTTCTTGTGGCAGGTAGGTGGCCTATAGAAGAGGATCACTTAGATTAGAAGGCTCCAAAACATAATATGCCCTAATTTACCTAGTTTCTTAAAAATGCTCTCAAATTTCTCATTCCACAGTTAATGGATCTCAGTCATAGAATCTGACATGACTATAAATTATTTTTTGTGTGTAGCATATGTGCTCTTCTTGATGGTAAGCCAGTTTTTTCTTGCCTCAATCTGCTTTTGACACACCTCTCATGTTCCTTGGTTAACTTTTGTGTCTTTAAATCCATACTGTGTTGCTCCTGTTTTCTATGCAATTTATTTATAGTTGTATACATTGGCTATTCCATTCAATAATCCCCAGATGCTCTAAATTCTCAAATCATTTCAAGTCTAGTCCTTCCTCAAGAGAAACATCTCGTTCCCCTAGAATTAATAGGAGAAAGGCTTCATCATTAGAATCCATAAATTGATGGTAGTTTTCCATTGTACTGAGAGGCTAGAAACCTATATTATAGTCCCACCCAATTTAATGTGACATTACATCCCATATTAGTTTAATTTCAGAAACCCATACTGCTAGTACCAGTTTATTATGTCATTGAAAAATCACACAATACAACAAGGATACTGTTTGTGTATTGTTGATATCTAAGCCAAAGCTTCTGGGCAGTTCATAACTGGAATTCTAGTGCAGTTGCCTTGGAATTCGGTCCTGTCTCTGAAGACCATAGACAGGTTTGTCTTAATTGGGTTTCACTACTATCTCATGAGCCAGTGACATCTGAATAAGCATAATTTAACTTCCTTCAAGGTTGCACTCAAGTGCTGATGTGTAGGTAAAATCTTTCTTGATCCTAATTGTTCCTTATCCCTTCTTAAATGGTCTTGAATTTACTTATTGGGTTACATGTTGCATCCCCTAGGTGAATGTAAGCATTTAAGGAAAGGGACCTTTTTTTCCTTTTTTGTCTTTGTATTTTCAGCATTGAGAATAAGAACTTTGCACATAGTATACAAATAATAAATTTCTATTTAAGTGAATTGAACAGGCTTTTTAAAATCTAAGTGCTTAGAATTTTTTGGGAAGCTATGATCATATCCAGGTGGTCCTTTCAGTCACTGCTCTTTTTCTGTTTATTGACATAATTCTTGCAATGCTTGTGAGTAGTCATTATTAGGATAGCCCTGAGAAGGTATTTTAACTCCTGGTTTAGGCCTAGATAATAAAAGATAAAAATGCCCAGGGTAAAATTCTCCCATTGGCCAGTTTGAATACTTAAGTGTTCCAAGCACAACAGAATTCATGAGATATAAATTGAATATAGAAAATAAATTTATCTATTCAATACACTTGTCTTTATTGCACTGAGTTTTCTTAGGTTACATTTGAGATAATGCAATCTAGAGGAGATAGTGGTTTTGATTGTACCTTCTTTAGTTGTTTTGTTTTAGGAGAATCCTAAATATATTTAGTTGCAAGATAATTCCTATTGAATTGTTCAAAGAATCAGGGATTTAGAGTTGAATGGAATCCTGGAGGTCATCTGGTTTAGCCTCATTATATAGATGAAGAACCTGGAGATTTAAGAAGAATAGACTTGCCCCTGCTCATTATTGTATCAGATTTTGAAATTTGAATCATGAACTCTGATTCTAGCTCCAGGTCTTTCTTTCCACTATCCCATATGACCTCTTTTTGGTTATTTATTAGATGTGTGATAGTGTTAGGAAATGGAAATCTTGGTCTCAGAAGACTTGAATTCACATCTTTTGTAGCCATGTGAGATCAGGCAGGCTGATATCTTTCTGGAGGTATTTGTATCACTCTACAGGTTTGTGGGGGAAAAGTAATTTGTAAGCTATAAAGAGCTCTGGCCCTTTTAATAAAGAATGAATGCTAAAATTCCCAACTTTATTTAAATTCAAATTTCAGAATTTTTTTTTTTTTAATATTGAGGAAAGGAAAGACTTTTTGATTCACAGCACCTTTGTTTTTTTGTTCCTTGTTTGAATTTTTGTTTTGCTTTCTTTTTCCTCTTAAATCTAATTTTATTTTTAATGGAATCCATCTAGCTGTAACCATGGACTGGAACTGTGCCAAAATCAATTGACATTTAAATCGACAAAGGAAATAATATTTTTTCAAATGTCCCTTTGTAGCCATTTATTATGCGCAATCTTCCCTACAGGAACCTTAAAAAAATTAGGGATAGAATGCTATTTACAAATAGTAGAGTCCCAAAATCTGACACAAGACATGCAATACCATCATGGCAAATACTCTGTGGTGGACAAGCATCCCCAAAGAGTAGAGTATAAGTTCTTTGAGGTCAGTGATGATGACTTAGACTCCTTTAATAATCAAACTCTAGGATTCTTTACCTTTTTGTGTTTGCTGAACAGTGGTGAAACTTTTCTCTGGATAGTGTTTTTAGATACGTAAAACAAGATACATAGTGTTACAAAGGAAACTTATGATACTAAAGTATAGTTACTAAAATATTTTAAAAATATTCACATACCCAAGGTTAAGAAGTCCTCTGAAAATCTCCACTCAAGGAAAAGCCTGTACTTGTAGAGGTTGATAGCCCATTCTAGAGAATAAGCTTTAATTATTAGAAAGATTGTTTTGTCATCAAACCCATGTTTGCTCTTTTGTAATTTCCATTCATTGCTCATGTCTTCAGAATTCAAACAAAATAAATTTAATCTCTGTTCTGTCCACTTGATAGCCCTCCAAATACTTGAAAACAGTTATCAGTTCTCATTGGGCCTTTTTCTTCTCCAAACTAAATAAATATGTCTAGTTCTTCAATCCATCCTCTTATAATCTGGATTCAAGAACGTTCACTATTTTGGCTTCCTCCTGAATATTCTCTGGCTTATTTCCAAAATTACTTTTAACTTAAAGCTTTAAGGTTTTCAAATTCAAAAGTCAGGTATTATTTTTACAGATGAAGAAGCTGAGGGAAATAATTCTATATTTTTTAATTATATGAAGAAATGGGAAAAGAGTTAAGTGATTTGCTTAAAAGGATTGCAAGCCAAGTGAGTGACAGATACTGAACCAAAAGTCTATTACTTGAAAATTGGATGCTCTCTCCACCCTGCCATGTTGCTTCTTCGTGCTATTTCATAAGGTGATTAACAAAGCTTCAATAAATATTTATAGATTTGAGTGGGAGGACAAATTTTTTTTGAGCTCCATAATTCTTACTTCATCCAGACCAGAAACCAGAGTTACCTTATTCTTTTAAGAGTTAAATTAGGCAACTAAAATTCATTTTAATTCTAGGAGATTCCTAAAGAAGCTCACATTCAGCCTGGGGCTGGAGGTAAGCCATAATTAGGTTAGAAGATTCTGTAACTTAACTCCATACTATGTTTAAGAAGATAAGCATAGTATATAGAGACTAGAAAGGCCACCAATTGGAAGTAAGAAGATCTCTATTATAGACTTGGGTTTTTCACTAACTTTGTGATCTTGGGTTTAGAAGCTTTAGCTTCCTGTTTTATAAAGTAAGGGGTTTGGAATAAATTTCCTCTGAGGCCTCTTTGGTGTTGATAACTGTAATTTTTAAAGACTGAAAGCCTTATTTAACTTTCTGCACAGATGCCATCACATTGTGCCTTCCTGAGGTATTCTGTGCTTCAACTGCCCCTACCTTCAAGACAGAGAAATAGAGAAAGGGGGGCTCTTGGGAAAGTATAAGAGACTAAAATTGTTTTTTCCATAGACTGGAAGGAGGATAGTTTTACTATTTTCAGGGCAAAAATTAGAGACTTCACTAAACTCAAGATTCACTAATGTTTTCTAAGAATTAGGTAAACAAGATTTTGAAGTTTATGGCAAATATTAGTATCTTAAAAATATGAAATTAGAGATAAGTTGCCATATCTAATGACTTGGTATTCATTTTTTTATGGCTTTGAATGTTCAATTTATTTCAACAAGCATTTATAAAGGACCTTTTATGTTCAAGAATATATAAAAAACAAAAACAATGGAAACAGTCCCTACCCTCATGGAAACAGTATTATCCAAGGGCATGAAAAGTATTCATTGGTTGGTTAGTTGGTTGATTGTTGTCCTTTGTTATTGAAGACCAAAATGACACTACTATGTTGGAATCAAGTTACAATATGTCTGACTGTGGTTGATCAGACTATTAAGAGCTCAGAATGCTCTGCTACGGATTAGGCACAAACAGTCTCCTTGATCGTTTGGGATGGATTCTCTAACTTTGTGCATCTCATGTTTCTTCTGCTTCAGTTCTGCTTTGCTTATAGAGCACAGAACCTCTGATTAATGCATGCCATGCTAAATGGTCCTATGCTAGCATCTCCCATGTCCCTACCATCAGTATGCACATATGGATGCAAACATCTATATACATAATAAATAAAAACACACATATGTATATACACATACATACAAACTGTTGTTCAGTTGTTTCAATCACGTGCTCCTCTATGTGACCCCATTTAGGGTCTTCTTGGCAAAGATACTCAAGTAGTTTTCCATTTCCTTCTCCAGCTTATTTTACAAAAACAAAAGAATTAAAAGGAATTTAGAACATTGAAATTTACAGGAATTGCTGAAAGCCAGTCGCACATACTTAGTGAGTAACTTTTATGGGCAAAAAGTTTCTGATCCTTGAAGATTATTTAGAGTTTTTTGCAGCCAAAATTTCCCATACTTCATTCTTATATTCGTAAATGAGGTTAGCAGATAATATTGCTTTTTGTATTTGTTTCTGTCTGATCACTTCTCCAGAAAGTCTTCATGAGGCAGCTTCTGGTGTTTTCTAAAGTTGACTCTTATTTAGGCTAAGGAGAGGTGTTTCTGGAGAAAAAACACTGACCTATGGTTAAGGAGTCATGGGCTTTAATTTCATAGCTTTGCCACCTCTATAGGCTCTCTTCCTACCTCTTTAAAATGAGGTTGCCAAAAGGTCAGCGACAAAAAGGAATCCCCCATATCCACCAAAATATTTAATGCACTTTTTATAGTAGCAAAGAGCTGGAAACAGTAGTTATCAGTCATTTGGGGAATGACTAAATCATGTAACATGAAATAATGGAATAATCCTGGGCTGTAAACAACTTTGATAATAATGAGTACAGAGAGAAGCATGGGGAAGATTTACATGAATTGATGTGAAGTGAAGAAGTAGAAACAGGAAAATAAGTTAGACGATGACCAAAAAATATAAATATAAAGAAAGAAGTGATAAAAATAAATACTGTAAAGTTATGATGACCAAATTTGGACCCAAAGCAGAGCTGTGAAAGAGCTGACATCTCCCTCCACTTCATTATAGAGATTAGAGATTGTGGGAGATTGTCAGACTTGTAAAATACGTTTTGGTGTGATTGTTTTCTAAAATAGCCATTTTCATTAAGGATACTTAATAGTATATATAAGCATTTAGATAGTTACTATATGCAAATAAACCAGAAGGACAGAGAATTTGTGAACATGTGTTGCTTGGTACTTTTTAATTCAACAGATCGAAACAGCAACAGAATTAACTATTCATATTTAGAAGCATTATGGAATGTTGGCTGTACTGTGGATATAGTCATATAAGGGAACAATACCAATAGATCTTTAATGATATGTCAAATGGCATTTTTCCTATGTAAGAAGTCACTACAAGTGCCATAGAATCATATAATATTCGAATTATAAAGCCATCATTCAAAAATATGCTTTTAAAAATAAAAGAGGTTGGACTAAATCAAGAGTTCTTAATTTGAAGTCTATGAACTTTTAAAATATTTTGATAATTAAAAATAATTGGTTTTCTTTGTAATCCAATATATTTTAATTTATGTTTCTAAAAACATTCTCAGAAGTGGTTTATAGGTTTGATTAGTCTTTCATAGAGGTTCATGACTCAAAAAGGAATAAGATCCCTGGACCTGGGTGGTCTTTAAGGACATTTCTACTCTGATGTTCTGTGTTCTAAGGTCTTCCATCCTTAATGTTGTTTATCATTGTGTAATAATGGGAATATTTTTTAGTTTGGACACTTTCTAGTTGAAGAAATCTGCTGTTACTTTCTAAAGGTTAATACTTGGAACCTGAACGCAGTCTCTTGTTTACCTGTTTGGATCCTTATCTTGCTGGTCAAAAGCATTTTGTAAAAGACTCCTAGATTGTGTTCCCAGCTCTAATCTTTCTCCTGAGCTATAGTCCTGAATCCCACACACATGCACAAAGCAGAACTAATTATTGTGTGCCCCCTGGCAGGCACTCCCTCTTCCCCCTTTTTTGGAGGCATTTGGGCTTAAGTGTGGCTTTAGGGCCCAGTATCACAAAGCTGCTAAATGTCTGAGGCTGAATTTGAATTCAGTTCCTGACTCCAGGGCTGGTGCACTATTGACTGAGCCATCTACCTACCCTCCTGCCTTCTACTTTGTAGAATCTTTTACTTCAGCTCCATCTTCTGCAAAGATTTTTCTGACCCCTGGTTTCTATTGTCTTCTCTCCCAAAGCTATCTTGTATTTATTTTTATATATAATGTTACCTTTCTCAGAGACTGTGAGCTTCTTGAGGGTAAAGTGTATTTCATTTTTTTGACTTTATTTTCCTTGTTCCTAGAACAATATTTAATACTTAATAGACAATAAATACTTTTTGATTAAAGTTTCATTTTTTTACTTTATTTTCCTTGTGCCTAAGACAATATTTAATACTTAATAGGCAATAAATACTTTTTGATTAATCTTCCTATGTTTCTTTTCTAGGTATTTGTAAATTATTGTGCCTTAATCTCTTCTCCCTCTTTGGGGAAATTTGATTCCCTAGGGCCTTCTACTATTGCTCAGAACTTCCCAGCCACCTCTCCTAAGTGTATATGCTTAGGGAATGAATACTAATTTAAGTATCAGTCTGAGCAACACATAATTATCAAAAGGAAAGTAGTATTTGAAACATATTGCTAACTCTGATGTGTACTCATCTAGTATCTTATAAGAACTAGACTTTCTGCCTTGAGCTGAACAATGCCCTATCACTTAAAAATTCTTCATTAATTTGTTGCTAGGAAATTTTTGCTTTTTAAATAAGTTGCCTGATTTCACTATTTTCATACTTTGAATGCATTTATATCCTCCCTCTTCCTATGCAGATTTCAGCCTCTATCTTATCACATCTTTATCAGTTCTTATTCATAAATTCTCCATAGAATATCTACCAAATAGACTATTGTTTTCCTTTAGTTTTCTTAAAAGAACCAGTAGTATCTTGAAAGTACCAGCATACCGCTTGTCTTGTCCATTATCTTCCATTATCACTGTGTTACTAGTTCAGCTCTCTGTTTTTTCATGTGTAAGTCAGCATTACATAAATTGTTAAAATGGCTATATTTCATTAAGAATACTTAATAGGATGTAAGATTTTGATAGTTGCATGCAGGTGTACCAGAAGAATAGAGAATTTGTGAATATCTGTTACATGGTATTTTTTATTCAACAGATCAAAACAGCAACAGAATTAATTGTGTCCATATTTAGAAGTATAATGGAATGTTGAATGTACTGTGGATATAGCCACGTGAGAGAACAATGCCAGAGGTCTTTAATGAAGTGCCACAGAATCATATCATGTTTAAATTGAAAGGTACTTTAGAATCAATCTAGTAATGTGCCCATTCCCCTTTTAATAGCTGAGGAAACTAAAGCATGGTGAAGTTGTAAGATCGGCACAGTCAGAACTTGAATCCAGAGCTACTGTTCAGTCCACTCTCCTTATCATTGTACCATACAGTTAATTATGTTGATAAAGATAGGACAATTTTTACTAATATTTTGTTCCATGAGAATAATGTTGTAAATGGGACAAATTTCAATAATTAAAGTTTAAGATCAGCAGTTTTAGAAAGATTTCATAGGGTATGGAAGCAGGTTAAGCACTAAGGGTTCTTGTATTTTGACTGAACTAAGTTCCATAGAAATGGTCCTGTAGAGAATGGCCAGTCTGAACATTGTGGTTTTGCAGAGTGATAATGGGAAATGATTATAAGTTACGAAGATGGGATTTTACAGGTATATTGCTTTGCAGTTGTTAGAGTAGAAAATGTCATTATTGGCATCTTTTCCCTTCTAAATGGTTCTCTTGATCTCTTCATGACAATGATGGAATACTTCACTGATTCACAAGTTTTAGATTTTATGGTACAAAAATGTCAGCTGTTGCCCTTTTCTATTCTAAATAGATGGTTTACCTAATTAACATTTTAAATTAGCACGCCTTTAATTTAGCAAAGAAGAAGCATCTTGTGGTTCCCTGTTTTGCCAATTGCAGTTTTCTTTTCATAGATTAAAATGCAGGGGGAAATCAGTAACTGCTTTTCATCCACTAGTAGTTTGAATTCATTTTTTATTATTCATGTTGCTTCTGTTGCCTTTTCAGTGCAAAACCTGTTATGGTATCATTGTATAAGGAAGACAGCTGGCCTTCAATATTCAAGTGGAATATTATTTGGCATAAGAAGAATCGTTGAAAACTATGAGAGAATCTATAAATAACTTAGTAAATGATGGTAGGTAATAGGAAGTATCAACCATCAACAAGCATTTATTTAGTATTTATAATGTTCTGAGCATTGTATTAGGTGCAGGCAGTAGATCAAAGAAAATACAACTCTACTGTCCAGGAGCTTACATTCTAATTGTAGAAACAGAATTTTACAAAGTAAATGTAAGGAAAATAAGTGCAAAGTAGTTGAATGTAAGAGAAGTATTATATTCTATGATACCCTTGTAGAGGAAATAGACTGTAAGAGGGTAGGAGCTAAATTCTAGACCTGGCTCTGTAGCTGTGTAGTTAGGAAGGTTCCTTCTGTTTTTTAGACATTAGTTTCATTACTTATAATATGAGAGCTTTGTTCTTGACTGATAATTTTCTTCCTCCTTCCCTCTTTTCCCCCCTGTCATTTTTATGTTGTATCCTCCATTAGACTGAGTTCCTTGAAAGTAAAGGCTGTCTTTTGCTTTTCTTTATGCATGGCACAATTCCTGGTATGTACTAGACTCTTAATAAATACTTGTTGGCTGATTGATTGTATTGTCAGCACCTAGAAGTTGGGGCCTCTAGTACCTCTTGTCTTCTCTTAAGAGTATCTGGCACAGTGTCATATATAGGAAGAACTCATTCAATGGAATTCATTGTATCCACATTGATTAACAGCTGATTTGTGAAAATCTTTTCATGAGGGGAGATTTTTTAGGGAGCTGTGGGGGGTGATACATCAGGACTTTCCAAACCAGTGTTAATGAGTAAAAGAGCATTCATTACTCATGGAGTCATAGCATGTCAAAGTTAGAGGCAACCTTAGAGGCCATCTAGCCTAATCTAATCTCTCCAATGACAGAAAAGGAAACTGAGGCTAGAAAGAGAATTGCTTACTCAAAAGTCAAAAAGCAAATAAATGGCAGCATTGAAGCTGAAGTAGAACTAGAAAGAAAACTTGGTAGTTATCTGACTCAATTCCCTCACTTTATAGATAAGCAAACTGGGACCTACAGAGATTGTGACTTGCAGTAAGTAGCAGGCTCCTATTTCAACTCAGGTCTTCCTAATCTAAATCCAGGGCATTCTTTTCTGCTCTAAGTTATTTCTCAAGGACCTAAGGATATTTAGGTTGAAGAAGAGAGGACTTAGGTAGGGCATAATGAATATTATCACATAGTTGAAGAGTTGTTATGTGGTCCTTCAAATGATCTTCTAATCTAATGAAGGTCAAGAGGAGAGCACAACAGAGAGATTACTGACTTAAAAGTAGGAGACCTGGAGTCAAACTCCAGCTCTGTCACTCACTTTGCCAGCATGGGACTTTGCACACCTCACTTCATTTCTTTTGGATATATAAAAATTCTTCTTCTGAAAAATGGGGCTTTTTTCTCATTTTTGACTCAGTGGCCTTTAAGGTCTATTTTAGCTGCATATTTATGCTCAAGAACTCAGAGACCAACTGATCCATTCTATTTCATTTGACAGAGAAGAAAAAGAGGGCCAGAGAAGAAATGAGTTTCTTTAGGTTTGCCAGTGGCTGAGATAGAACTCCAGACTCTCTGGCCTGGGCTCTTTCCATTTCATTAGACCATAAAACACAGGTATCATTGTATCACAGAAACTTTAGCTGGCAAAACCAGAACACCTTAGGTTGCTGATCTTGGTGATTGAAAGAACAATGATAATTAGCTGTCTTAACAAGTTACAAAGGAGCCATGTTCCAGGGAGAATAAATTATCAAAATACTTAGATTTCACTCCCAACTTACTTTTTGGCTTCAGTTGGCTCAAGAGGAAAAAGTAAGGCTGTTGACTTTGCCCAGCCCTCCCTCACTTCAATCCAATTCACTTGCATGTCATGGCAGCACCTCTCTAATGGCATGGTCCTCTTCAAGAATGAAAGATAAGCAACAATTTCTGTGAGAAGTAAAAGGAGATGTTTTTACTTGGGTACTCAACTGGAACTGGTCAGTTGAGCAACACTACTTTTTTTTTCCTTAATTTCCCCCCTCCACTCCCTCTTCTCCCTTTCCTCTCTCTCCTCTCTTCTTCTTTTTTCCCTTGCCTCTGTTCTTCGGTACTCTTACCAAAGGAATGTAAATGTTGGTTGCTGAAACCTCCCAATGTTGGGGTATGTTGGGGTTCACAGGTTAAGACCAGACCATAAACCCAAATCACTTTGGCTCTTACTAATTAACCAACAATAGGTCCCAGTCAGGCCAGGCCTCTCTTAGTCATTATTTGGATACAAATGGATGTTTTGGACAGAATCCCTAGAGTCTTCCCCTCCTAGATTGATTTTTTCTTTTTTTTTTTTTTGACTAGGTAAAAGAGGCCAATCTCTGCCTCATTTCTTAAATTTAATCCCTAATTGGGTGTTGCCCTACTCAAAGACCTTTGGAAACCTTAGTTTAAAAAGGTCAAGGTCTCTCAATGTATCCAGGACCATCTCTATCATTGTGATCTGTATCTGGCCACTGGACTCAGATGGCTCTGGAGGGGAAACTGAGACAGAGGATTTTTATCCAGTCCTCCCTCACTTAACTCCAATTCACTTGTATGTCATAGAATCACCTTCCTGATCCTTTTCAAGAATGAAGGACAGGCAACAACTCGATACAATGTCAAAAGTGTAAAAGTACTATATTAATGCCCTTTGACTTGATCTGACATTCTTGACTAGACAATGCTATGAGATAGATAGTACAGATATTATTATGCCTCCTTTACAAATGATGAAACAAAGACTCAGAGAATTAAAGTGATTTATCCAGAACAAAAACCAAATTAGATATTAAATCTTCTTGCTAATACCAATGTACAAATATGTGTGTATGTATTTGCATATATATATTTTTAAAAAGCATAAAATGGTCTCTCAAGTCTACAGTTAAAAAAAAAAAGTAACTTGATAAATCAGTCTCAAAGTCAACATGGAAACACAATTACGACAAATAGCTCTTAGATCTGGACCACTTCTATAATGGCTTGGCAGGTCTCCCTCTGCATTAATATCTTAAGAGTGCTCTAATTAAAAAAAAGAACAAATGCTGACAGACTGGAAAAAGCCGAACTTACTGAACCCCAAAAGAATAGTGAATTCTGTAGAACACCAGGGTTGATACAGTCCAACCAGCCTTCTTGGTTATATTTCTGACAGATGATGGTGATACCATTGATATGGTACTTTGAAGGTTTTTGAAGCATTTTACAAATGCTATTTTATTATCATAAAATCTCTAGGAAGTAATTTCTTTTATTCTCATTTTATAAATGAAGAAACTGAAATAGAGAGGTGAAGTGACTTGCATAGAGTCACACAATAATTGCATGAGGCTGGATTTGAATTTAGATTTTCTTGACTTCAAGTCCAACATATCGTGGCACTTAGCTGCCTAAGACCTGTGACAGAACCATAGCTCTAGAGAGCTTTACTTTATTGAAAAGAAATAGTTTAAAAGATGGGGAAGATAGTAAAAATTGTGGATTAAGAAGATATGATATATGAGGAATTTGGAGGAAGCATGACAGAGAGTATTTGAAATAAGAAAAAACAGAAGCAATTTTTAAATTTCAGTATACTCCATATCACTTGGATAGAGGAAATAGATGGGAGAGTTTTAAGAGCACATAAAAAGCCTGAAATAGAGAGGCATGATAATCGTAATCATGGGGAACTTCAGTTAATGCACACATCTACTTGAGCTCACTTTCTGCCATAAGCAGAGCAACTAATAGCTATTTGATTTTAATTAATTATACTTTCATCTTACCAAAAGTGGAGGAACCAATAAGGGAAAATTTTATTCTGGTTCTGACTCTTTCTAACAGACAAGTACTGGTTGCTAGTGTGAAAATGACAAGGATCCTGGGTGAGGGAAGCAAAGATTTTCTTAGTCTTTAATCTGATAAGCACCCTAAACTTTAGGAAAAGAGAGTTGCATTTCAAAAGGTTCAGAGGAAAAATAGATAGGCTCCTCAAAGATTGAAATGTTTTAAGTGAAGGTTGCCTAGGAGGGATGGAAAATCTTTAAGAATAAAATTCTGAATACACAAGGGGAAGCAATCCTAATAGGAAAAATGGGATTTGTCTGGAGAATACATACAAGGAAAAATCTCTTTGGCCACTGTGTAGAGATGAATTGGAATGAAGGTGGAGAGGATACCAGTCTAGGGCCATTCCTAGAATACAGATGAGATTGGATTTGGGCCTGTCTCAGGATGGTGATTGTGTAAATGGAGAAAAGGGGATGTATTTGAGCGATACTGTGGAGGCAGAATCAACAAGACTTGGTGACTTGTTGAATTATTGGGATTAAAGGAGATGAATGAAAGTAATGAGTCAAACATGTCTCCTAAGTGATGAACTTGTGTGACAGAAAGAAGGAAATTAAGGCAAATAGATTAGGGGGGGGGGGGTTATGATTGTGTCAGTATTATATGGAGTGCTCAACTTGGAGTTAGGAAAGCCTGAGTTTAGATATTACTTCAAACACTAATTGTTTCATCTTACTTAATCCCTTTCTGCCTCAGTTTCCTTATCTGTAAAATGAGAATAATAATAGTACTGGCCTCACAGGATGTTCTGAAAATCAAATGAGTTGAGTTAATATGTGTAAGTGCTTGGCAAACCTTAAAGAGCTATATAAATGCCAGCTATTATGACCATTACTAATACTGTAACTAACTTAGATTTTAGAAATGTCAAGGAAATGGAAACAAGTACAGGCTTATGTATGATAGTGTCTAGAGTGAGTGCTAGTGTTCAAAATGAAGAACTGTTGATGGAAGCTAAGGGTAACCAAAAAAAAAAAAAGGATAATTTTAAAAGCTATTTTGAAAGAAAATGGAGAACCAGACAAGGGATAGGACTTTTGCTTTGAGGTGTGTTGAACCAATGGTAACTGAAAATAGAAAGAAACCTGAGATGCTCAGTTCCTATTTTACTTCTGCTTTTTCTGCTAAGGAAATTGACCTTTAAGGTAAAAATGACTAAAAGGTAGTTGATGTTTAAGAGGTTATATAAGCACAACTTAGTGCCCTTAATTCTGATTATCTGGTTCAAAAAGCTTATTAAGAACTAAAAGGTCTATCAGTGATATTTGAAAAATTGTGGAAAATTGGAGGTTTCCTCAGATTGGAGGACAAATGTGGTCTCAGTTTTCTAAGAATGGAAAAGAAAGCATGAAAACTACCAGTGAGCCTGACTTTGATTCTTGGGAGAATTCTTGAATGGTTAATTCAGTAAATGTTTGATCACCATCTTTGAAGGAAAGAATGATTACAGAGATGCATTATGTCTCTTGGCAATCTCCACATGCCTTTTCCAATGGGGTCCTAGTCTTTTCTTCCTGTCTACCAGAATCTTGAATTTTACCTCTGGAACTATCTTAAGGTCTGCCAGGCTAACTTTCACTTTTATTTTTCCTGGAAATTTACTATCCTATCCTTATTTATATCCTTAGCTTAACATAGTACCTAATACATAGTAAGCACTTAAAAAAAATTTTTTTTTGGGCGGCAACAGCATGATTATATGATGATCAATTCTGATGGATGTGGCTCTTTTTAACAATGAGATGATTCAGACCAGTTCCAGTGGTCTTTTGGTGAAGAGAGCCATTTATTTATAACCAGGGAGAGGACTGTGGGAACTGAGTGTGAATCACAACATAGTATTTTCACTCTTTTTGTTGTTGTTTGCTTGTGTTTTTCTTTCTTTCTTATTATTTCCCTTTTTGATCTGGTTTTTCTTGTGCAGCATGATAAATGTGGAAAATATACGTAGAAGAATTTCACATAGTTAACATATATTGAATTACTTGAGTTTAGAGAATGGGGTGAAGGGAAGAGAGGGAAAAAAATTTGGAACACAAGGTTTTGCATGTTGAAAATTATCTATGCATTTTTTTAATATTCCCTTTTTTAAAATTAGAGCTTTTCATTCACAAAGTATATGCATGGGTAATTTTTCCAACATTAATCCCTGCCTAATCCCCTGCCGAAAACTTTCCCCTTCTTCCTCCCCCATTTCCTCCTCCACCTGGCAGGCAGTCCAATACATGTCGAATATTGTGCATATGTTTTGAAAATAAAAAGCTTTAATAATAAAAAAAAAAGTAAATTTAAAAAAATTGTTCTCAAATGCAGATTTATCTAAAAGACTATTTTTCACTATTTATACAAGGCAAATCCTCATATGGAGGTCAGAAGAAGTGGTACAAGGACATTCAAAATCTTTCCAAATAACTTTAGTATCAATTGTGACACATGGGAGATACTGCTACAAACTGTTCATCATAGTACATCCACATCAAAGAAAATATTACGCTCTACAAGCAAAGTAGATTTACAGTAACACAAAAGAAACATGAAACATGCAAATCTAGAGACAAACCAAAAATTCATGAGGATGATGTATGCCTGATGTGGTAGTGGTAGGGCCTTCCAAACCACAGTTAAACACACTATATCTTGACCCTAATAGTGGGATGTCTTTGATTCTGTTCAAGTACAAAGGATGAATAATATCTCTTTATACTTAAAAACTGGTCATGCCACAATTCCAATAGACTTAGGATGGAAAGTGTCATCTGCATTCAGAGAGAGAGAACTAAGAGACTGAATGTGGATGAAAGCATAATATTTTCTTTTAATTTCTTTGTTTCTTTTTTCATTTTTCTATTTTTATTTTCTCTAGTTACATGTAAAACACTTTGTTATTGTTGTTGTTGTTATACATATATATTCTTTTATATATTTTTTATTTGAATCATGTTGGGAGAGAAAAATCAGAACAAAAGAGGAAAACCACAAGAAAAAAATCCCAAGAAAAATAAAATTGAACATAGCACGTGTTGATTTACATTGTGTTCTCCATTGTTCTCTCTCTGGATATGGATGACGTTTTCCATCCAAATTTTATTAGGATTGCCTTGGAACACTGAATTGCTGAGAAAAACCATGTCTTTCATAATTAATCATCACATATTGTTGCTGTTATTGTGTACAATATTTTCCTGGTTTTTCTTGTTTCACTTAACATCAGTTCATGTAAATCTTTCCTTTATAATCTCTTTGGAATACAGACCCAATAGTAACACTGTTGAATCAAAGGATCTGCTATCCCCCTCTTTTTATTTCCAGCCCTTAGCACATAGTGCATAATACATAGAAGACATTTGCGTATAATTCTGCATGACAAATTCAAAAGGTTCTTGACAGACCAGAATGTTAGGTTGATTCTAATAAGACCACATATATTAGGGGTAAATATAAAGTCTTAAACTTGAATACCAAAAAAATCAATTTCATAATTACAAGATAAGAGAACATTTGTTTTGAAAATGATCTGGAAACTATAATGGATTGTAAGCTTAATAATGAGTCTGCAGTGTTATGTGACAGCCAAAGGAGTTAATGTGTTCCCTAGTTGTATTAAGAGGTATAACTTCCAGGAATAGGAAGGTGATACTCTCAATGTATTTTGACTTCATCAGTCAATCAGCTCTCATCTGGAGTATTGTATTTAGTTCTGGGTGCTACAGTTTAAGGAGGACACACTCTCCGGTGGAGGGCAACCAGAATGATGAAGGGCCTTAAATCTATGAATATGGAGGACTGGCCAAAGGAAATAATCCTTTTCAATTCTTATACTTTTGGTCCTAATTTATAGATTCATTTTAATATAGGGAGCTCCTGAAAGGAAAATTACCTTTATTGATCAGCAACTTACCTGTCAATTAGAGTTTTTGGCACACTGAAAGGTTTACCAAGAAATTGCTCATATTTACACAGATGGCATTATCAAAGGTAGGATTTGAACCTGGAGTCTTTTTGACTTTGTAGCATGTATGCCATGCTGCCTGTCTAAACTCCTGGGTACCCACACTGGACAGCATTAATTTTAAATTAATTATTTTTTTAAAACTACTTAAGACATGGGTAAGCAAGTGTGTATGGAAGAGTTTTAAGGCTGTTTGTAAGCTCATTTTGAGTCAGCAATATGCAAAGCAGCTATTAGAGCTAATGTGATCCGTGGGTTACATCAGAGTATCTAGCATAAGGAAGGCTATAGTCCTGTTGTACTCTTTCTGGTCAAACTACGTTTTGAATATGTGTTTTGTTCCAGAGGCCACATCTTAAGAATGAAACTAATTAGGTGCTTAATATTTAGAGGGGCCATGACACTGCTGTTTAAAATTCCAAGGCCATTTAACAGGAGGAAAAGACTGACTATTGGGGAATACTTGGTGTTCAAGTATTTTTAGTGCTGCCATGTAGATGTCAATTCAGTTTGTTCAGCTTTGCCCCAGAAGGCTGGGGTAGCCATAATGGATTGAAGTTTGGGGAATGAAAATATAGTCTCAGAAACAAAATCTTTTTATCAATTAATTGGCACTATCTAAAGTGGATGAAGTTTGAAGGCTGTTTCAAGATAATTAGTAAGTTCATCCTTATTTGAAGAGTTCAAATGAAGGCTGACTTTCGTTAAGAAATGGGTTGGCCTAAAGAATAGTTACTTGGGGTTCCCATGAACTTTGTGAACAGGCACATACATGTTCATGTCACTTTGACATTGTACCTTTTACCTAGACCATTGTACATATAATAAAGCCTTAATATTTGTTGAATTGATGGGAATTTATTTCACCAATGTTTTGTTTATTGTAGGATGAAACAGGTGCCTACTTAATAGACAGAGATCCCACCTATTTTGGGCCAGTCCTGAACTATTTGAGACATGGAAAATTGGTCATTAATAAGGACCTTGCTGAGGAGGGTAAGTTGAACACTTTCTGCTTTGTATTTCCATTAATGAAGTAAGGTCACAGTGATTGGGGTCATTTTCATAATGTTTCTAAGACAAAAATGCTAATTAACACTCTGCTTTCTGGGGTCATTTAGACTAGGCCAGCATGTATATATCTCAGATTGCCTTCTTTGCTGTCTATTGGAATGATTTGGTAATGCCTGATTGAAGTTTTTCTTGCAAGGGTTTAAAATGTGTACTGATAGTTTCTTAGCCTAAACTCATGGTGAGTAGGATGTTTCAGTTTGCTTGTTGATTTGAAGTTCATAACAGCTAGAGATCATCTTATTCTTAAATATAAATAACAATTAAGATGGAGTCTGGGATCTTAGTGCTTTGAACAACTGAATGACTTTTCAGATAATATAATAGCTCATATTCATACAGGTTTCCAAAGTACCTTTCTGAATTAGGTAAATATTTAGGACCATTTCAGTTCCTATTAAAAAGTAGTGATTTTAGAAGCTTGTTTGGAAAGGGAAAGATCCTATGCTATTTCATAGATTTTTTTGGATAAAAATAGACAACAAAGACATCCTACTTTTCAAATCACTCCCACTTTTAATTAGATACTGTCTTTGACTTTTATTTCCCAACTGTTTTGAAAAAAATGCTTCTAAATGACAAAAGAAAATGCATGTTCATGATAGCATGAATATTTTATACCACCAAGAAGAAGAAATTATAAATCAAACTATCTTTATAAGTCTGATGTATTTAAATCCCATTTAAATGGACCATTATTTAACTTAGGAAAAATAGTGTCAGGTACATCTCAGGATGGTTCAAGTTTTTTCTCTTTGCTTTACATAGTGCTTTCCACATATTAGGCAATTAATGATTGAAGATGAACCACTAGCTTTATCAATTTATTCACGTCATCTTTATCATAAAGTTAAAATATTTGCCAATCCATTTATATATTAGGTATCATCTTATCTTCTTATTTTTTTAAGCGGCCCTCCCCCATTCTTGTTTTTTTCTTTTTACCATATGATTCATACTTGGAACTGCTTCCTAGTAGTTAACATTTATCAAGCTTTGTTGTTCATTTTTAATTATGCCTCTAAAAAGCTTGTTGGCATAACAAGCCTGTTAACATTTCCTTGTTCCACATATGTATTGTATTTATTTCTCTCTTTGAGTGATTATCTGTTTAGTAATAAATTCTAGTCTTGTATAAAACAATAATGTATAGTGTCTTTGTGTTTTTCCTTTGGGTCTTTATGTTTCCAGACTTGAATTAACTAATGAATAATAGTTGCTATCATCATTACTATTCTTATAGATATTTTATTACTTTGAGCAAAAGACTTACTTTAGTTTAATGTGTTCATTTGGGAATTATAGTGGCTTTTTCTGAGTGTCCTATGTGTGAATCAATTTAGGGTATATTATTATTTAAGTTAAATCTAGCTTGCCTTTTTCATCTTTTTTGAAAGATGGGTGAGAAAACTTCTTCCTTAAACAAATGACAAAAATACTCACCAACAAAATACATACATAAGCCAAGTGAAAGCTGTAGTTGGGGCAGCTAGACTGCCTTGGAATCAGGAGGATCTGAGTTCAAATCTGGCCTCAGACACTTACCTCTTCCTAGCTGCGTGACCCTGGTCATGTCACTTAATCCCCATTGCCTGCAGAAACTAAATAACGAACAAACAAAAAGGGAAAACTGTAGTGAAAAAGTTTGAAAATTGTAAAATTTTGTATACAAAGTAGATCTAACACAACAGGATAGGCTCAAATCTGAAACATACTGATTGTGTGACACTGGACAAATCACTTAACCTCTTAGTTCCTTGGATAGTCTTCTAGATTTTGCTCTATTTCTGTTTGTTGAGGGAGCTCCCTCTAGTAACAGTATCACAGGTTAGGACACAAATCTTGAGACTGTTTCAGTATTGATTATGAGGTAGGTGATTTGAATCTCCTCATAGCAGCCCTCTGCATCATTAGTATATAAAACAGTGCCCTGCATATACAGTAGGTGCTTAACAAATGTCTTAACTGTTGTTGAATTGAGTATTGTGCCATTTAGTATTGTTTATGTTGGCAATAAGTACCATGAGAGTGATGAGGGTTCAAATTTCTTTCATGGTTTACAATTTAAATATCACATTCTATACAGCAGCCCAAGGAAATAGGAAGTATAGGCTTTATTATTCTGATATTGATGAGGAAATTCTGGAAAAGGCATTTAACTTCTGAGTATTTTCTCCATCTGGCCTTGAATCAGATGTTCAGATTGCCTGATATTCAAACATCTGGGCATTCTAAAAAATGTATATTTAATTGTTTTGATATTCTCTATGATGAAGTAGAAGAAACTTCTTTTCTTCTATTTCATCAAAGAGAATAGTCTATTTTGTGGCATACTTTCAGACTTGTTTGAAGATTCCTTTAAGGTAGAGAGACTCCAAATAGAGTAAAATTTGAGAGTTAGGAAGAGCTATTTTCACAAAGGAAAACTGATTCTTATTAAAAGAAACATCAGCTGGGAATGTCCTCCAAGGGGCCAATTCATTTTATTTTCTAGAAACAATTTATAAACTTTATACATAGTTCTTAAAAATAACTTTTTTTTTTTTTTTAATCTCATACCAGGGGTGCTGGAAGAAGCTGAATTTTATAACATCACTTCACTAATAAAACTTGTAAAGGACAAAATTAGAGAGCGAGACAGCAAAACATCACAGGTGAGACTGCTGACTAATCTAATCTTTGTGTTCCTGAGGTAAGAAGTCAATATGATTCACTCTTGTCTTCTCTCCAATGGTTTTGAGCATGCCTACTTTAGGTCCTGCCCTCTCCAGTGAGGCTTTTGGATTGTGGCTGTACAAGTTTTAAAATGTTTCTTTTCCCTCTTCAGTCATTACAATCCCTGATGAACCAGTTCACCAAACCCTTTGTGATATCATCATCTCTCTTTCTTTGGGGAGAGCCTTCTACCTCACATGTGGACATGTTACATGATGGATGCTTGGCCAGGGAAATTTTCACTTTGCTTCACTTTTCTTCATAGAACTATTCCTCACAAAAGAAGTGGCAAAACTGATAGGAAAAAAAATGTCCTGCATATTTAGATGGATAGCAGAAAAATGCTATGTCCTACAATTATTTTTTCTTGTGCTCTGGGATTTATTTTAATGCCTGTTTTTATATACTTATAAAACTTATACTTATATACTATTTTATAATCTATTTTATATTTTTATATATTTAAATTCTATGTTGGGCATTGGAAAGAGGAGAGGCAGGAAAGGGAATAGTCATTTATTGTTGACACAGTGTTTTCTGTGTGCCAGGCACCATGCTGAGGGCTTTACAAATATTGTCTCATTTAATCCTCATAACAGTGCTGAGAGGTGAGGGTTATTATGACTTCTCTTTTACAATAGAGACAAAAACAGAAGTTAAATGACTTAGCCAGAGTCACACAGCTAGTATGAGTCTGAAGCTGGATTTGAGTTTGTTGTCTTAACCCCTGCATCACCCAGCTGCCTCTAGTAGTCCAACACTGGAGATACAAAGACAAATATGAAGCAGACTCAGCGTTCAAGAAGTTAACACTCCATGAGGAAAGACACTATAAGTACATAACAAATACCAGGTCATTTAGGAGGGAGGATACTTATCAGTTGATCAGGAAAGGCTTTGTGTAGAAGGAAGTTCTAGGCTACTTGAAGGAAGCGAGAGGTTCTATGAGATAGAAGAGGACAAAGCCTTCTTGGCATTGAGACAGGCAGTGCAGAGGCCCAGGTGAGACACTGAGTAGCCTGAGGAAGGAACAAGCAGAAGGAAAGGGGAGTTATGTGTAAAGAGGATAGAAAGGAAGGTTGGGCCAGGATGTTTATATTTAATCCTAGAAGGGGAAAAAGGATCCATTAGAGGTTGGGTAAGGAAGTCAGACCTGTCCTGAAGAAAAATCACTTTGGCTGGAGACAAGGAAACCAATTAGGAAGCTGTTTTAACAGCAAAGAAGTAGTAGTAGTAGGGTTCAGTAAAATGTGAGTGGCAGTAGGCCACTGATTTAACTGTAGGAATGAAGATTTGGAAAGGAGAATAATTAAGTAAAAACAGGGATAATTCTTGAGAAGGTACTGAGTAGTAGAAGGACTGGAAGTCACAATGGGAATGTTTGGGGGAAGTATAGAGTATTCTAGCATAGGATCAAGTAGAGGAATGACAGCATTTTTTATTTTGATTATGGAAATGGAACATTTCTGGTTGATGGTGAAATGTAGGGTGTGATCATTCTACTCTGTGGCTGAGCTGGAGTGGAGGAATAGGCCATGGCATTTAAGGAAAGTGGAGAACTAGGGTTTTTGAGGAAGCATCAGCTTGAATATCGAAGTGCCTTCTCTAAGGGTAGGATTTGGGGAGGTGAGGAAGACAGTGACCCTTATATTTGACTCTGAGGAAGAAGAGAGAATGACTTATGAGTGGTAGAAGACAGCTGCCATGGTTTGTGTGATGGTCACTTTTGTTAGGAGTGCTCTTAGTGATCATAGCAGAGGCATGGTAGGAACCAAACTGGTAGAGATTCACTGACTGTTCATTAAATGTGTTTTTGTGCTAAGTTTTACCCCTGCGTTTTCTAATGCACTGAAACCATTAAACTTTGTTCCTGAGCCAGACAGTTTTACACTTGAAAACACAGCTGATCCCTTTCCATCCAGCTGGTTCAAGCTCTCCTATTAGCAAGGGCCTTAACACTGCAATGACTGCCAGCTATTTCCTTGAAGTCACCACTATTATGGTAAAGTTGGAATCTTTTTTTAAAAAAGGAAGTACCAAAACCTCTTTCATTGCTTCTCAAGTAGCCTCTGATTTTCCATTCATACTGCTGCTAGTATATCCATATGTAATTATCAAACTACTCACTTAGATGAAAGCTTTTTTAATCATTCTTGAAAATGTCATAGCCCATGAACTGGGTTTCTAAGGGAAAATATATTGTTGTGATTTTAAAAGAACAAGAATGGGATATCATTAAAAGTGTTTTCCTGTAATTTCCAAGTCAAACTATCTTACTTCCCCTCTAAAAGAGAGAGGACAGTTTTTCACTTACATCTCCTGACAGTTCTTTTCATTTTACCTGATGCTTTGTTGTATTTCTGTGGACATGAACTCAGTTTTATCTTTTAGCCCTCCAAATGTGTCCATTTTCTCTATCTCATCTTTTTGTTTTATTAGTTTATTTCTTATTCTCTGTGCTGTCTACCTTTCATTTTCATAATATTTAAATATTTGTAGGAAGATCCAGCAATTAGAGCTGGAAGGAATCTTTGGGATCCTCCAGCTTTTTCGTTTGACATAAGAAGAAACTAAAGTCTGCAGAGGAGAAGCAACGTGCCTAAGGTTTCACAAGTCTGCATTGAAATCAGAACTAGAAACCAGATCTTTGGAATCCTAGTACAATACATTTTCTACAAGTCTGAAGTTTACTCTACTTGAGAAAACTCAGTATATACAAAATCCCTGTAGATAAATAGCAGCTGCCACCTTATCCCTAATTTTTCTTCCCACACATTTTTGCAGCATTGTATCTTGTTTATCTTGAAAGTCTCCATCCTTTCTTCTTTGAGAGCTTTTACCTATCTGTCAGAAAGCTTAGCTTTTGGAAAACTTACCCACCAACCTCATGGGTAACTTCAGTAATCTCTGGCTTCTGTCCTCATTCTGCCTCTATCATACTCAGTGAAACCAGGAACTCTTTTCTTGATTGTCTTTCCTTATACTGTTTTTTCTTTTCCCTTTTCCATGGATCTCATTTCATCCTGGAAGCAATAGGTCTTCTTCCCTGACCACCAGAATTCTCTCCTTTCCTTCATGGGATTCTGGAGAGCACCGTAGTTAGTATGGAGGAAGGAAAGGGGAAGAATTCTTATTACAGATTAGGAAGGGTGTAAAAAGATGGGGGTAGCTGTAGGGTTGGCATTGTCAGTTAAAAAAATTTTATTTCCCTAGGATAACATTCTATTCATTCTATAACTCAGTTGCATTATGGATGATAAGACTTTTGGTGGACTGATCTGGAAAACTTCATGGTATTGTTTCTGTAAGATGTTTCCTTGAGATTCTGGCTTAGAAAAGAACATTCACATATAATCCATTGGTAAATTGGAAATTACCTATGAACTCTTTGAAAAAAGATGCTCTAGAAATCTAACTCACTTGATACCATCATAAAAGCAATATCAGGATTAATTTTCAGTCACAGAATCTTCTTCACTTTCCATTTCCTTCAGAAGGCTATGGTTGTAAAAGTATGTTGCTTATTTTTTAAGATGTACATTCATATGAATATGTATGAGGTAACGAGCATATAATTTTTTACTAGTTCTACTAGTTTTCTTTTTTTTTTTTGTTCAACCAGTTTTTTAAAAATAAATTCACTTTCAAAAGTAAACCATCTTCATTATTTCTAATTACTTGAGCTAAGCTCCCTTTTTCTTCCTCATTCACTTTCTTAAACATTAAAAGAACTCATTTGAACTGTAATTAAATAGGACTTCAAAACAAGAATCAGTGAAAATGAGAAGATAGACTGCAGGTACTACACATAGCAACCAAGAACTATCGTGAGTCCCTCAAATTTTAAGCAGCTGCCAGGTTGGCCTCCTTATTTGAGCAGCTGTGATACTTTGAAGCAGGTGATTCTAGTTGTTGGTCCTTACCAGTCCTTAATGGTATAAATATAGAAGGTCAGAGAGCCCTTCTCACTAGAAGAGGGCTAGTTTTGTTCATTCACTGATCATTCCATTCTTCTACTCTGATTTTCAATAGGAATCCACAGCATGGCGATGGATTTCTTCATTGTGGCATTTTCCACTAATAAGAACCAGATCCTCCTGGCCTGGCTTCACAAAGAGGAATGCATTTCTATAGGAACTAGTAGTCATTATACTTTGAAATATGCTTTTACTTGGAGCACATAGTTGTTAAGAAAAACTAATTCATTAAAAAAAAAAGGTTTTTTCATACTTTGTGCCTTTAAAAAAAATAAAAGGCTATATTAGAACATAGGAAAGGATTAGTGTGTCTGTAATTCCCTGAGATTTGACATTTTTTAAATGGCAAGAATAAAGTATATTGATTACTTCATTCGTTCAGTGTAATATTAGCATTTGTTAAGCACCTACTATGTGCAGATTGCTTTGCTCAGCACTGCTGTCAAGAAATTCACATTCAAATGGAGGAGACACCATATTCTGAAGATTTTTAATCTTAATAATTGAATTCTCTACTGCCATTCAAAGGGTTATTTTCCTGATACCTGCAACTGAAATAAACTTGAGTGCATAATTGATCATTTCTAGCTGCAGGAGCCCTGTGCATTTTGAGAACTTTTGCCTTTTTATTTTGAAATGACTGGGAAGAAATATTTTGAAAAGAAAAATAAAAAGAGTAGAAAGAAAAGCCACCATCACTAATATTTCTTCTGAACTTGTGAATACATTTGTTTACTCTTAACTTCCGCTTTGTATTTTATCAGAATACCAAGATACTAAGGTAAACTGAATTTAAATATTTGTTGTCTGACCTTTGTTGTTTGCAGATTCCAGGTGAAAGAAATGACGCGTATTGATGATTGTGGGATATACAGTTTTTTGAATACATGGCATTTTTCTTTGATAGGTGCCAGTAAAGCATGTCTACAGAGTGCTTCAGTGTCAAGAGGAAGAACTCACTCAAATGGTTTCAACCATGTCTGATGGCTGGAAGTTTGAGCAGGTAAAGAGGAATGTTGGGGAGATTGGAGGTTGTTTTTTTTCTTAATGTAACAGAATTGGAATGGTTTCAGTTTTGTACTATAAACTTTTTAAAACTAACAGAGGTATTATGTTTTAATGGTTAGTGGCTCAAAGGAGTGGTAATGGAATATTCCACCTCTGCTAACCTCATTACTACTTTAATGATTCCTGGAATTAAGGTATATCTTAAGGTTTAAGTGCTTTGAGCCAGCAAATAGAGAATTAAAACAAAACACTTACTGCCTTTCCCAGTTGAATCAGCCAAAGAAATCAGAAATGGGGGGGAAGTGCTGTCTTTCAATTTAGGGCACTCTCATTCTCTTTTGTTGTTGCAGTATCTTTGTAAGTTCCTTTCTTAATGTGCTGATTTCAAGGCATTTGTGTTTACCCTGCTTCTCCGTAATCTACTCCATTCCTAATAATGCCTTTTTAATGGGCATTCCTAGTTGATCTCTCTTCTTCTCCTCCTCCCTCTCTTCTTTTTTCTGCCTCTCCTCTTTCCCTTACTCTTTCTTCTACCTTTCCTTCAAAGGGAACAGTCTGCTGATTTTTGGTTACCTGTTGTGGGAGTAGGGGGAATTTTTTTTCCCCTTTGGTTTTCTTTCATTCTTTTATATCATTGGTATAAGACAAATATCGTCCTTCTTTGTCTTTACTTTCTTGTCACTTGTCACTAAATAATTTGCTGTCTTTTATTACTGAAATTAATTTGCCAAACAAGTCACCATGTGCTATCTCTTCCCCTTTTATTTGTTTTGCTAAAAAGAATGTCTATAAATTTTCTGTTGTTATATTCCAGCTCTATATTCTTTCTTTTCCTTTCCTTCTCTCCCTTTAGTTTTGTTTCCATGCATCAGACTGTAACTTGTATTATTTCCTTTATTGTTTGTATTGTCTTTAGTAATTTTTCTTATGCTACTTATTGCTTTTGACATTGCAATTTTTCCATTTTTTATGTAGAGAAACCAAGATGCTCAATTTTAAGTGTTTTCCCCCTCTGAGAGCTATTAATTACATAGGAGCAAAATCATGACCTTGATTTCCACCTCTCAATGGTCCTATCTTTCATTTCAACTCTATTTATTGAATGCCAATAATAAACAAGACATTGAACTAGGCACCCATTGTAGTGAGGATGGAACTATCTTCTTCAGGGAGGTTACAGTATGGTGGGAAGTAGTGTATTTGGGGTATTCATGAAGACCAATCTGTTGATAATTTCTTTTAGGTACTCTTTTTTAGTCTTGTAGTAATTTGATCCTGTATTACAATTCCTGCAGGCTATGTTTTCTTGCTTATTTTACTAGCCCAGGAAGAAAGAAGAAAGTTGTTGGTTTCCCATAGCATCTTCACTAGTTAAGGGATTACTTATCTAACCTAAGTCATTTGAAATAATTGATCTACTCCCAAGTCATTTGAAATAATTGATCATATTTGTTGAGTGCTCTGATTTACCATTAAAATCAAACTTGGGAAGTGGGGCAAAGACAAATAGAACTTAATTTTTTTTACTATCTTCCCATGTACTTATGTACAAAGTTTGCATACACTGAAATACCACTGGAATACTGGTGCTGGGAAATTTTGCATGTTCAAGACCATGGAGCAGGATGTGGGTCACAGAGGTTGACAACACCTTTTGTGACACAGGGGACATTGAATGCTGTAGCGTCACCAAGATTTCTGTTTGTGTTTTGCTCTGATTGGTTGTTGCAGCTTGTCAGTATAGGTCCTGCCTTTGGCTATGGCCGGCACCACCAGTCAGAGTTTCTGCTGATAGTGTCTCGGGAAGTGAGAGGGGAAGAGACACGTTTCCAGAAATGCTGCAGTGAGGTGTGTCCCACCATTCCACCCCCTATCAAACTCATCTTGCCACAACCTGCATGAACGAATGCCTTGCATTTAAAAATAATCTTTTTTTTTTTTTTTTTTTTTTTTTTTTTTTTGCTGCTTCCAGGTCACACAGCTTCCTTCTTAGATGCATAGCTGGTTCTGTTGTGATTGGCTTCTTATGGCTTTCCTTTAGTCCATGGCATTTAACTATTCCCTACAAATGGTTATCTTATAAAGAAAAAGAAAAGGCCTTATAGAGAATGAAAGTCTTAAGAATCTAAGTAATGCATATTATTTAAAACCCAATTGTGTTTCTTCTCAGACTATGACTTTGTGTAACATTTGTTGCACAGTTAGTACATGATCATAGAATCAGAGAATCTCAGAGCTAGAAGGGACTTCTAACCTCCACTCAAATCAGGGATAACAGCAATAACTAAACTGAATTTGTCATACTTTAAGGTTTACTAAGTACTTTTAAAAATCCCATTTGATCCTCACAACAAAACTGAAATATCACAGATGTTATTTTCACCTTATAAGAGGTGATTTTACCTGCCCATGAATGTATATCTAGGAAGTATCACGGGCAGAGACTTGAACCTGGTTCTCTCTTGACACACATCCTCACTCTTTGAAATATATGAAATTGAAATATTTAAACAACCTCAGTGATAGAGATAGTGAGTTCCTCCTTTCTGAAAAAGAGTTCATTTGGAGTCTGGTTGGTTGACCTCTTATCTTAGTTGTTGTAGAAAGCCTTTTAGCTCAGGTACTGGTCTGATGATCATCGTGTAAACAGTGGTACTTGAAAGAAAGTGATGGTGCTAAAAGGTCTAGTTCAGTGAGAACAGTTGCTTTTTCAGGTTTATTCCAATAAAAACTATTTTCTGCTTCTCAAAGTTAGCTCATTAAAGTTAACTTTAGTTCTTTAAATCCAGTCTAGGTATTTGTCTTCTAGTCAGTTCTCCATTCGCCAGCAGATTTTTGACTGTCTTGAGCTATTTTGTAGTTTAAGACTCATTCTTAACTATAGCAACCAAGTTTAGTAATCCCAGAAGATGATGCATAATTGATATCTATTAATAATCTATAAGGTTAATAATAATCTGAGGGCAGCTAGATGGCACAATGGATAGAGTAGCAGCCCTGAAGCCAGGAGGAACTGAGTTGAAATATGACCTCAGATATTTAAGTGACTGTGGGCCAAGTCACTTGACCCCAATTGCCTCCCAAAACAAAAAAACAATAATTCAAAAACATTTAGTCAATTTTCTTTGATCTCAAAGTGATTAGAATTGCTGGTTTCAGTTTCATTTCTTTATGTTTTGCATATCACTTGAAGTGATAGTGAAATAGGTTTTTAAAATAATGTTTAATGACATGCAGTAAACCTTATGACTTTTTTATGGCTTTAAAAAAAAAAGTAAAAAATGTATAAGAATGGATAATAGGAAAAAAGAAAAATACCAAAAAAACTTTAAGAATTTACAAACTAGGTAACTTACGAGATAAAATTTAAGTCTTTCAATATACTAAAACCATTTTACTTAATCTTTGATGATGGACAATAAACATTCCATGCTGTGATGAAGTAAAAATGAATTTAAATAAGGCAAGAAGTAGTCACTGCATTACACAGATCTACTGAATGTTTCAAATGAACATGTTATGGTTAAGTCCTATTTATAGTAGAACATTTCTAATTCAATGGAGGAAAGCTATTCTAACTTAATGCAAAATAAATTATAATTTTATTTTCAAAATTGCCATTTTATAGCTTAAAATGCAATAGATTCTTTTTAATGTACATATATACTTACATATATGTTATGTGTAATGCATTTAAGTAAACTAAGAAAAAGTTAATGAAAATATGGCATCAAAGGTAATATATTATAAATATTAGAAAGACTTACTAACAGGATTAAAAGATTTAAGGGCTGAAGGAATTAATTTCTTTAAAGAATGGATAACTTTAATTTCCTGGTTTTTTTTTTTTTTTTTTTTTTTGTTGGTTTTTTTTTTTTTTTTTACAAAGCTCCAGATTATTTTCCTGGATTTTTATTATTTATGAAGCCCTAAAACAATTCACATAAAGAATAATTATCTCAAATTTTTGCTTAGCTGGAACTGAAGTGCAGATTGGCTCCAAGGCCATTGCTCCTTCTGCTAAGTTGCCATATGTTTCTGGGCACCTAATCTAGTCAACTGCATTGAAGCTAAAATGTAAGGAACCTGTTGTTTGTTGAGATGACTTGATCTCCTGTTTTATTGAGCCCTATCCCAAAGTGGTATTATTTCTTAGTTACCCTCAGTACATAAACTACATCTTTATCTCCTGCTCACTTACTATGATGAAGTTAATTCTCCTCTTGAATTAAACTGTTTAAGGAAGTTTATTTTGAATCATGCTGAAAACTGTCTGGAATTTTGTACCTGCAGTTTCCATGATTTTGCATTTATTATCTTCTTGATTCTGGGCTATTGAGAGAAACTATTTTTGCTGAATTCTCTTGATTATCTAAGTAGTCAACAGTCATGTATAAGTCACCTGATATCAAAATACGAACACATTTTTTACCCATAGAAATTCTCTCTAAAGACTGAATTATGTGAATGCCAAATCAGCTTCCCTGAATTGGGTCAGACAGATATGAGTCTGAGCATTGATGTGCATTTCTCACTGTGCTGCTTACTCAGTTTGGCTGTTGTGATTTTTGGCATGAGCTGGAGGAAGAATTATCTTCATTACTTGAAGTATCTTTCTTTACTTTGGGGAAAATAGATTGTTTTTATCTTATAAATTCCAAGTCAGAGTCCATTTTATATGTTTTTCCTAACTCATTCTTCAGTTCCCTTCCAGTATAGCTTATTTAGAAAAAGTATAGTTTAGTTGGAAATGTTTTAATTCATGGAGATAAAGAGCTAAGACTTTCAGATTGAAGTGCCATCTATGGAGCTGTAATTTAAGGCAAAGTGGGGCCATTTTTCTGGACCCTTTAGATCAATATCTGGGCCTTGGTTAACCACTAGCAGACATTGCAAAGGAAAGCCACTGTTTTTGAAGATTCTGCCCTCTGGACCTGTTCTGGGATGGAGGGTATAATAATTGTCCCATCTCTTATAAGCTGACACCTTTATAGACTAGAATAAAGAATCTTAGCATAGTAGAGCTGGTTGTTGCAGATTAACTAAATCAAACCCTTTCTGTCTATAATGGAGGAAATTAAGGCCTATAGAATGGATATGATTTGCTCACCCAGGTCTCTTGATTCCTGACAATTCGAATACAATAAAATTGATTAATAGATAAATTTTTCCTCCCTTCCTTTATTTGAGAACATCTGTGTTCTCTGGTGTAGGGCTTCATTTGGGAGTAGATTTAATCTGATTTTTTTTTTTATCTCACAATGCATAATCCTCACTAATGGATGGGATTGTGGAGAGAGAGATTTTTAGCTTGGTGTAGAGGGGAGCTTCTTAACCAACCTTGCTGTTGAGCAGTAGAATGGGCTGCCTCAGCTGGGGTAGGAAAACAGGAGGGAAGGAGTTCTTTATTCCTAGAGGAATTCAAGCAAAAACTAGATGCCTCCCTGTTAGGGATAGATTCATGCTTCACTGAAGTCCCTTCTAACTCTGAGAATGTGGTGCTTATATAGCTGGTTGAATATGGCAAGGCCCTTCTGCACCCAGACCTCCTTACTGTCCTCTCTTTTTTGAGAAGCAACAGCAGATCATTAGGTGGTTTTTTTGAGGAGCACAAAAACCAACACTAAAATAGTTGTTTATAAACTTGTCCAAGATTTTAACTTCAGTTCCCTCAAATGAAAGGAGAGCTCACTAAAAATGCTTTCCTCCTGCCTGTTCTTCCTACTTCTTGTCTCACTCTCTTTTCACACATTCCCAGTGTAATAAAGAGTTCAACAGCTTCATATTCTTCTACCCAGTTTTTATGTTTCTTCCTCTTTATAAAGATATGAATTTACTGCCATTGAAGTCTTGGTTTTAGTCTCTGATGTACTGAAGTTTTCCTGTATCATGATCACTTTCAGAATTGGCAAGTGTTTTGTACAGACTGCCCATCTTCTAGGCCACTTAGCATGTGCCTAATGCAAATATAATGTATTACCCTAGAGCAGCTGGACTTTTTAGCCCACTCTGGAGCTTAGCAAATGTGCCATTGACTCTTGCTCCAAGTTTAATATACAATTCTCATCATTTGATGAAGCTTATTTTTGTCTATGAAATGGACTTAGTCCAAATGTTTTTAAAGCTAATGCAAGGACACACCCTTAGTTTCAGGTCAAAATCTATGCTTATCCTTTGCCTTCAGAAGTAAATTTCACTGAAGTAATACCTTTTTTTTCTCTTTGGGTCCTCATGACAGGGAGGTAACTTATAGACTTAAGTTATATAACTTAATGACTTAAGGCCAGTGTTCTCAGGGCTTATTGGGAAAACCACAAACTCAGGCTTCAGGTCTGACTTACCCTTCCATTTGTTGTTTTTTTCTCATCTGAGGTTTTTTCTGCTCCTGAACATAAATTCAGCTTAATTGAATCTATATATTTATGATAGGCCTATTGTGAGTGCTGAAAACTAGGGCTATCAAAATGAAGTGGCATAGCTCCTGCTCTCAAGGAGTTCACAACTTGTCTGATATATTGATATGGACTCTCAGTGCAAACCGCTCTCCATTTTTATGGGGCTCAGATTTGTTTCCTAATGCCTTAGAAGAAAATATGGGAAAGTTAGTTTTCAGTGTGGAGATATTTTCTACCCTAATGCTCTTCATTCTACCTCTGAGCCAAAGATTCACAAAATTGCAAAATGTTAAAGCTAAAAGGAAATTATGTTATCCAATTTTCTTTTGTTGGTAGAGGAAACTGAGATCCAGAAGTTGAAGGCCCACTGTGCCCATGGCCATATTTTAAGTTACCAAGGCAGAACTCAGCTTTGATCCTGGGGCTCCTGACTGACTGCCTCCTCCTTACTTTGCCCACTGTACCTCATTGATTCTCAATGAAGGCACACACTGGTGGTATAATATCACTTATACAACTTATTCTTTGAATCCTTGGATAAACCAATCTGTGATTTCTCCTCTCTATTTTCTTGCCTTTTCTCTATTTTCTTTGCAGTTCTGGAGTAATGTTTTGCCAAGAAGAACAAATAGAACAATTCTATTACTAACTTGTTTGTGTAACTTTCATGTTTTGGAGCAGCCTTTTCCTGGGTTTATTGCTTGGATGGCATTGCCTTGCTTATAGGTGTGTTTTGTTGCTACCCTAGACTTGATTGCTGAATGGCTGAATTACTTTAAACATTCTCTTATTTTTTTTATCCCCTATCCTCATTGTCCTTCCTTCCCAATCTCCCTTGTGGTGTTGAATGGTCTCCTCCTGGTCCAATTAGAAAAATTGAGATAATAATAACCTGAATGTTCCAGTGCAGTAAAGAGCATGTCTTGACACGTTAAAAATAAATGATGTGGCCCTGTGAAGGGGGAATTTGTATGTGTGTGTGTGTGTGTGTATACTTCAAGAAGTTGTTTTTTATGAATTCATTAAAAATATCTTCTCAAAAGCATTCTTTCTCCTTGAATACTCTATTTACTTTGAGAAGTAGATTTTAAATAAACTGTAATCTGGTCTTGGGGGTATTGTCTAGTTGACAGGACTACCCACTACATTTGAGAATTAGATCTTACCCTGGAAGTCATTTTGACCACAGTAGCAGAAGTCTCTAAGGATTATGGTTCAGCTTTGGGTTTTTTTCCTCGGGGCAGAGGCCATTAAGATGGTCAATGGTAGGGTGAAGGGAAAAGGAAGAAATTCTTTTTCTATTGATTTATCACTCACTGTTTATCTTCTTTTAGCTGGTCAGTATTGGTTCATCTTATAACTATGGAAATGAAGACCAAGCTGAATTTCTTTGTGTTGTCTCCAAGGAGTTGCATAATACCTCTTATGGCACAACCAGTGAGCCCAGCGAAAAGGCAAAGGTAGGTTATTGGGAAAGAGGGAGGGAAAAGGGACATTGAAAGCCAGGGGAGTGCTGAAGTTCAGCTTTATTACTGCTACTGCTGTTTCTATTGATGTGTTACTTTGATTTTCCATTGTGGTGTGGATGTATTGTGAATGTATTACCATAGTTCTTGAAGGAAGATTATTTTTTAAATAGTATTTTATTTTTCCAAGAATGTGTAAAGATTGTTTTCAATATTCATCTTTGCAAAACCTTGTGTTCCAAATGTTTCTCCTTCTCCTTTTCCTCCCTCCTCCCCAAGACAGCAAGCAATCTGATGTAGGTTAAACATGTGCAGTCTTGAAGGAATACTCTTCAGTCAGGTGCTAGCGACTGGGCATCTGTTCTCTCGGCATCAACCTTGTTAAACATGGAGAGGCTCCTTACCAGAAGGTGGGCCACTAAGAATGAATTTGGGGGGGGCCATAGCAATTCATAAAGACCATATGGGGAGGACTTTTGGTCTGTATCTTATAGAGAAAAGATGCATTACTCACTTGTGTAATCACAGATCTCTGAAGGTCTTGAAGTAAACAAAAGTGCTCAAATTGGATTCTTCCCCACCTCTAGTCCCTGTTGCCATCTTTAACTAACATTATGTTTATATCCTACCAAAATTTTTTTTGGGGGAAGCATATAAGTTGTAACTGATGATGGATTGTAAGACTTGGGGATGAGGACATCTGATTGCCTTGGGAGAGAGAATCCCTCTCAAAATTCAGGTTACCCCCTTCTCTGCGGCTTTTCCTAAGGGGAGCCTCCTAGAACATTGAGAGATGCTCTAAATGACTTGCCTGGGCTCACACAGCTAGAATGTGTCATTTATGGAACATGGACTCAAGTCTTCCAACATTGATGGTCAGCTCTTTATCCATTACAGAGGGATGCTTTTCATAAAGTACTTATTTAAAATTCTTTTTCATATTTTATTAGCTTTATTTCATCTTATTGTTAATGTTTAATTGCCAGCCTTTCCAGTCTATTGTACCTTTTTCCACTGCCATGTAAATTGTCTCTTTTTTTTTTTTTCCCTTGAGGCTGGGGTTAAGTGACTTGCCCAGGGTCACACAGCTAGGAAGTGTTAAGTGTCTGAGACCAGATTTGAGCTTGGGTCCTCCTGAATTCAGGGCTGGTGCTCTATCCACTGAACCACCTAGCTGCCCCCCATATAAATTGTCACATTGTTTACAAAGTGGCAATTTTCCTAAAACAGTTCTGTTCACTTCTCCAAAGCATCTGATAACATTCTTATCTGTTCATGCTACTTGTAACAGGGTTTACATACTGATTTTTGTTCATTACTTGTTTGATACTCAGAACAAATAAGTAGTAGTCTATCTGTTGTATAGATGAGGGAATTGGGGGCTAAGAAAAGGAAATGTTTTAGCCTGGTTTATATCCCTAGTTATTTGCAAAACCGGGCCTTAAATCCAAAATTCATATGCTCATTTAACTTCTACCTTCCAAGCCTAACTACTTATCCAGTATTTTTTGATATACACCCTAAAACTTGTTTCAGTTACCTCTGGAAATGTAATCTTCCAAATTTATTTATCTAGGTAGGCAGGTGTTATGTAAGAGCTTTGCAATTCTTTCTCACTTGGGAAGAATGCCTTTAAGTTTCTGTGAGCAAATCTCAAATTAATGACAATGTATGGCAGTCTGGAAATACAAGATGTATTTTTCTAAATAGTATCAGAAGTGTTTTACCTTAGGGACTGATTTCTTCTTTTGCCCCTGAAAACCATCAGAATGGTTGGCACACTTTTCCCTATATCTTTTTTTTTTTTTTTTTTTCCTGAGGCTGGGGTTAAGTGACTTGCCCAGGGTCACACAGTTAGGAAATGTTAAGTGTCTGAGACCAGATTTGAACTCAGGTCCTCCTGACTTCAGTTCTGGTGTTCTATCCACTGCATCACCTAGCTGCCCCTAAGCTTCAGGTCACAACTGGCAGACTTTTCAAGCTACCCTTAACATATAAGAGCTTGGTTATTTGTTGCCAATAGAACCTTAACATATATCATTAGCATATGCTTATAGTATTGTGAGTACCAACTGTTGTAAATAGGTAGTTATTTTAAGTGTCTGCCCTTCCCTGTAATCCTCTGCAAATTCCAATTTATATAATTATAGCTCCTTAAAAATGGTATGCCCTGCCTCACAGGTAGCTCCAGTGAGGCCCCCCCCCCCCTTTCCGGTAACTAGAGGTATTCAAGTTAGAAACTGGATAACCACCTTTTTTTTTTTTTTTTTTTTTTTTTTTTTTTTTTTTAGTTTTTATTTACCAGATATATGCATGAGTAATTCTACAACATTGACAATTGCCAAACCTTTTGTTCTAATTCCCCCCCTCCCCAGATGGCAGGTTGGCCAATACGTGTTAAATATGTTAAAGTATAAATTAAATACAATATATGTATACGTGTCCAAACAGTTGTTTTGCTGTACAAAAAGAATCGGACTTTAAAATAGTGTACAATTAGCCTGTGAAGGAAATCAAAGATGCAGGGGGACAAAAATAGAGGGATTGGGAATTCTATGTAGTGGTTCATAGTCATCTCCTAGAGTTCTTTCTCTGGGTGTAGCTTAACCACCTATTTCTTAAATGTATTACTCATTCAGTGTAGTGGGAGTTAGAATTGGTAACCTAAATTTTGAGGGTTATCATACAGTTTGGAAAGAATTGTGGAATTAAGATGGAAAAATAGAAATTTTCCATTTGACCAAATAAGTAGACAGAGAATAATACATTTGATTCTGAACTGAATCAACAAGTGGTCATTTAACAGTTTGATGTATAGAATTAGCTGTAGCTGATACAAGGAACTTAGTCTTGATAAAGAGATGTCTTGCATATATCAAACAAGCAATAATTTAAGACATTGATTGACATGCCAGAATATTTGATATAGTTAATAAATACAAAGTAATTTAGAGATTTGAGATAAAATTTTGGTTTGAGATAGACAGAGGAAGTTTTATGAAGGTAAAATGTACCTTAGATCTTGAAGAATTTTGCTAGAAGGCTAGGAAGGGGAAGAAATTTTTAAGGAACATGAAAATAGTGTGAGCTAAAAAGATCAGAATATTTGAGTTGATACTTGATTGGAATTATGAATCTTTCTATTTAACATAAAAAAAGGAAGAAGATATATAAGCCAGCAATCATATTTATTCCTGTACAGATCTTTATTTAGACCATAATCCTGACAGTATTTTGAAAAGTAAAATGTCCATTGATATAAAAATTATACTTATGAGTCAGTCATACAATTTTATATATACTAATTAAGGGGGAAAGTGCTGCCTATATTTGTACGAAGACTATTTAAAAAAACAGGCAAAATGTCACAAAAACTATCTTTGTGAACCAATCAATCTCAACAACTATATTGACTAGTTTAATAATGAGGCTGTTCCATTATTGAATTAGTACTATATTCCTGGAGTTACTAGGTAGTTTAAAACATGTCCATGGTCCAATCCCCAAAACACACACACACACACACACACACACACACACACACACACACACACACACACACACATACACATATTAGGTGGCTTCTAACTGTGAAATGGATGGGAGACGGATGGGAGCACTTGTTAGGAGGCCCCAGGTGTGACCCATGTTCCCTTTTATGCCATTAAAATAACTCTCAATCCAAAAATATCTAAGCTTTGTGAGCAGAGCCCTCTGCTTAACTAGGGCATCAGCCACAACAGTCACATTCTAGGGCTTAGGAAAAATTGTTAGTTCATAATCAGGGCTAGCTCAGAAAGGAAAGTGGATTTTTTAATTTTTTGACATTATTTTGCATATATGGAGAACTGGGGAAAAGACTACACCTCAAAAATCTATGTAGTGTTTTAAAATACATTTATTTGCTTCCTTGCTTCTTAATGTAAAAAGTTGTTTGCTCCTGTTTTAATTTGACAAAATATTTTCTTTGTTTCCTTGAATTATGGAGGAGAGTGGTGAGTTAAATTCCTTTTGAAAAATGACTAATGTTGAGAAAATACATTTTTGTAAAATCTATAAAAGAAATCAGGACAAAGACAGTTGTGATCTTGTCTGACCTTAGCCAAAAGAGAACTAGCTATCTTGCCCTCGTTGACTAAGATGTTTTAGTATGTTTGAAATTTTATTTTTATTTATTTTTTTAAAAGTTGGGTTATAGGAGTACACCCTGTAACCACAAAACCTTTCTCCATTCTGTGCATGTATAATCTTTTTTTTTTTTTTTGCTCTATGACGAAGTTATGGCGTTCCTTATGAATAGACTGGTATTCCATAAGGCTTCCAGAGGTAATTTAGTTGTTCTGTACAAGATGGAAAACTGAAGGATTTCTCCTATTAAAATATTTTCACTTTCCTTCATTTTTCAGCTAACTCTTTGTTACAAATTGTGAAATGTCCCTTGGGTACTACTTCTCCACACAAGCTTTTGAATAACAAAAAAACCCACTTTATATTTGTTGATTAATTGTATTCTTATGTCTTGGCTGTTGACTAAACTTTGCTGTCTTTTCTTCCCCTCTCTCCGGCCACTAATCCCTTCTCTGTACTTGCTGCATGGTGCATGCTGAACCAGAGTGAAGATGAGGAGACGGATTACGATATGAATGACTCAGATTAAGTTTAAATGTAATGGTGAGCTTTAGCTGCCCTAGAAATTCCTTCAAATGCCTCACCTTTTGATGACCCAGAAATATCTCACCCTTAACTCAAACTTCTCCTTTAGTTAGTGCTGCTGGTATGTTTGTTCAGTTGTAGTTCTCCTGTGTCACTGGTGTTCCCTAAAATTCCCTGACTGATTGTAGATCCTGTGTAGTGAGCTAACCTAAGTGTGTCTTTCTGACTGTAAAGACTTGTTGGAAGTACATAGTCTATTTTACCACTAAATAACTAACATTGGTTGTTATGGTAGCTGGCAGTGAAATTTCTAATGTTATGTTATAGGGCTCTCTCATTGACTTTATTTTATTCAACATTTTTATTAATCACATGGGTGAAAGCTTAAATGGCATGCTGATATAATGTGTGGGTGACATAAAGATGGGAGATTTAGCCAATGTATTGAATGGCAGGATCCAAAGAGAATTCAGCAGGTTGGAATAAGGGACTGAATCCTATACGATGCCATTTAATAAAGATAAATGTAAAGTTCTACACATTAGCTTAAAAATCAACTATTAAGATATTGTTTAGGGAGATGTATCTAGGTGTTCATATAAAGAATTGGAAATTTTAGTGAACTAAGTTTTATGTAGGCTCAAAGTAGGTCAACATATGATCTTGAGCTACATTAAGAGAAATGCCTTGGACAGACTATATCTAGAGAATTGTATTCAGTTATAGGTTATTTTAGGGAAAAAAAGTATAAACTGGAATGGAATGTATCTGGATTGGGGGGTAGCCAGGATGGTGAGGAGAATATGACAAGATTATTGAAATTCCTGAGAATATTTAACTTGGAGAAGAGAAGATTTGGGCTGGAATATGGGAGAGGCCAGGTATATTAGAACAACAATAATGTTTGATCTTTATGACTTTATCTAACTGCATTAATATTTTCAGATACAGGATATCTCAAAGGTCTTAGTATAGCTTAAAAGTTTAAAAACTCTTTTGAACTATTAAAGCTTAAACTGCACTAAGACTTTTGAAACACTTTGTATTTGAAGGCCTGTAACATAGAAAATGGATTAGATTTATTCTTCTATGCCAGAAGAACTATAGCTAATGGATAAAAGATATTAAGAGGCAGAATGTAGATCAATATACTTATGAAGAATTTTCTAAGTATTAAAGATGCCCAGAAAGGATGGGAGTAAGCAAATAAGTAGAGTTCCCTGCAGTTGTTTCTGGTTAATACCTCTTTTTCCAAGATTTGTTATATAAATAATTTCAGATTCAGGAAACACAGCTTTTCAGCAGGGTTATTTCCAAAGACAACAGTTTGATCTTATTTTGTCAGACATCTTCTCATTGGGTTGTAGTGGATAATTACAGAAACATCAGAAGGCTCAGATTAACAAAACTTATTGACCAATGTTGTGTGCTCTCATTTCACTTATCAAAAATTTGATGCTCCCCAAATATTAGTATGGATAGCTTTAAAAGTTACAGAATATTTGGAAATTTTGGCTTGAAATTAAAAGCTTTGAGTAATGTCATAAACCTCCTATGGGGTTTTTGGTGACCCAGAAACCTATAGCCAGCATATTAGAAAATGGAATGATAATCATCATAAAGGAAATCAAATGGGTGCTTTTTCTGGTAACCAAGAGTTCTAGGGCATCTGGGTTTATAAATGCTGTAAATTAGAGCTGGAGGTGGTGATAATGAAAAAGGGTCATCTCCATAGAATGCTTAAACTTTTCAGATGTTATTAATAACCAGTTAAGGATTTTCTTAGCAGTGGACTATATTTAGCTAGCCAAGTAATTTCCTTCTTTTTAGGGCCAAACTTACCCTTGAATATAGACAGATTTTCTTTGCAAATAGCTGTGTATGAATTTAAATGTCAAGTTCTAATTTGACAGGTTCTCACATATGGCTTTCCAGTTTTGATGCTCTTCTGCTACCTTCCATGAGTGTCTCTGTGATTGTCAGATTATTATTGGTATCTAGAACTGGGCTTCTTAGACTTTTTTTCACTCATGATCCCTTTGTGCCCGAGAAATTTTTATGTAAATCTCTAGGTATATAGGGTGTGTGTGTGTGTGTGTGTGTGTGTGTGTGTGTGTGTGTGTGTATGCCCTCACAAACCAAATATTTATTGATAATAAATCATAATTTTAAGATTTCTTCCCTCCTCCCCCATATTCAGTTACAAGATCCCATCCATATGAGATCATGAACCACAGTTTAAGAAGCTGGACTCTATAGGATTGTTCTTATTAGAGAAGCTATAAAAAGAAAACTTCAAAGTATAATGTGTAATGAGTAGAACAAAAATGACTAATCATAAAAGGGATGGAATAACCATTTATATAGCTCCTACTATGTGCTGGGCATTGTCACAAATGCTTTAAAAGTAGTCTTTCAGGGGCATCGAGGTGGCGCAGTGGATAGAGCACTGGCCCTGTGAAGTCAGGAGGACCTGAGTTCAAATATGGCCTCAGACACTTAACTCTTCCTAGCTATGTGACTCTGGGCAAATCACTTGTCTCAGCTCAGGGGGAAAAAATATTCTTTTATTTGATTCCGATCAGCCAATAAACATTAAGTGCCTGTCATGTGCCAGGAACTATGCTAGACTCTGGGATACAAATAGTAAAAAGACAGTCCTACCCTTACTGTTTACCCTCTCCAGTCAGAAGGAGAGACGGAATTGCAGGGACAAGGGAAGGCTGAGGAGGTATATCAGGGGTGAAAAGATCTTGCAAGATGAGGTTTGAGGGAGCATAGAGGAGTGCAAATGGGATGCAAAATGATATGGCTACTGGGTATCTATCTGTATGCCTATCTGTCTTTCTGAATCTTGAAGATTCTGAACATAAATCCTTCCCACCCTCCAAAGTAAGTGTATTTTGTTGTATTTTCATTTCTTTGCCATTACTAGGAGGTATCATCATGTTTGACAATCCTGCTTTAGTCACTAGGAAACCGGTGAAGGCTTTAAGCAGAGGAGTGTATGAAAGAAATTTGAAGAAATTTGCTTAGTTAGCCAGTGACTTGAAATGTAGACTGTTTGCTAATTATTTTCAGTTATTTGATCTGCATGCATAATATGAAAAATTTGTTCATGTTCATGAGGAAATTCTGTGTGTCTGTATCCCATAAACATTACTCATTACCTTTGTCAGGAACCATCTACTTAGGAGAGCTAACTTTTCCAGCAAAGAATGAAAACTGCTGACTTGATCAATTTTATTCTGTGTTCCTCAAAGGGACTTTAAAAAAGTGTAGCTGGTAGTAACCTACTAGCAAAGCTGCAAAGTTCCATCACCCTGTTTCAAGGCATCAAGATTTCCTGTGGATTGTTAGCCTCAGGTGTGGGAGTGAATCCACAACTGAAACATGTCAGCTGGTTGTCTTGGTGCAACCCCCACCCTCCCCTGCCCATCTGGCACACTCCTACACACTCATTCCTTCAGTTCACCTGTGTCTTGAATGAAAGTAGAGCACACATTAAATCAGGGTTGTCATGGTAAAGGAAGTAGACCTATTCTTTGACAAGGAGTATATGCCTCTACATTGAGGAGATTACAAAGTAGTGGCTTTCCATGCAATATAATAAAAGGTTTTCCAAATAACTAAGCATGTACTTGGCTAGGGCATGCTGAGTCAGACTAACATGTCTGAAGCTCTTTCTACTTGACTAGGTGCTTCTCAAGATAATCCTGCATTCTCAATTTTTTTTTCCCCCAAACCTGCTGTCTTCTATTATTTTATGTTTTTGTTCTGTTGTGGGCAGTTTTATAATAACAGAAGAAAGAGATTCCTAGTTATGTGATATTTGCAAGTCATGCAGTTGCAGAACAAATTATGTCCAGGATCCCCTCAGTAGGTCATGGACCCTGAACAGAGATTTACAAAGGTTTTCTAATAGTACAGTTACTATTTTAAGAATGTTCCAGAATTTGGGAACATTGATTATATTAACTGCATTCTACAAGACAGTCAGTAATACAGTGATAATTTCCCTGGAATTAAGACAATTCTAGTAACTATACAGACTGTAGGTGCTATAAAATGAAGCAAGTTTAGTGTTCTCAATTCCCAATTCTTTTAAGATTTCCAGCAGATTTCTTTCCTGCTAGTTGTATGGTATTTTATTTTATTTTTTTAAATAACATTGGTGGGGCCAAGTGGATGGTTCCATTTCTCCCAAACCAATTAAGGGGAAGGGAGGAATAAGCCCTTATCACCACAGACAAAACCGTCTAGGAATCATTAGTCCACAAGGGGCTACTGATAGAGTAGATAGCTATTTCACAGATAGTTTAAGTGGGCCTGGTCTACTTTGGGAAAGGTCTTAGCAGGGTGAGTGACTTCGTTGAAGATGACAGCTGTAAAGCTACTAAAGATGATATTGCCGAAGAAAAGCATAATTTGGTGTGGTCTTGTTATCAGAAGTGATTCTTACACCAGTGCAATAGCAAACAGAAATGGGTCTTTAGTGACTTTGGGGAACTGGACAGTTTGACTGATTCACTACCTCACCCAGAGTCAAGGTGGCATTAATCCCTTATTTCTGCTTAACACATATTGGGGGCATAGGCAAGCGGTTGATATAAGCAGTATAGCATTCCAATTCTTGTAAGCTGTGGTGATATCATTAAGCAGTACAAAGAATTTACTATTTTCTAATTTAGCAATTTGAGAAGCTATCCAGTTGGATAATTTTTCTGTGAATGTATTTAGCCAGCATAAAAAAGAAAAGGGTCCCAGGAATCAAGGGGGTCCAGTGGCTCCTCCTAAGGCCTGCAGATTACCTCCAACAATCCTGATGAGTTGCAGAATGACCCCAGTATCCATAATGGAAAAGATTGTACATAAGTCAAAGTCCCCTTGATTGTATATAATGACAAACTCAACACCTATGAGGCCCAATAGCTTTGAGGTGATACAAAGCATGATCTAACCTCCCTAATCCTCCAAAATAAAGATTACTGACAGCATCAAGTTTTTTCCTTCCTGGGAGGAGTAGATAGGGGAGGAAAAGACCACAAAAAGGCACAAATTAAACATAGCAAAAACATTATGAGATAATATGGATAGGGGTAGGTTTTATGTGAGAATTATGTATCCAGGAATTCTTTCCCTTGATTTTGATTACTGTTGGAGTGGTCAGTAGCACCTGGAATGGGACTGTCCCAAGAAGAATGAGTTCCTTGATCTGCTGGAAATTCTTGAGATAGATCTTATCTTTTGGACCAAAGTCATGTATTGAAAAGTATGAATGTCCAATCTGTTCTGCCACACATATCATGGAGTTCTAGCAGCCTGGTTTATTGCTTCTGTATAAAAGAAGCAACAGAGTTATCTCCTCTTGATAGAGATATATATATGGGAAAAGCTCTAGCTTAGATTTGGGTGTGGTGGGAGTTGGGAAGTGCCAGAAAAGCTTTTCAAAAGGAGATATGTATGGTTACTTCCTCTAGCTGACACTCCAATAGAACAAAGCCAAAGGATGTATATCAGACCACTTTAGATGAGTTTCAGCACACAGCTAATGACTGAGCGAGGGGACTGAAAGTTATGATAGGAAAGTGTATTTATTGAATTTCCATGAGGCCAATGGTCTCCCATCATTCAAGGAAGATACTATGCTACCCAAAGGAACTTCTACAAGTAGATGTCTGTCCCTGAGAAAAATTAAGGGGATAGCCCAGGCAAAGGCAAAATAGAAGCCTCTTGACTGAGTTTTCCTATTGTGATATTTCTGAACAGGAAATTCTCTCCCCACTCCACCCCCACCCATTAATGCTAAGGCTGGCTTTTGATACTCTGTCAATAAATGTGGAACTCTGCTGCATGTCTGACTGTTAACTGTGACTCCTACCTGGAATCAAATAGAACTGAGTTTTTCCCACTATGGCTTGTGTTAGATCAATCTGGGTCCTTGATGGAAGTCTTAACACTATCATAACCATGTCCCTGTCTTTCACAGCAAATTTCCATAACGAGGATAGATGAATAATGTAAGTTTGTCACTGAAGGGATTGATACGAAAACACCTGAATTATCACAATAGGACCCAAATATGAAAGATCATGTTGATCTTTATTTGTGGTCAACTCCATATTCTATATAACTAGGTAAATGGCTTCTGTGGATCTGCCATTCTTGTGTAAGTATATATTTATGAATAAGGGTAGATCCTGAAAATATTTCATTCTTTTAAAATGATATGAGGTCATGTGCAAAAATGTTTGGGCAGCCCTTTTTGTAGTGGCAAGAAAACTGGAAACTGAGTGAATGCCCATCAGCTGGAGAATGGCTGAATAAATTATAGTATATGAATATTATGGAATATTTTTGTTCTATAAAAAACTATCAGCAGAATGATTTTAGAGAAGCTTGAAGAGACTTACATGAATTTATGCTGAGTGAAATGAACAGAACCAAGAGATCACTATACATGCCAAATAACAACTCTTAAGGAACCTCATGGATAAGAATAACTTAAAGGATATATAGTACTTTTCTCCAAACAGTAAATTATTATTATCCATTTTAAAGTAAATATACCTCACTTAGTATTTAACAGTTTCCAAACGTTTTTATCACATCATTTTAATAAGCTCAATTCATATATTTACAACATCCAAATTAAGAGAAGTTGCTTTTTTAACAGCATTTCTGATACAGTGCCTTACCAAATTTTATATTTTATATCAATCACATCTAAAACCCAGTATAGAGTTAACCACTATAGAGTAATTATATTCAATTAAAGAAATAATAAGAAAAGTTAACATTTAGACAATATTATATTATATACCTATATACCAGGTATTGTGTTAAGCACTTCACAATCATGTAATCCTCACAACACTGCCAGGTAGGTGCTACTATTATCCTTTTACAGATTAGGAAATTGAGGTAAACAAGTGAAATGATTTGCATAAAGTTACAAATTTAGATCTTTCCTTGTTTGCTCTGCCCATTTCCAAGTTGATAAGAATTCTATTTGGAATGAGGTTATAAGTGGGCAACTGGGTGACTTTGCTTCTGCCTGAGTTTCTTCTGCTCCCCCCTATAACTGAGTGCTTGACAGGAGCAGGGGTGACCTCTAACTAGAAACTCCAAGACCACTAAAGTCACCATGAAGACCTGGAATGGGAAAGAGAAATTGGATGTTCCTAAGATCAGGTTTGTCCAGCCCTGCAGGACAGGATATTAACTACTGTGTTAGATTGGAATTTGGAGTAATAGCTGATATATTCAATATAACAGGAATGCAGAATCTATTATAGCAGATATCTGAAAATCCATAGCTTAGGCAGAACCTTTCATTTGCCTTTTGCACAAAGAATGAGATGTAGCCAAGCCAGCATGTTGATCCTACTACACAGATGATCTTAACAGTATCCTTTTGCTGCAGTATCTCAACTTCAAGAATAAATAAGGCAACAGCTCCCAACTTTCCTCCAAGAAATATAGAACCCTGGCACACTATCATCAGTATCTAACTAACCCCTAGCAATTTTAAGCCTTCTTCCAAATTCATCAGGATTTATAGACTTTTGCAACAGAAGATTCAGGGCTCATACTAATATTTATTCCTGACCTGGGAAGATTGGAAAATACTATAGGAATTGCTATGTATGTATAGCTCTGCATCTGGTAGAAACACATATCTTTTCATCAGGAACTATAGAACCTTTACCCCAGCAGTAAATTCAATAAATGTGATGGGCCCTTTCTGGAGAAATCCTCAAAAATTACAAAATCCTAAATTTAATGCAGCAACAACTGAAAGTTGCTCAGTTCAATGGGTTTCTACAACTGTGGAGCAAACCTAAAAGGTTTATTAATAGCAGTTGTCTGTGTAGCCATCATTAGCAACATTTATGTCTCTTGAGAAAAATGTAATTTATGGTCCAAAGTAATCCCAGTAGACTTTAGACAGAAAATGCCATCTGCAATCAAAGAACTAAGGAGGCTCAGTGTAATCAAAAAACAAAAAAAAAAAGGAAAAGAAAAAATGTAATATATTTTTTATGAAATGACAATTCCTCAAGTTTTATTTCATTTTGACTTAAATTTTTGTCCTGTTATGAAACTAAATTGATGCACCATATTTTAAGATGAAATACAGTAGATTCTGTTTTGTTTTTAGTTCAGTAGGAATCAGTGTTTTTTATTCTTTGTTCTATATTTATTGTGATTTTTGGAAACATATCAGCTTTTACATCTATTTGTATTATTTTGTACATCTATTTGATTCATTTGTTTTTTAAAACATTGGCCCATGGAGTGTATTATATTGAATAAAAGGTATTGAGAAGAAACAAATTATTTATGGTACAATATTGCTTTTTGGAACTTAGGTGTGCGTCTTTTGCTAGCCAAGTGCTATAAGATTTACGCCTCGTGTTTTTTATTTCATTTGTGTAGCATTCAAAATGTCCATTTGAAACTGCATTTTGAAAAACATACATTGCAATAGAAAAAACTGAGCAAGATTCATAATCAAAAAAGGCTAAGAACAGTGAGATGCGTTTGAAGACAGATACTTCTCTGATCGTGAAAACAATTTTGATAAAATTTTCAGCAAAAGTTCAATTTAGGCAAATTCATTTAAAATGCAGTAAAAATTATGATCCTGTATAATTCCTTTAAGTATACATTTCTGTAGAAACCTGCACTGTAACATTGTCTCAACCATCACAGGTTGACTGTAAATTATTTATTAGTCTTTAGTACAGACTGAAGAAGCACTGTTGCCTCAGAAAAAGCATTTTTGCCTAAGGTTTTTCAGCTTTACAGTAGCTATTTCAACATATGTTATAATTTATAATTAGAAATATTGCTTTTGCTCGGAGTTGGTGATATTTAAATTTTTAACCAAAGAAAATAGCATCTTTTGGACTTGATTAATGGTATCTTTTGAGTTTATCAACTATTTCGTTTGTGCACAGATAATATATAAATTAAAAATGAAAAAAAAAAAAAAAAGAAAGGTTATAAGACTAATCAGTCCAGTCATGAGTTCTGATATCTTGGGTCTTTCCATTGACCAGGTTTCAGATCCCATTAGTCTTTCATTCTTTGACAGGAGTAGGAAAGATTAGTTACATTCTATACTAGTCAACAGATCATAGATGCATCAATGTTTTAATTTAACCTTACCCATAAATGCAGGAAATTACATTTACCCATAACCTAACAGCTCAGTAGTTTTGGTTTTTTTTTTCCCTTCATACTCTTTTTCTTTCTTTCTTTCTTTCTTTCTTTCTTTCTTTCTTTCTTTCTTTCTTTCTTTCTTTCTTTCTTTCTTTCTTTCTTTCTTTCTTTCTTTCTTTCTTTCTTTCTTTCTTTCTTTCTTTCTTTCTTTCTTTCTTTCTTTCTTTCTTTCTTTCTTTCTTTCTTTCTTTCTTTCTTTCTTTCTTTCTTTCTTTCTTTCTTTCTTTCTTTCTTTCTTTCTTTCTTTCTTTCTTTCTTTCTCTCTCTCTCTCTCTCTCTCTCTCTCTCTCTCTCTCTCTCTCTCTCTCTCTCTCTCTCTTTCTCTCTTTCTTTCTTTCATAGCTTTTTATTTACAAGATATATGCATGGGTAATTTTTCAGCATTGACAATTGCAAAACCTTTTGTTGCAATTTTTCTCCTCCTTCCCCCCACCATCTCTCTCAGATAGCAGGTAGACCAATACCTGTTAAAGATGTTAAAGTGTATGTTAAATACAATATATGTGTACATATCCATTCAGTTATTTTGGTGCACAAGAAGAATCAGACTTTGAAATAGCGTACAATTAACCTGTGAAGGAAATAAAAAATGTAGGTGGACAAAAACAGAGGGATTGGAAATTCTACATAGTGGTTCACATTCATTTCCCAGTGTTCTTTCACTGAGTGTAGCTGGTTCTATTCGTTATTGAACAAATGGAACTGATTTGATTCATCTCATTGTTGAAAAGAGTCACATCTATCAGAATTGATCATCATATAGTATTATTGTTGAAGTATATAATGATCTCCTGATCCTGCTCATTTCACTCACCATTAGTTCATGTAACTATCTCCAGGCCTTTCTAAAATCTTGCTGGTCATTTCTTACAGAATAATATTCCATAATATTCATATACCACAATTTATTCAGCTGTTCTCCAGCTGATGGACATCCACTCAGTTTCCAGTTCCTAGCCACTACAAGGAGAGCTACCACAAATATTTTTGCACATATAGGTCCCTTTCCCTTCTTTAGTATCTCTTTGGAATATAAGCTCAGTAGGAACACTGCTGGATCAAAGGGTATGCAAAGTTTGATAACTTTTTGCAGTTTAGTAGTTTTGATTTGTCCTTACTTTTGTGAGATGAGATTAGTACAACCTTGACTAAAAAAAGAAATACCAAAAACCCCCTTAGACAATATCAAATGATAATCCCCCATCTCTTTGTAAAACCCTGTGAAATTGCATAGACCATATATGGTATTGGAAAATGTAATATTTTAAAGGCCAGAAAAGCTTTTCATAGTAGAGATTAGGTTGTGATTTGTGCATTATGCTGTTGTCTATTAATCTAGTGTGTTTTCTATTTTTCCTAAGAATAACTATCAAGATATGGTAAAGGGTGTGTGTGTGTGTGTGTGTGTGTGTGTGTGTGTGTGTGTGTGTTTGTATATGCGCGTGTGTGCATGTGTATGTAACCTCCAGTAACCTCAAAACCACTGCACCCATTGTGCTGTCTGGTTGTGGGCTTTCATAATCTGATAGTGATTGCAGCTATGAGAAATATTGTAATATCATTTCTTGCCAGTTATTTACTAGCTCTCTTAGCTCCTGCTTAGGAGCACCTAAGATACTTGAAACTATGGAGACACGCTGTCCACCATTCCTTTGCTTCAAATTAAGCTTTTTTTTGGGGGGAGGGAAGGAGGGCTTTTTAAAAAGCTCAGTGAACTTGGTTGCCTTTCAAGGGACTAAGCAGTTGAGCGACTGCCCTTTGAAGACAAGTGCTTAAGCTTTTAGTAAAGTTTTTTTCTGACTTTTCATTCTGCATTTGTTCTTTCAGATTTTGCAAGAGAGGGGTTCCAGGATGTGAAGATCACAGTATTGAGAGATGAAGAATTTTCGCTTTTTTTCCTCCCAAAATACAATGAAATGCCATGTTGAAGAGGCTTGGCTATAAGAAGAAACCTGCTTTAGACAATTTTTTATTGAGATCTGGGTTTGAATTTGAATCTTTTTTTGAGGGCCTATTTAAGTAGTGTGAGATGGAATTGACTGGCTGTGAGAGCGTGAAGAAATCACTCTTTGGCAGAGTGCACAGAGAATGTGTGTGTTCAGCCTGGTGCTGGCACATGGCAGGACTGGCCCTGGGTGGAATTAGCACACACCCTGAATTCTTCCCCAGGTCTGTCTGTACAGGACTGAGGTGGAAAGATCCTATAATGATTGGTGTGAAGTGATTTTTTTTTAACCTTTCTTTTTTTTTCCTTTGGTATTAATCTTTGAAGATAGTTTAAAGGACAATGTACTTGGTGCTACATATTACAACCCTTAAATGCAGATGTTTGGGGCCTTCACTGTTAGGAAATGCTTGGCAGCCCCAGTTTACTGTCTTACACTGTTTGGTCACCCCATCCAAGCTTTAGGAGATCAAATGATATCAGAATGTAATATGTTTTATCACCAGGCAGCAGGAACATACAAGTGAGATAAGTTCAGCCAACCAGTCTTATTGCATGCATTTAGTTGAGAGTTACCTTTGCCATTAAAGTGAAGTACCTAATAAGAGAAGATTCTTTTTGTCACTACTTCCTGAAGATCTTTTCTTAGTAACTAAATCTTCTAACAAAAATTAAGCTTCCATCCCAGCTAAATGTTGGATTAGAAAATGTACTTTCCAGTTAAGAAAACTTTGTATTATCTACCCCTTCTCCCTTTAAAAAAAAAAAAAAAAAAATTATAGCTCATTTACCAAATGTTCCTGTTTTTACTTTCTAGGAATGCTTAAAAGAATTTTTTTGGATTAGGTTAAATGATCGAAAGAGAGGTACTTTGCCTAAAATTATATAGACTGGTCGGTTGTAATTGCTGACGTCACTCTGTCCACGCATCTGTTGTCCAAGTGATCTCCATTGGGATTGGGGAGGTGTTTTGCACAGATTTTCACCTGATTTCTTGAGTTTAAAATCTGGATTGAATTGAAAAATTCAGGATGTTTACAGTGCATCATATGTCTCTCTCTTCCTCTTTCATTTTCTTTCTAAAACTATGCAGTTCTCTCTAGAATCATGGGGATGTTTGAGATCTCACACCCCACACAGAACCAGTACAGGATATGCTAGCCTTACATAAGATTGGAACTATTAGTGTTTTTGTTTTTGTTTTTTTTTTTAAAATCTTTTAGCATGCTTTTTAAACAGATTTAACTAAAGTAGTAGTGTGAAACTAGTTTTCTAAAGCTCTGTTTGGTAAGGTGAAGATGTGAGTATCTAGAATGAGTAGACTCTTTGCTCCTAATTAACAACTGTTTTAAAGGGAAGGTGTAAGAAAACTGACCCTCAGGATTGCTGACATTTACATTTTGGAGGATGTCTAGAATTTTAAGGCTTTTAAAACATTAAATTTCAAAATATTTCCTGAAATGTTGCCGCCATCCCTTCCTCTTGCCAGTGACATGTTCAACAAACCTCCCTTTTTATAAAGTTTGTTGTATGTTATTGTTAAAAAGGTTGGCTTAAACTATTTGTAAAAAAACAAAAACAAAAATATTTCTTACAGAACAGATTTAGTAATAGGCTAAATGTTTTTTTTTTGTTTTTTTTCCTTTCACCCAGCTGAGGTATGGAAGGATTTGTTGTGTGTTGTTTCCACTTGGATATGTTTTCTGCAGGAAGCTGCTAGCTGCTTAGCATCCATTTGATTAGTGATATTGAGAAGAAAGGTTTGTGGTGTTTTTTTTTTTAAAGATATTGAGACTTAATTAACTAAAATTTATTCTAAAGGGGATATTTATACTTTTATACTTTTTTAGGTATCCATATTTTATCAGCTTAAAGTTTAATGCCTAAGTTTCCCCTTGAAAATAGCAAATAATAATGTATATTTACAGATAAGCATAATAGTTGTTAGTGTCTTAAACTGCATCTAAAAGTCTCTGCTGCCAAAGTCCCTAGATCAGCATCTGGGGCTAGAGATTGATTACATTGAGCTCCAGATGTAGTCTAGGGCATCTCTGCTACCATCAAGGCATTAGTTTTGCTCTTGTGAGCCATGCAGAGTAAGCTCAGAGTTCTATTTCTTGGCTTGGTTTTATTTGCCTTAGGGAGCAAGAGTCATGGTTCCCAGAAGTAAGGTTCGCTTAGTGCCTGTCTCTTGTCATCCACATTCCAATCACTGCACAAGAAGGGTATTATAATTCCTTTCTTTTGACCAAGCAACTGTAGTGTGACTTTTCAGGACTGATTATAGCCAGCAGACCTGAAAGAAAAAAAAAAGAAAGTACTAGAAAGAAAGCATACAGATTTCTTGGAAGTAGAATTTGCAGAATTATTCCAGAACTGAAGAATTTCCCTTATGGAGTGACTTCATATTGGAATACTTGCCATTGTTCATTTGCTTCTCCCAATGGCATTGCCTTCCTTTTTGCCTCCATTATTCCCCTGTTTGGGAAGGTGGTGAAAGGAGCACCATTTTAAAATGAAATTTTATTGATACCTCATAAAGTTGTTAATGTTGTGTCTGTCTCTTTTTTTGGCTAAAAATAAAAATGATGCTATAAATGATGATTTCCCAAGTTTCATGGGAAATTTCTAGACAACTCATTTGAAAGAATTGGGGGGGAGGGGATTAGGGGGGAGAACTTCTAGTTTCCCTTACTAAGTAGCAGTGCATTCTTTAGTGGCCCGTAAAATCAGACCTTAGGCTAGGATTATTTCTCCTCTAGAACTCCAAAGGACCTGCTGTTTTATTCCTTGTGTTTTCAAAATCTTGTATCCAAGACCAAGTACAGATGGCTGCCTCCAGAGGAGGCTTGCTATGTGCAACTGGCTCATCATTCTTAAGACTGTTAGGATTCTCACACCTGCCACTATATAAAAATCAGAAGAGTATTATATTATAGAAATGCTGATGTCTGTTTTGCATTGATTAATTCTCTCTGTCTAGCTGTAAGAGCAATTTACCATAAGTTTCTTCCCCCAAAACCACTTTGAGAGTATAAATTTTCATTCAGTGTCTTCCATATAAACTAGCAGAAAAGCTACTCCAGGAAATTCTGTACCATCAGTTGAAAGAGTTTTACTAAAATTCCACGAAAAATTAATTAGCCTATAGTTTACCTCCCAGTATCAGGGTACAGATGTGACCTCCACTAGTCTAGAGCATTTCTCATAGAATTTCTGGTCAAATCTTATTGTTCTTTTAATTTTCTAATGTCCATGGAAAAACTTAATTTTTAGTTATCCCATCCAGTGGTCTAAGAGTCAGACTTTTTTTTACAGCTTGAATTGTAAACTTAACTGCTGCTGCAACTGGAAAAAAAAAAAATGGAGATATAAGAAGTGCTTCTGGTACCTCCCTGTTGCTCTATTTATTTTCTGGTCTTAATTACCCAGAAGCTGAAATCTGAGCAGGTGGGAAGAAAGGGAACAGAAAACTGAGCATTTCCAGATGTCAGTTTCTATCAGTTCTGGGACTTAACTCAGGAATGATACTTTGGCCATTATTTCAGGCTGTTCCCCATTTTCTAGAAACCCTTTGGAAAAGCAAAGGGATTAATCCTTTGAATATGCTTTGAAATTAGGGCTCTTTTATGGGTCCAAAAAGCACTCAGAAAAACAGTTGTCATCACTGTGTGAGGATTTACTTGCTGGTTAACACCAGTCTCCAGTAACTCCCTTCCTCAAATAGCACTGGCCTATTGGGTCTGACTGCCCTGGCAACAACTTTGGCCTTTCTGCCTGACTGGGACTACAAAGGGCTAATTCTGCACCACTATGGGGTTTTTAGTTGTTTCATTTTTTTGTTGTTATCTGTCCTAAGGAGCTCACACTTTTACTGCGGTAGAAAATACTAAGGGCTAACACCTTCCAGGTCTGTCTTTGGGGACTGTGTGTCTGTCTGTCTACAATTAGATATGGTGCTCAAACTTATTTTGAAAGAGTAGCTGCTGCCTTTAAAAAAAAATAAAAAAATAAAAAAAAGAACAAAACCCAATAACTTTGGATCAGATGCACATGCCCTTGGGGAAGGCTAAGCCTCCTTCGGGTCTGATTTATTGATGCCACTGTCTGTCCTTGGGTCATTGGGGGGAATTTCTTTGCCTTCTTCCCTCTCTGTCCCTCTTTTTTCTTCTTCCTTTCCCTCCATTTCTGAATGTGTCTGTTCAACCTGTTAGAATTTCAGGTGATAGGCTCTGAGAATATTGGGGTGATGCCTTTTCCCTAACACACTGTCTTCCTTTCCCACATCCCTTCTGATTGACTGAACCAGTCCTGGAACCTCTAGCTTGGCTTTGAGCTCGGGACTACTTCTCTAGACTTAGTACTTTCGCACTGTTGCTACTAGAGTTGCCACTCGGAGGTGATTGTTTTTAGACATTCCCTCTTGAAGGCCTGAATTGTAATTGTGAGAGGGGCTGGGCACTTTTTTTTTTCTTTACTTGGTATTTGTTCTCTCTTTTAGAGATCTGACCAAGATGCTTATGCACAAGTTCGGCCCTAATTAATTGAGCAGTGGTTCCCCAGGATGTGGGCCATTTCCTTGGTTCAGACTGTGGAAACACTGGAAAGGGATGGGTATGCGTCTGACTACTCTTTCCTTTCTCAAAAGCTACTGAGCTGCTGCTCTTAAACAAGACGGTTCAGTTAAGACTTCTCTTCATTTGGGCAGGATTTGAATTCCAGGGGGTCTGGGTTTTGAAAGCTCTTCCCAAGAGCCTCCCAGTCCTCTTCAAGTACTCCCTTCCCCTTGCTTCCCTCCAACTGATTTGCCAGGGAGAAAATTATCCATTTGACTGTGTTTTCAGTGCCCACTACCTTCCTGAGGTTTTTTCTGTGATGCTTTATTTCCCAGCTAGCAAATTAGCAATAAGTCTTCATTTCAATCTCTTTAAAGTGTTCTTATTGCAGCAGAACTCAGAGCCAAGAGTGGGCCCTGGCTCCTGAGCTTTAAAGTTGCATCAAGATTAAACTTAGCAGCAGCGAAGTGCACATGAAAAGTTGTAATTTAAGTAGTCCACCCAGAGGAATCTGGGAGGGAACTTTACATGGGGCTTCCTCCTTTATCCAAAGAGGGAAGGTGGCTGCCCATTGTTTCCAGAACAAATATATGACAAAATGTGTGGGTGTTTTTTAACCTTTTCATAACACTAAGCTTATTGTGAATTGTAAATTGCATGAAATAAACTTGTTTTCCCTTTTAAAATTTTGGTTTGATCTGAAAATATTTTTGGTCCATCTCTTGTGTTTCTATTCATTGAATCTTTCTTGAAGACCTGCCACTTGTTCCACACTGTTCTGGGCACCATGTGGAATATTGAAAAAGTGAGGTTGCCCTCACGTTGCTTTTAGCCCACTTTGGAAGATGAGCATGAGAAACAGTGAGCAATAAATTTCATGGAAAACTTAGTGAATTGTCCAGACCGATGATTTCATTAAATGTAATTTACTCCATTGAAGGGAAAGATTTTTCACCAATGAAGATTAGCAACTGTTGTACAAGATAGCGTCTAAACTGCCTGAGTCTATCATCAGCCTCTGTGCCCAAGAAGTATAAGCCAAGATGTGGGACGATTTATTAAATTTCTGGTGTATGTAAAATATTGTACTAGCACATACAGAGATGAAAAAGGCTAGTGTTTGGCTTTTAAGGAGCTCATAGTCCACTAGATTAAATGTGGACATAGAACTAGGATATAAGATAGAATGTGAGTAATACAAAGGACGTCGCTAGAAGTGTTGAAATTTAGAGATAATATCAAGCTGGGAAAGGAGGCTGTGGCAGTCACCTGGGTAAGAAAGGTTCAGACCTTGGCAGTTTAGAGTGAGCGGAAGTGATGGTGTGTGTGTGTGTGTGTGTGTTGGAAGTGGGAGGGGGGGGAAGGGTTGTGGAGGTAGGATTGACAGTTTGGGGAGTAGGAAAGAAGCAAATTACCAAATCTCTATGGATCCATTTTATCAGTTAAATTGAGGATTGAACAAAATAACTTTGAAGATTGTTTTTGGGTAGTGGAAAGAGTACAAACTTGGGAGTCAATAAACCTGGATTCCTGAGAGAGTCTGTTCTCTTATGGGAGAGCTCTAATTATTAAGTACACTTCTTCCCCCACTATTGGTCTTAGTCTTGCCCTTCAAGGCCAGGCAGCACTAATTTGATCCTTATCCTCACAGTAGGCTTTCCTGTATTGTGAAGTTATTGGATAAAATTTGCAGGCAGGAGGATTCTAGGCTTTGCAAGATGTGATGGTAAAGAAAGAGAGCTTGCTTTTTCCTTCTAGCCGAAGTGCCAAAAAGCTCTAGTCATTGTCCTTTGTCTTCTGGGGAAACCCCAGGAAAGCATGGCATTGGGCCAAAGGATCATTAATTAGTATGGGGTTGTGATCTTGGCCAAATTTTACTTCATCCCTATTTCCCACCCACAGATTCCCTTACTGATGCAGCTGCCCATCATCAGAATGCCCCAAGATCAAAAAATTCATAGATTCTGTGGATTTTAGGCCCTTAGAGATCATCTATTCCAATTTCATTTCACTGATGAAATTGAGAACTGAAAGCCTTTGCTAGAGCCTTCTGTTTGCTAGGGGCCCCAGTCCTCTCCTGTTTGGGCTCTTCTTGGTTCCTCCTTTCCTTGAGGGAAATTCCCTGATGACATGTGTTGACAATTTGACTTGCCACTGAATCACCTTCAGATTTAGGTCGGTGACTTTTGCTAGTAGGCCATTAGATATCTGCAATCCCCTTAGAAATCATATATCTTGTTTTCTAGCTCTTTTCTAGGCTCTCTTGATCTGGGACTCGGTGTTCTAGTTCCTTCCTCTTCTGTTCAGACCCAGAGATCGTCCCCCCAACTAATAGTAATATTGTTTTTACAGTGCTTTAAAATTTAGAAAGCACTTTCCTCACAACTGATCTGTGAGTGTATTATTCTCATGTTACAGATGAAACTGAGGCACAGAGAGATAAAATGTTTTGCCCACAGTCGCACACCTAGTCAGTAATAAAGAATGGGCTCACCCAAATCTTCAGATTTCCTAAGTATAGCACTGCTTCTGCAATACCTCCCTCATCCTTTCCTAGTGCTACTGCTTCTGTTTTCACCCCATAACCTCAGATCATCCCACATTTCATAGGATTTGCCCTCTTGATTCTCTCCTCAGATCCCAGGTGTCCTGTCTCCTTAAACTGAGATATCCAGGAATGGAGAGTATAGGCTTTATTAATGGGTGAATATAATAAAAATAGGCTTATGAGGAACAGAAGGGATATTTACAAATATACATCATTGGTTGATTGGTTGGCTTGTGTGAAGAGAAGATGGTGCCCTGAGGACTCCCTGCAGTGCCAGCTTACCCTGAAGGAGCATGCTCCTAGTAAAATGGGAATAGTGTCCTTTTCACTACCTCCTGGGTCTGGGATCTGAAGTTTGCAGATTCCCTTTTGTTCACATTCCCATGGGCTAAAGGGGCAGGCCAAGAAATGGGCAGGCAATCCAGAAACCAGAACCTCTCTTCCCTGGCTCTGGTGGGTCTAGTTTAGCTCAAAAAGTGAGCAGAAGAGTGAGGCAGAGTAGCAGGATGTGGGCGACCAGGCCAGGAGCAAAGCTTGCCAGATCTGTCAGCTGGCCCCGGGGCCCTCTCTTCCTATCGGAGCCAGATTTGAATTGCAATTCTGGGATGATCTTATGGATCCAGGCATGGTGGGAAGCAACTCGGATGTAGACTCCTGGACGGTTGCGGCGGGCACAGCCTTCTCCCCAGCTGATCACTCCAGCCTGGAGCCAAGAATGACCAATGTAGCAGACCAGGGGTCCTCCAGAGTCACCCTGTAGTAAGAAATAAACTTATGGTTAGACATCCCCAAAGGGAAATTTATATAGCAGCTATTATGTGCCAGCAACGTGCTGAACATTTTTTTACAAATATTCCTTACAACAATCTTTCAAGGTAGGTGCTATTATCCCCACTTTATAGTTTGGGACACTGAGGCAAACAGAGTTAAGTGAATTATCCAAGATTACACAATGAGTCTGAGACTACATTTGAACTTGGGTCTTCCTGAATTCAACTTCAGTGCCCTCATCCACTGATCCATCTACTTCCAAACTTAAACTGATATCACAACCCAGGCTTTTCTGTCTCTAAGCTCATTTGTATCTTTTCCTTATGTCCTTCTCCTCCTTTATTTTCTTTTTTTTCTTTTTATTTATTTATTTTTTGCTGCCTTCTCTTTCCTCTTCATTTTTGCCCCCTTTCCTTTTTTTTTTTTTTTTTTTTTTGGTCCTATCTCTATCCCTCCTTCATTCCCCTTCATCCTACCAATCTTGCAAAAAGCTGAAAGCCCTTCCATAAGGGTTCAAAACATGTACTTCAAGAAGCTTTCCTAAACCCATCATGTTTTTGTCACCCATCCCAAGTCAGTGACCTGTGTGTGATCTGTGTCCTATATCTCTCATGAGACTGGTATTCCCCAAACTAAGGGACAAGATTTACACAGAGATGTCCAAAACTGGAATTCATTCATTTTCCTCTTCCAGAACGGCTCTGTTTCTTTAAAGGACACTACCATCTTTCTAGTTGCCATTTTACAACCTTAGTGTCAATCTCTATTTCAGCCTGCCCATTTTAGAGAGAAACAGGTACAAAAAGAGAAAAACTTGGATAAGATTACACAGTAATTAACTGGCCCAACCAACCCTCACAACAAGATTCCCCAATTCTAGACTTAGCCTCTTGTCTTCACTAACTTATTTTACTCGAGAATCTACATACAAGGATTGTTCAGTATTAGAAATTGAGGATCTAAACTACTGCCCTACCAGGATCTCATCAATCTTTGTCCCAAGCCTCTGGTGTAGGAGCATACCTTGCAGGCATCTTTCTTCCCTTCTGCATAACCAGCACACAACATGTCATCTTGGATGGTTTTGGGTAGTACTCCATTGTCTGAGTCCTTGTTGTAGAGGATATTACACTTCTGTCTATCGATGATGGGCACGGCCAACTTCTGTAGAATTTGGGGGCTAGGAAGGTTATCTAGAGAGAGGGAGACCCCAACACTCTGAGTTACAGTTTTTCCCATAACATTCCACACATTCCATACCTTTTCCCCATAATAAAAATACCACTTCATCTCTTTGGATTATTAGGTACTTTTCTCTCTGCTGTTTTCCCCAACTCATTTATCATCTGCTGCTTTTTTTCCAGATTCTCATCTCACTTAAAATGTGGGATGGAACTCACACCTCTCAAATTGGCTAAGATGACAGAAAAAGATTAGTGTTGGAGGGGACATGGGAAAAATGAGACACTACATTGTTGGTGGGGTTGTGAAATCACCCAATCATTCTGGAGGGCAATTTGGAATTGTGCTCAAAGGGCTGGTAAACTGTGATCCAACAGTGCAGTATTGGATCTGTATCCCAAGGAAATCATAAAAGAGGGGAAAAGACCCACATGTGCAAAAATGTTTGTAGCAGCTCTTTTTGTGGTAGCAAAGAATTGGAAAATGAGTAGATGCCATTCAATTGGGGAATGGATGAATAAGTGGTGGTATATGAAAGTAATGGAATCTTCTATAAAAATGATATAAGAAATTCTATAAAAAACCAAGCTGATTTTAGAAAGGCCTGGAAAGATTTGCACGAACTAATACTGAATAAAACAAGCAGAACCAGGGATACATTGTACACAGTAACAGCAAGTTTGTGCAGTGATGGATTGTAAAAGACTTAGTGCTGTTCAGCAGTTCAGTGATCCACGGCAAAAACTTTGGATAGAAAACGCCATCTGCACAGATAGAACCATGGAGATGATTGAATATAAATCAACACATGCTGTATTCACTTTTTTTTTTTCCTCTTGTGGTTTTTCTCTTTTACTCTGATTTTTTTTTTCTCCCAACATGATTCATGAAAAAATGTATATGTGTAACCAGAAAAATTTTTTTTTAAATAATTTGTACCAAAAAAACCAAGATGGGATAAGGGAGAGAAGGAAAGTTAATATGGAAGGGGTCTTAAAGATTGTTCATTGTTCATGGACTCTACAATCCTGGTCTTTAAGCTATTAATGAGACTTTTGCAAACTCACTGCCATTCGTTTATAGACCACTGACAGACCTCTTTCCCCCAATGGAGTGCCAAGGTAAGCACAGAAGTCAGAACAACTTGGAAAGAATCTTTTAATTTCTTGTTGCTTTTTATGCTTTCCCCCTCCCTACTTCACAATCTTTGCAGGTACCCTATTCTTTTTCTGGCCCCAATCCTTTCTCTACTATTAAGTTTCCTTGAAAAACCTCAATTTGCCTCTTGTTTACCTTGCTCACTGGGACTGCCCCAGCCTGTGACCCAACAGTTCATCCCTGCCTCAAACTTGACTTCAGGGTTAGGGATGCATACAGGCAGGATATGATCAGAAAAGGTCACCGGAGCCTCCAACTGGACCAGGGCCACATCAGCACTTGAGGCCATGCCCTGATACTGGGGATTGCTTTCCACCCTCTTTACTCGAGCATACATGGCATGAGGCCCAGGATTCACCAGCTGCCGGGCCCCTAGGAGAACCTTGTACAGGAAAGTTTCCGAGGTACTGATAGAGAGGAAAAAGACAAAATAAAATCAACAGTAAGTAACAAGAAGATTCACTCTGATGGTGAACAGTCATATAGGAGAAGGGAAGGAGGAGGGACTTCCTTAGGACAATCACAGGCTTAAGCTAGAGGGAATTTTAGAGATCATTTAAGCTATATCTTCATTTTATAGAGAAACAGGCCCAGACAAATTAAGTGAATTATTTGAGGTCAAACATAATAAGTAACAAAGCCAAGATTTGCACCCAAGGCCAAATTCCAAATTCAGCGTTTTTTCATAGATTCATTACAGTAGAATTGGAAGAGTCCTTCGAGATCCTCTAGTTCATCCCCTTCATTTTGCAGATGAGAAAATTAAGTTTAGATGTTAGGCAATTTGCTTTAGGCTGCAGAAAAGGTAAATAGTTACAATTTAGATGTGTGTGGGCTCTGATTCTATGTTCAGTCTTTTTTTTATGTCACACTGTCACCCTTAGAGAAAGCCTGAAATTAAAATTAGATCTTAGAATTGCAGAATTCAGATTTAGGGAACAGAGTGGAAATTATACTTGACTGAATAACATTTTTGCAATATTCCCAAAAGATAACCACCTGCAAATGAAGACTTCGACTGAGGAGCAACTCATTATCTTCTGAGGCATCTTACTGCACTTTTGAACAATCCTAATGCTTTGAAAATTATCTTGACAGTCAAATTAATTTACCTCTATGCTCCTAATTCTGTCCCCTGGCATCAAGTAGAACAATGTTAATTCCTTTTCCCTGACGATCTTTCAAATATTTTAAGACAGCTACCATTTCTCCTCCAAATTTTCTTATCTCCAGAATTAGTATTCCTATGCACTTTAAATGATTCTTGAGGCCCCTCACCACCAGGTCCTCTAGGTTTTTTTCTAGATTGTCATTGCCCATCCTAAAATGCCTAGAAATAAACAATTCCCAATGGTGGCCTGCCCAAAGCAGGGGATAGTGTGACTATGACCTCCATTGTTCTGGACACTCTCCCTTTCTTAATATAGCTCAACTTTGCATTAACTTTTTGGACTTCCTCAGTTTACTTTTACTTCACATTAAACTTGTAATCCATTAAGACCCCAATCTCTTTTCCAGGTTATTTTGTGGGTTTTTTGTGCCTCCTTTATGCTATACTTCTGAAGTTATTTTTTAAACTCAGCTGTAGATCTTTATATTGAACTCTATTAAATTTTATCAGATATGATTTGTCCTATTCTTCAAGCTTGCAGAGATCATTTTTGCATTCTGATGTGTCAGTTGTTCTACTGCCTTCCAGTTTGCATCATCTACAAATAGGATAGTCAAACTATGTATGCCTTCATCCAAATTATTAAAAATATCAAGCACTACAGGATACTTTACCAAACAATCCATCAGCAAACCTTGATTAAGTACTTACTACAAGCCAATGGAGACTCCCTTTCAAGTTGACGCTGAACCATTATTGATTTCTGTCAGACATTAAATTAGTTTCACATTCACCTAATTCTTATGCCTCTCTGTCCACAATGCATCAGAGTTTTTACCAATTATTTTTGCTAAAGTTTAGAGGAACTATAGTATTTCCTAAAATACCAGTCTATCAACATTGCCAGAAACAAACCAAAAAAGAAAATTAGGTTAATCTGGTATTACTTGTTTTTGATGAAACCATGCTGCATTTTGTGATCATTGTTTTCTCTACTAGTTGTTCACAAATCCCTTTAGTCCCAGTCAAAATTGAAGTCATTGCATAGATTGCAAGATACATACTCTTTTTGAAAATTAAGACAATTTTGCCTTCTGCAATGGCACTTCATCCATTTTCCACTACTTTTCAAAAATCTCTGAGAGGTTTAGCAGTTATACTTGTGAATCCTTTAATGTCTTGGAATATAATGCATATAGATCTGGTGACAAACTCAAAGTAGCTATTCTTTTACTTATTTCTTTGTTATCTTTAGTTTTTGGCCCTATTAGCCCATTTCATTCTGTTCTTTCCATTATAAGGAGTTTTCTCTTTCTCAGAGAAACCAGACAAAAAAATAAGACTTGAGTAATTCTATCATCCCTTTATTACACATTATCATCACCTCACTCAGTCTTATGTCTTCTTTCATCCTCCTGTTTCCAAAATAATTTTAAAAATCAACCAATTTTAAGTGGATTTCTTCAACATAGAGAAGAACTAATCCAATTCCAATTGATTAATGATGGACAGAACCAGCTACATCCAGAAAAGGAACACTGGGAAATGAATGTAAACTGTTATTTTTACCTTCTGAATCCAATTCTTCCTGTGCAACAAAAAATTCGGTTCTACACACATATATTGTATCTAAATTATACTGTAATATATTTAACATATATAAGACTGCTTGCCATCTGGGGGAGGGGGTTGGGGAGGAAGGGAAAAAATCTGAATAGAAGTAAGTGCAAGGGATAATGTTGTAAAAAATTACCCATGCATATGTACTGTCAAAAAATGTTATAATTATAAAATAAAATTAAAAATTAAAAAAAAAAATCAACCAATTTTTTATATTTAATAATTCATTCTGAATTTTAACCCTCCTGACACTATTCCTATAGGATTGTGCCAGTTTTGTATTTACCCTATTTTTGCTTTTGCTGCTGTCTTCAGTACATTTCCCTTTAAAATCTGAATTAGTTGATTAATTCCTTGTGGATTAATCACATCAGTCTTTTTCAGCATTGTCTTTTATTCCTTACCGGAATTTTTCTGAAATTATGAGAAATAATTCTCATAATTTCATTTGTGAGAATTTTTCCTTTTGAAGGAAATTTCACTCCAGAATTTTAGGCTATGGGGGTCCTACTTAATCTTTCATTTAATTCTTTGAAGTTTGCTTTCTAATTTTTGATACATGTTAGATTATATGTCTGGCTTTCCTTACTACCTTCATTGTGAATTCTGAGATAGAAGCATCACATTCACTCTCTAGTTCCAATCATTTCTACTTTAGCAAATAGCTCTTTCTCTTTGGTACTCTGAAGGCAAATCCAGTGCTCTTTTTGTACTATATCACTGTTTACCCTGTTTTCATTCTTCAATTCACAGCTCATTAGAGCTGTGGTGACCCACTATCCTCCTTGTTCAAGGATGGATCCTGAAGCCAGAGAGCCAAAGAGACTTTCACAACAAGGTTCCAGAATAAGGTTGAAACTAAAACTCAGAATGGTTACTTTTCAGTCTTATACTCAATTCCATTGCATTACACTGTAGGTTGTTACTCATGAGTTATGATTTCAAAAACATCTTCCTTGTCTCTCATAATTATGCTTGAAATTCCAGCATTGAAGTCCATCCTTTGGTTTAAGAATATTCTTCTCTGAATATTCATTATAATGAAGAGAGTTGATCAATTATTCTCTGCTTAGTGTGACATTGGCTTCTTGAGGGAGAGAGAGAATTTAGGAACATAAAGCAGCCAGGGATAATATACGGAAAGAGATTGTGCATTCAAATGAAAGTTTCAGCTTTGTCACTAATTCACTATGTGACCCTTACCTTTCTAATCAGAATTCATCTACTTCAATCCCTCATTATTCAGATGTGGAAACCTGATCCTTTCAAGTTCTGAAACTCTGTAGCTCTATGTGGTTTATAAAAATCGAAAATCTCCCTGAGGCATATGTGTATGTACCCTGAGCACCTGGAGTCCAGATTCTTTTCTGTGTTGTGTAGTACATTTGGAGACACAAAGGCTGGGCTTCAATTTAGATCTTAATATTTACTGACACATGACAGGCAAACAACTTTACTTTCCCAGATCTTAATTTTCTTCTCTGAAATGGGGAATGTACTTTGTAATCTTTAAATCATTATAGAAATTTGAGTTAACATTATTTCCCATTTTTGCTAAAGACTTGTCTTTCCTGATCTGTAAAATAAGGAAGCTGGATTAGGTAAACTGTAACCCTTCCAGCTATAAATCACATTAAGAACCTTTAGTGAGAATCAGATAGAAAGACAGACATATCTATGGTTTTGAAAATTAAATAAGGGAGGAAAAGCTGGATAAAGGGTGCCACTGACCACAGGGAGATGTCAGCAGCACTGAGAAATTTTGAAGAGCATAGGCAGAGCCACAAAGTAGAAGAGAAATATTCACCTAAAGGCTTCAGGATGTGGCAAAGAGCATCAGAAGAGGGGGAAACAAAAAGGACTGGATTTAGAAAGAGCCAGATTTAGGGACTTGCATGAGGAACTGGGAGAAGAGAGAGAACTGAAAGAGAGAGAGAGAGAGAGAGAGAGAGAGAGAGAGAGAGAGAGAGAGAGAGAGAGAGAGAGAGAGAGAGAGAAAGAGAAAGAGGGAGAGAGAGAGGGAGGGAGGGAGAGAGAGTGCACAGAAATAAAAATCCTAGAAATCATCTAGTTCTTAGACTTCATTTTTATAGAGGAAGACTCTGATGTACAGAGAAATTAAGTTATTGGCTCAAAATTAGTTGATGGCAGAACTGAGGCTCAAACCCAAGCTCTTTAATTTCTGATTTAATTTTTTTTACCATTAAACCATGATGCTTCTCTCAAGCAGATGTAATCATTTCTTTCTGTGAACCCCCAAAGCATTAATTCCTATTTCTCTTTTGGTCTTTCTCACATCCTTTGGTATATTGTTATTTTTATGTATGTCATTCCCTTTCCTAGGCTGTAAGGAATGGTGCAATACCTATCTGTCCTCGTGGAAAAAATACTGAACTATCAGGAGACTTGGGTCAAAGTCATTTTATTTCTTTGGGCCTTTATTTTTGCTGCTATAAAATGGGAATAATAATTGAAGCACTTCCTAGTTCACAGTGGTTCTGTGCAGAAATTGCTTTGTAATTTAATAAAGAACCTTAAATTTGGAATCAGTACTTACTAAATTTCATCCTTGTTCTATCAAGTCTCTTTCAGTCCTTCTTCTCTATTCTATGACAAAGAATGTAAATAATACCTGAGTCTCTGAACTTGGAAAACTTATTTATGAAGATAGTCCCTGGTTAGACAGAGAAGGCATTATGTTGCTATCTGTGGTGCTAGAATATGAGGGGAAAGTGGGCCTGCTAGGAGTTGTAGAGGGCAGAAAGCTGTCCGTGGTGCTGAAAAAATGTTTTGTTTTTTTTTTCAAAAGAGCAGCCTAGAGAGAGGGAAAATCCAAAAGTGTAAGGGCAGTTTGACCTGCTGGCATGTGGGACTTACTTAGAGAAGCAATGAGCTGCTGTTAAGACCCACTGGTTTGTTATGAGGCTCCCACCACAGAAGTGAGACCCATTCCTCTGGATACTGACTTGCCAGGGCCATTCCCCCTCTTGGGCATTCTGGCCTCCTACCATTCGGTTCAGCATTCGGGGTTGGCCACAAGCTGGGAGGAAGGGGAGAATAAAAAAGAGATATATGTTGTTACTGCCCTGTGGAGAGCATATCTCTCCCACTGTAAACATAAACTACCACTTTTATAATCAGAGCAGGTTAAAACTGAAATTGTTTTAGAAGTTTTCCTCCTTTCTATCTTCCTTTCTTTGGCCTATAGTTTCCCACACCTTTGTGATTAATTTTTCTCCATCTGTTCTTGGGACCTCAATAACTGCTCCTCTATCCTCTCTGCTCTCTTTCTGATAATCTATTTTTTAACTGTCAGGATTTCCCTGGCATGCCTAATTCTCTTTGAAAAGCCATATCTGCTTCATACTTAAAGGTATGGAAACAGAATTCTTGAACAGCAATGTTATCTAGTCCAATATCAATATGAAGTAGGCATCCCTTTGACAATGTCCTTGATAAATGATCATAGAGCTTTCAGTTACACAGCTCTATTGTTGGGGAATCAATCACCTCCCAAAGTAATCCATTCCAATGTTGTACAGCTCCAGTTGTTATTGAGTACTCAGGTTGATTAGAAATCTGGCTTCTTCTAACTCTTTTTCTGTACTATGAGAGTAAAGCATATAAAGTCGAATTCACCACAGTATTCATGCATAAAATATGCAAAGACAGAAACTGCATTCCCTGAAAATTTCCAGTTTTCTAGTTCCCCTGAGTTCTTCTGTCTGTAAAGGTTACCTGCTTAGTTCATACTCTGAGGCTCTAGAATGTTGTTTCCCTCCCAAGTCCATTGGTAAGGTTTCAGACACTTACCTCTAGTTGACTCTGCTTTCTTTGTTTCTGTAGCGTAAAGATACAAAGAGAGAAGATCAATAGCCATTGCAACTGAAAATTCTTACCAATCTTCCAGACATTCTCTCTCCCTAACATCATTGGTTGCAGTATATCCTACTCCTATTCTACAATCACAAGATTTGGAGTCTATATGCTTTAAAGGAGTTCCTCCTGGCATCGTACAGGATTTTCATCTCCACCCTCAAGAATTCTCAATGTATCAATCTGATAACTTGTTAGTAAAGAGTTATAGCTGTGACAATGAGAAACAACCCTGGATATTTGATTGAATGAATAAGGGAGATATAATGTGGTGGCACAGAAAAAAATTTAGGATTAGAGTCCAAAGTCTTCCTTTCAAGTTATAACCCTAATATTTACTAGTTGTGTGCATATGGCAAATAATTTCATCTCTCTGGGCCCAGTTTCCTTTTATGTAAAATAGGGGATATAATTTTCTGTACTACTTCACTACTTCACAAAGTTGTAAGAAAAGGGCTTAGTAATCTCAAAAGCACTATAGATGAATGAATTGTTATTTACTGCCAACCTCCCTTTCTTCCCTAGGTGTGAGCTGTCTAAAGGACAAGAGAAGTTTAAAATGACCTTTGGAACTCCCTTCCAGCTATAGGGTCAGACGTTTTTCTCAGCCCTCATCATTTTCCCTTAGACCTTGCCCTGTTCCTGGCACTCAGTAGGTGGATTTGTTGCTATTGACCCTAGGTCTTCAGGCTTGGACATTCAAATAAAACCAACCAGGTGGAGCTGAGAAACAGCCTCAGCAGGAAGTGGACAGGCCCATGACTGGAACTCATTTGTATGATTAGATCATTATTTCAATGTGTGGGGCTGGGACAGTTAGAATGTACTATGTGCCACTGTACCTTTTTTGAGGGGTAGGCTCCAGATACATATACTCCCTTCAGAATATAGAAATAGTAGCACCAGGGAATGAAGGGAAAATAAGAATAGAGGAGAGGACAGAAGTAAAAGAAGTGGAAAGGGGGAATGGAGACAGAGATGAGACAAGTTGGGTGAAAAATTGACAAGGAGTAAATAGGAAGATAGACAAAGGTAAGGAAAGAAGTATACAAATGTAGGAAAGAATTTATTAACCTTCCAGAAATGCTGACCTTTGATTCTTCAAATAAGAATAGGCATGTGATTGGAAGTCAGGAATGGTGTTATCCCTGAGTGAGCAGTGGTCCCAGGAAGTTCCTACACCCTATACTGGTTTGGGTCAGGAAACTCCTTTATTAAAATCTAGTTACACTTGCAGATTAATGTATGTTAATTTAATGCCAGATTGTTAGGCTTTTGTCTAGCTAAGATATCCATAGCAACAAAATGGAAACTTTAATTGAGGAAAGGAATAGAGGGAAGAGATAATTGTAAAACCTAGAACTTTGGAAGAAGACAGGTTGAGTGAGGTGCTATTTGAGGTGCTCTAAGCAAGTACTGAAGAATATCATGGAGATTTGGAAGAGTAAAAAGAGGGAAGGTAAAAGGAAGGGGAAAGGCCAAAATTATGAAACTTGCCCACTCAGCTCTTTTGCAAAAGCCTCTGGGAAGAGCAACCTGCCACATGGCTCTGGAGTTAAAAGTAATTGTCTATCTTATATTGGGAGACAAAGTTCAGGAAAAGGAATAATGAGATAGATGGAGGTCAACATTACAGTTAAAGATGGGAAAAAATTCAGAGAAGAGGAAGAATTGAAACCTACAGGCAGGAAATGACATACATTCAGAAAACAAGATAGAAATGAGAGACAGGCAGACAGAGAATACTAAGGGCAGAGGGCATAGAAACTCTTGCTCTGGGTCAGTTTGTGTGTATGTGAAATTTGGTGGTAGGGGTGGGATAAGAGGAAACTGTACTTTAGATACCAAGTCTAAGATACTCAGCCTAAGGCCCTTCCTCTAGGCGCAATGATCTTTGATTTTAAGAGATGAATTTCACTGTTCCTTGTTCTTATAGGTAATAATAGCAATTACCCAATAATATCAAGATCAATCACACCTAATTATCTGTAATTATTATGATTGTAAAAGATGTATGGTCACTTATCTCAAAGGAAAGCAATTATCATTGCAACAATAGGTCCAATAAAAAGATCCTGGAGCTAGGGGGGAGGTCTGGAAGAGGAAGAAGAGGAAGAGGGGATAGGATTCTTGGGTTGCAGTAACAGAGCAGAACAAAAAGAACAACACAATTTCCAAAGCAGATTTTCGTAGAGCCACCCAAGAGTGCATATATCCCCCACAGTATCCTCAGCAGTCATAAGATGATGAAACTGCACCAAATGGCCAAGGCCCATCCCAGGGAGGTGACACGGGGACAGGGAAATGCAGTTGCTTCCAGAGAAGGGTGTGTTGACCAGTGGAATGTGGTATGATTTTTTCAGGGCAAAGTGCACCCAAGGGAAGGGAAGGCAAAATCAGGAAGAGAAGGAGTGTCTTTTTAAGATGTTTAGAAGACCTCCCACCAACTCAGAAGTCTTGACTTCTGATGCTGTCCTTCAGCTCCCCAGTGATCTTTCCCCTTATTCCCTAAACTGATAAGAGTAACCCTATCTGACCCTAATTAACTAGAGATTTGGAAACCAGAGAAGGCTGGCGCCCCACCCTCCTCCTACACTTTTCTTTGTGGTCACAATATCCTCAGCGGTTAAGCCTGAAGCCAGCTCTCCAGCCTCAATATCAAAGATCCTAACCATCCTCCCCTTCCTTACACTATAGATTAAAAAGGATCTGGAAGCACTTAAGTCTGCAAGGAACCATAAAGGCCATCTAGTCTAACTTTTCATTTTGCAGATGAGGAAACTGAGACTCAGTGAACCGAAAAGATTTGCACAAAATCACACCAACACTAACCAAGAGAGGTGGAATTTAAATCCCTGCCATCTAATTCCAGATCTCCTTTTCACAGGGCCATATTGTCTCTAGGTGCTCTTTTCCTCCCCTCCTATGAGGCTCAATTCTCTAGCCTCCCACTCTGTCAGATCTTTGAGCTTCCTACTCATAGTCTTTTTCTCCTACAAAGCTACATCCTCTGCCATCCTCCTCAGTCCTCAAACCAAATCTTCTACTCAGCTGCATCTTCCTACTCAGCCCCTCAACTTCTTTTCATCCTTACCAACCCCATCCTCCAGCCTCCTACTGACTCCCCTCTTTTAAATCTCCAATTTATTCTTGACTCCTATCTTCCTTTCTCTTTCCACGTGAAGGAAAGGCATTTACATTATAGCTTCCCCACCCCCCATTTGGAGACTAGTAGCTCTGTCCCCCACCCATTCCCTCTCTGGTGCTACTCAGTCCTAACTGGCACACTGGCTGATGATGCTCCCTTGACCAGGGAGGGCCTCTCCCTTCTTTGTGGGTCTCTTGGGTCCTACTGTTGCCACCTTCACATCCTCCCTCAGGAATGATGACAAATGGGAAAGGGTGTTTTCTCCAGGTCATGGAGATCTTTCCCTCCCCTAACTCACTACTACCTTCTCTTCAGGCCTGTGTCTACCTTAACATGACTAAATCATTTATCCTAGTCATGGAAAACTTAGATAAGGGGAAGGGAAGTCATTTAGCATAGTATAGTAGGAAAAAAGCAATGAACTTAGAAATAAGTGAGACCTAGATTGAAACCCTGTTTTTTAACACTTGCTAGCTATTTGAATATAAGCAGGCAAATTATTCAATTTTTTTAGCCTCAGTTTCTTTATCTTTAAAATGGGGGTTAATAATACTTAAATTACATACTTCAGAGTTGTAAACCTTAAGGTGTTATATACTCTTTCAGTTATTCTCTTAGGACTTCAGATTTCATAGGATATGACTGCAGGGATCTCCATTGTTGGAGGACTTTTAAAAAGTCCTTTTCCTTTTCCAAGACCCAAAAATTGTGTTCTCTGTTCCCAGAGAATTCTCAAAAACAAACCCAAATCTCTCTGGACTATCTAAGGCCATGGAGAAAACTCTCCTCTGAAAACCTTGGGTTCTCCTACCCTTCTGGGCTACTTTCTACCATGGAATCAGACTTGGGAGGAGGGTAGTAGATGGGGAGAAAAGACATTAGAAAGAGACAGAATTGGGCATATTCTGGGAAGGAAAACAGGAAAAGAAGATAGAAAGCACATCAGAAGAAAGTGAGGAGACACAGAATTCAACTTATAGATAAAAGAGGGGTCAGAGACCCATAGAAATTCAAAGATGAATTGAAAGAATGAGACAGAAACCAAGGAAATCTGATTGGAGAAAAGGAAAAAGAGGTGGGATCTCAAAAGGATGAATGAAAAAGATGTGAAAGAAAAAGTGAAAATAGAATCTGGATACAATTGCCCTTTTGTTCTCAGCTTGCCTTCTTGAGGTCACATTCTCTCTATCACTCCCAACCCTTGCTCTCCATTCCAACCCAAATATTCTGGACTCAGCTTCTAAAGACTCACCAAAATGAAGGAGAAAGAAGAGGGCCAGGGCTTGGAGCTGCCTCATGCCTTCTAGTCTCAGGGAGCTGAGGTTATAGGACTCCTGGGTTCAGGAAGGGTCTCTGGGCTGGTTGGGTCAGCGAGGCAAGAATGGTTTGGGGAGCACTGAGCTTCCAGGCTCCATGAAGCAGGGGGTTATATCCCGGGAGATGATTGCCTGCTTGGAAATGCTACCCGACCAGTTCACCCAGTTCCCTTTCAATTGCCTCTCCTTCAGGAACTGGAGTCTCCTGAAGAGTAGGTGACATTTCAATGACCCTGCCCTCCTGAACCCCCTGAACTTCTATGGTCAGAACCAGAGTCCCCTGGCTGGTCCTGACCCTGCATTGCAATGGATTAACTTCAGAACCTCCATATCTTTTTTATTCTCCTAATTTAAACAAGAGGCATAACTGGGATTATAGAACTCATCTTGGTAACTCTGGAGAAGGGGGATACTTGGGTCCCTGGACAGAGGAGTCAGGAGGAAGACAGAGGATTGGAGAACAGGAACCTTTTCAGAATGGGCAGGGTTTAAGAGGGGTGTACAGGAAGTCTGGGTTCTGGGAAGGCCAGGATCAGCAGTGCCCCAATTCCTTTGTGGTTATTGGTTTCTGGGTGGGAGGGACCCTCTCCCCCAGGCTCTGAAGACGTGAGAACTGGAGAGTGGAAGTAGACAGACTCCTGGGAGGAAGTAATTTAGGGAATGGGTTTGACGTAAAAGAGACAGGAATAGGAGCCACCTGTTGGAGCAGGCAACTCCCCTTTCTTTCGCCATATAGCTGGGTCCTTGAACACAAGGTCAAGCCTAGAGTTTCTTGGTGTTGGTTGTCCTTAACTGCATTCATCCCCTTATCCCTTGAACCTTCCCCAAATCTGCTTCATTCTTCATTTTAGATCCCCTTATTCTCCCAGAAATAAAGTCCGTTCAATTTGAGAGCCATGCTCTGGCTCATACTCTTCCTCTTTTTCTGCTTACTCCTCCCCAATTCCCTTCATTTTTCTTCTCTTCTTCCCTGAATTCAAATATTTGGATTGTAAGGTCCATTCGGTATCCAACATTCTGTGTTCTGAGGCTCTTTTGTAGAATCAAAATGCCATAGATTTAGAGCTAAAAAGAATCTTGGAAATTATCTAAACCCCGCCTCAAACTGAATTCAACAGATGTTATATGACTGCTCATTTTAATGAATATCTCCAATAAACAATGCCTCAATTTATGATCCAGCCTATGCTTAGGGAGTTGTGTGTGCTTGCCTCTCTCGGTACTCACAGCAGAATTCTGGTATCTTTAGCTATGAGGGGAAGAAGGATGAAGATTAGGAAGCCTTCCATTTGTCCAATGTCAACTGAATATTAAGTGACAGACCTTGATGCTCTAACATAACTTTCAGATCTAAGATGGCCTTTGCTCTAAAAGCCCCATTAGTTTTGGCATTCTGTGTTTTTTTTTTTTCCTTAAATAGATCCCATCCTGCTCTAATCATCTGTGTTCTGTATTTTTTATTTTATTTATTTTTATAGTATTTTATTTTTCTAAATATATGCAAACATAGTTTTCAACATTCACCTTTGCAAAATCTCCCCTCCCCAAAACAGTATGCACTCCAATATAGGCTAAATATGTGCATATTTAGAAGAAATATATGTTTCTTCTAAACACATGTCCATTTCTGTCATGCTGTGCAAGATCAAAAGGGGGGAAAAAAACACAAGGGAAAAAAAAAAAGCAAACAAACAACAATAAAAGATGAAAATACTATGCTTTGATCTATATTCAGACTCCATAACTCTCTAGAGGCAGATGGCACTTTCTATCGAGTCCATAGGAATTGCCTTGAATCACCTCATTGTTGAAAAGAGCCAAGTCTATGTTCTATATTTTAAAGGTTTCTCCAGCTTGATAGAATTTTAACATGTTAACGTTTAACTTGGTTCTAATTTCAAAGTTTCCTTCTAGACCCGACATTTTATGTTCTCTGATTTATGGGCCTTTCTAGCTCCAACATTCTTAGTTGGACAAAGTCCTTCCAGTACTGACACTCTGTGATTCTAAAATTCTGACTTTTGGCTTCTGTAAATATATGTGCCCTGCAGGGATTCTGAGCACAGGAATGGAAAGCATAGTAATGAAGAAGGAGGTAGTGGTTCGTGAAGAAAAACAAAAAACTATCAAATTGGGGGAAGGAGCAGTATGAACACCACTGGAGATTCTCAGAAGGAAATAGGTTGGGACACATGCAAGCCTGGTGTATTTAGCTCCTTTCCTTGTTCTGAAGCCCACCAAAAAAAAGGAAATGAGTGACCTCTAGTGGCAATGTTATACTAGTGCTAGCTATGGAAAGGAGGGAAATATTTAGTAGAGAAGCAGGGCAGGGGCTGCAGAGGAAGCCAGGAAGCTGTCGACAACCCCTTTTCTGAAGGGGTTTTCTCTTTATTTGTCACCCTCCCTCCTTGTCCACTCATTTTCTCCTTTTCCTTCCCTTTTTGTGACTAGATCTCCCCACTTATTTTTGAATAGGTGATTTATTAGGCATCTCTCAAGATTTTAAGTTGCAGTCAGATGTTAGTAAACATTTATTAAGCATCTAAAATGTATCAGGGATGGTGTATTAAACTAGGGATGCAAAAAGAAGCAAAAGACAATTTCTTTCCTCAAGGAGCTCACAGTTTAATGGATTTCATTGTTGACTTAAATTGATTGAGAAATTTTCCTTATTAAGAGTTCCTAATGAACTCAATGAAATCACAAAATCAAAGTAGAAATTTAATATTAAACATTAATGCAAATAACTAAACTTGCTTAATAGGTTCATTTAAAATAATTAGGGGACTAGATGAAAGAGAACATCCTTTGCTTCAATTGCTACCAAGCCTTAATCACTGAATGGACACCATTTCCCATCTCTTATGCCTTTAAAAGATATTCAGCCTGAAGTCTAACTCACATTCTAGTCTTCTTTAGTGTCCATCCTGCCTTTCCTAATAGAGATAGTAAGCCACTTCCTATGATTGTCTTCCATCTTTTAAAAAATGAGCTCTGAAGTCCTGCTGATTTTTACTTTGCAAAGCTTAAGAGCTCCATTTGCTGTAAGTTCCTTTTCCTCCTATCTAGCCTCCACAATTAAGTCCTTGGCTCAGACTAATGGCTGGGCTCATCTGTGATCTTCCTAGTTCATTTGTTGTTATCCCCCCACTTTCAACCCAAAGCACACCTCCCCATCATGCTCCTCTTTTCTCGCCTCTAGATTCTAGTTCCAGTTTTTCCATGTATTAATTTATTATGTGATTTTTGTAAAAGCCTTTCCCCTCTTTGAGACATATAAGTCTTCTCATATGTAAAAATGAAGTTGTTGGACTAGATGATCAACTTAAATGAAAACAACACAAGATTTGAGGTCAGAAGAACTATGTTTGAATGATGGTTCTATTATTTATTGCCTTGTGGCCTTGGGAAAGTAATTAAATCAAAAATTGTTTCATCAAATATTTCCCAATTATATATAGACTTTTTTTTAGCATTCATTTAGAAAGCTTTGAGTTCTAAATTAATTCTCTCTCTCTCTCTCTCTCTCTCTCTCTCTCTCTCTCTCTCTCTCTCTCTCTCTCTCTCTCTCTCTCTCTCTCTCTCTCTCTCTTCAACCCATTCAGAAGACAAGACAAGCAATATGATATCGTTTATAGATGAAGTCATACAAAACATTTCCATATTAGTCATGTTGCAAAAGAAAACACACACACACACACACACACACACACACACACACACCCCAACCAAAAAAAAATAAAGTTTAAAAAGTATGTTTTGATTTATACTGGAATTCATCATTTCTCTCTCTGGAGGTAGATAACATTTTTCATTAAGGATCCTTTGGAGTTGTCTTGGATCATTATGTTAATCAGAGTAGCTAAATCTTCCATAGTTGATTATTGCTGTAATATTGCTGTTACTGGGTACAATGTTCTAGTTTTGCTCCTTTTACTTTGCAAGTAATTCATATGTATCTTTCCAGGTTTTTCCGACTCTAACTCCTTTGTTATTTCTTGTAACACATTTGTGTGACTCTCTTTTTCTGTAAGGAAGAAACCCAAATGGCTATTAACAGATATAACAAATTCCCAGACTACCCTGTTTAAATAGAGTGATTGTGAGGATGGAACTCTCTTGCCTCTCTCAAACCTCTATTTGTTCTTTAAATAAGCTTTGAAATATTGATCAGCATATCTTTAGATAAGTCTGGCATCTGCTAGGTGCATTCCATTTGGTTCTTTGGTCCTTCCTTTTGAGTTCATGTCTTTACCCCTGGGAAACCCCCAAGTCTATATTTCCCCTATAAAAATGTCTGCTTATGATAAAGATCTTTGATAAGATCTTTACTAGACTAAGCCTACTGTAAAGTTACTCTCTCTCTGTCCTCATAGTGCCTTCCTGCTAATGGTATCTTTCTCCTTATTCTGGCTAACTGGTTAGTCTGTTAAACTCCTCTAAAGATCTAACATGCCAGTCAATGGATTACCCCCACCTCGCAGAATATTTTCTTTCCTGTGATTAATTGTGATTCCCCCTGGAGAATTTGTCTTTTATATGCTCTTTTGATTCTATTTTATATTTACCATTTCTGGTGTCTACTGTACCCCTTCATTTCGCCTGTAAGCTTTCCCCTAAATAAATCTACCTTTTGCCAAAGAGAATGGCCATTGTAAATTTGTCACATGTTTATTTCAACTATGTATTGCTACCCCCACCCCATCAACATTGGTATTCTATCACAATCTTATATTATAATTTGTTCAGTCATCCTTCAATTGATGGGCATTCCCTCAATTCCCAATCATTTGCCACAATAAAAAAGAGTTGCTATAAATATTTTTGTACAAATATATCATTGAGAAAGTTTATTGCTCTGAGTTTCTGTTTCCTTATCTGTAAGTTGAAGAAGTTAGAATAGATGACTTCTAAGCTCTCTCCTGGCTTATATGTTCTATAATCTATGATCCTCCACCATCTTGAGAGTAGTTAACTAAAGAAAGCAAGACTAGGAATGGGTAGAAAAGGATATGAGGTAAATATGACCAAGAAGAGCTCTGGCCAGAAGGAAGAAAAACTTCTGTTAGGAGATCCTAATCATCTGGTCGTTCCATAAACACTTATTACCATAGACTCATAGAGCACAGAACAGCATGTAGATTTTGGAAATGGCAGTCCTGAAGGGAGTGAATTCATGTTTTCCCTTTGTATCACCAGATAGTATGGATTATTGTCTTAGGAATAATTTTGAGAAGTCTTGAAAAATGATAGTAACAGTTATGATCTCTTCTCTTTACTTTAGGCCTCCAGAGTATTTTAAATGGAATCATTCTAGAGGAGACATTCTAGAGTTGCCTTATTTAGGAAGGCTAAAAGTATAAGATTAACCCCTAACCTTTGGGCAAAAGCTTTTAATAGAGGAAAGATGTGTGGACTTCTTGAGGTTGGGAAGGGAACCCAAAAGTTTGGAGTCACAATTGATGTTGTGAGGTGTCTCAAAAGCTTGAACCCATTTCCTAATCATGGAGCAAAGCTTATTGTAATTGTAATGCTATTACAAGCAGGCTGAATTCCAAAAGAAATTAGCAAAGTCCTAAGAGAGAGGAGACTCCTTTATCCAGCTTTCTATCATTGACATGCTAATTCTATGACCCAGAGGAGTGGTCTCTGGAATTTGGTTATCACTGACCAGATCATCAGTCAGCAATGAATTGAGGAGTGTTCTTTTCGGAATCAGACAGATTATTGTTCTAAGATTGGGAGTGTGGGAAGTCCCTGAGGCAGACTCTAAAACCAGAAGATTTAGGATTTACTGACTTATTGTTAGAACAGAAGCCCCCCTAAAATCAGGGGACCACAAAATCATATTACATCAGATCCAAATAAGCATTCGGTTCTTGTGGAGAAGGGGTATACTTGAAGCTCTGTAGGTATTCTTGAGGTTCTTTGGAAACAACAGGTCTTTAGAATAGGAAAATTGAAGAGCTCATTACTGTATTGATTAGTTCCAATGATGGGAGATGGAACATCTCTAAGTGGGGACCTATCAGAACCTTAAAGTGGGGTTTCTAGCCATTTGAGATGTGGATATTGCCATGATAGGATTTAGTAAAGGATAATAAATCATAGTAACTTAGATCCTACTCCTTTTGTAATCTTTTTGCATATTTTTTGTTGTTCTTGTTGAGGCATTTGGGTTTAAGTGACTTGCCCAGGAAGTATGTGTCTGAGACCAGATTTGAACTCAGGTCCTCCTGACTTCAGAGTTGGTGCTCTATCCATTGTGTTACCTAGCTGCCCCACTTTTTTTACATCTTAATAAAATGAAGTCTGCCAACTGAAAACCATAGTCTTCCACTGGAAGGAAGTAGTGCTGGTAGAATTTAATTGTTAATAAACATCTCAATAGAAAAGAATAAAAATGAGAGTTGTATATGAGATTCTGTGACAGTTTTTTTGGGGGGGTATACATTTATCAAGTTACTTAGAAATTGCCATGTTTGTGTTTCTTTCTATATTTTTATTATCTTCTATACATTTTACATGTTTTGTTCTTTTCCTTTCCTTTTTTTAGAGGGGATCTCTATCATTACTCATTAACTTAATCTCTAAAATGACCTTCCCACAACAAATAATTATAGTCAAGCAAAATAAATCAATACATTGGCCCTGTCTCAATATGCATTCTTAATTTCTAGTCCACCACTTCTTTTCAAGAGCCAAAACGCATACTCTATTTCATCAGTATTCTAAGATAACAATTGGTCACTGTATTGATCAGAGTTTAAAATTTTTTAAAGTTGTTTTCCTTTGTATCACTGTGACCATCATGCAAATTGTTCTCTTGGTTCTCACCTGACTGCATTCATTCTAAGTTTCTCTGAGTCCTTCATATTCATTGTTTCATAAAATAAAAAAAAAATTTATTGCATTTATATGCCACAATTTGTTCAGTCATTCATAATCCTTAAATCCTCTTAGAGAATCATCTTGTATCTTAGAATTTGGTGGCATTAATTGATACAATAGTATCATTACCTAGAAGATAATAAGAAGAGGCAATCTCAAGGCTGGGAAGATACATAGAGTCACATGGGCAGGAGAGACTTGAGTTTATTCAGCTTATTCAACAAGACATTGTAGTTCCCTAAAGGGAAGTCACTTTGTGGTCTCTGCTTGCAGCATGGCATCCATAGTTTTCTAGCCCAGCAGCAGAAGTGGTTTTGAGGCCATAGAAGGGAGCCCTCAGCCTGGGAAAGAGGAATTCAGAAAAGGATTTGGCAGAAAGAGTATTTGGGACATGGTGGCTCATGCAGCACAATCCTTGTCTCTATGAGAGCCAGGCTGTTTTATTTTTCCTAGACATGGCCCAAAGGTTGACTTCTTTATTGCCCTCTTAGAGACCTCATTGTAGTAGATAACGTAAATCAAGGTAATCTGGGGAGAGAGTCTCATTTTGGAGAGGGGTTGTCAATCTAAAAGAATCAATGAGTATTAAGGGAGACAAGGTCTTCTTTCTTATATTTCTCTAGAAAATTTGGGGTTAAAAGAATAACAGGTCAAAAAGAATAAAAGATCAATAACAGAAATGGAGTTCCATTAGTGTCCTGGACATATGGGTGGGGCTGAACTTGATTTAAATTTAGATCTTTTAGGAGAACACAATAAGAGAGTGTGTAGACCACTCAAAAAATCTATAAAAGATTTATTTATCTAGAGCATAGGAAGGATACTCAAACAGGATATGGCATTTGGTCTCAGGACTCCATGACTCAAGGGGTCTTACAACATCTGGCAATTCTGAAGGACTCCACCTTAAAATCAGTATGTCTTGAGGCTACCAGGAAGCTGAGTCTATAGCAGCTTCAGTCCTAGCCTTCTGGTAACAACCACCTGGTTATTGGCCAATTAAGGTTTGGAAACAGGTTCTTTAGCTGTCAGGGAAAAAACTCACCTAATCTATGTGGGTGGTTGGGAAAGACTTAGCCAATTACCCCTCAGAAAGAGGTGAGGTCAGATGAAGTCCTGGCTGAGTGCTGTCCTGTAGGGTATGGTTCTGGCAGGCTCAGGGTATCTGGACTTGAAGGAGGAAGGCAAGTTCACAATGGTCTGGTTTTTGCTTTTTTGTGAAACCATCAAAGAAAAATGTGTAGTGTATGAGGCAAGGCAAGGAAGTCAGTTACCAGAGTGGCAAAAATGAAGTATAGTGTAAACAGGCTCAAGGGAAAAGGGCTATTTGGGAACCAGAAGAGCAATAAGCTTCAGTGAGATCCTAGGAGCAGTAGTCTGAGGGCAGGCTGAAGTTCAAAGAAACAAGTGTCCAGTAAGGTCTGAGCTTGATTGTGTAAAAGTTTTTTCTTTATTTTTATTGAACTAAATACAAAAAAGAAAAAAAAAAAACCTAGAAAATAAAAGACAGAAGAGAGTAAACAAAATAAAACATTGTTATGTGCCCAGCAGAACATCAGAGAGGATTCAAAATATAGTACAATAAATTTCCATTTCAAGAAAGCATATATAATTAAAGAGATGATATTCATGAGAGTTCATCTTTTTTTGCTTCCTTGTACATTATTCTTTTGTTCTCTGCTGTATCATTTTTATTTTATTCTTTTTTTCCCCTTTCCTCCCCTCTCACCTTCCCAAAGCAGACTACAGTTCAGCACAAATATATTTATATATACCTATATATACCTATACATGTGCATGTATATATATATGTATATATGCACCCACATATATTCTATATATCTATGTGTACATATATTTATATACACATCTATCCATGTATACACATACATATACATGCACACATACCCACATAAACTCAGACACCCACATACACATTTACCCATATGTAAACATGCATCTAAAACAATATTAATATGGCTGACATATAATGTCGATTTTTCTCTTGATTGAATCTATTTGTTTGACTGTCAAAAATTAATGATTACTAGCCCTTCTTTTTTTTTCTAATAAATTCTACTGCTGATCTTTGTGGTAGTGTTTGTGTATATCTCATCCCTGCTAACTCTTCTAATTCTGCTCCTTAACTTGCCTAGCTCCTTAACTCCATATCCAACCCCTGACTATGGATCCTTCCTTCATCTTCTCTCCCAACCCTTTGTGTGTAAATATTTTTAAGCAATTTGTCATGCCCAAGCAGGTGAACATAAAACATGTTTGTATCTTTTTAAGCTTAAAATGTAAGAGGTTTTAACCTTCCCTGCGTTGATTACTCCAATTTATTCTGGATATATCTTCTTTTCACATACCTCTGTACACACACACATACACACAAATGTGTTTAGTGTTTATACAATACACTTATGCAAGGAAATACATATGTATATATGTATACATTATATTTTAATATAATTGATTTTATTTACAATCCTATGTGCTATTTCATTAATTTAAAAATATTATATATGTTTACATTTATGTATGTACATATATATAGATTATAATTAGCAATGTCTGAATGTATGTGTTTATACATTTGCACAACCTACATGCACAATATACATGTTTATATATTCATGCATGTGAGTATATATGCATCCATACATGCATGTGCAACAAAAAGAGAGTGTAAGATGGAATTAAGCATTACCTATGTATATATATTATATATATATATATGTATGTATATATATGCACATGTGTGTGTGTTTCTTTCCCAGAATGAGCTTCTTGTTTTCCAGAATGAGTTTCAGCTTTGGACAGTTCTTGGCAACCACAGGAAGTATTTCCTGTTTGGACACTGTCCCAGTACCATCAGTAATGAGTGGATATCTATAAATCACCTTTCAGAATCTGCATTGCATTAGTGATGTGGTTCGAGCACCAATATGATATGAGTGATGTAGACATCAGATGATGACAGGCACCAAAAGTTGGGGTTTGATCATGTGAAGAATTCAGAAAGACCATTCTCTTTGGCAAAAGGTAGATTTATTTAGGGAAGAGGTTACAAATAAAATGAAGGAATATATAGACACCATAAATGGTAAATATGGAATAGAGTGGGAGAGCATGTGAAAGAAAAGTTCCTCAGTGGAACTCACAATTACCCAGTAGAAAGGGAGCACTTCCTGGGGCTGGGGCATGCCCTTAGCTGGCAAGTTAAATCCTGAAAGGGACTCAGTATCCTAAAAGAGTTAGCTATAACAAGGAGAAGTGGGGTTGGGAAGCATAGTGGAGGTAGGGGAGATACAACATGGCATGGGGTAAGGGGTTTGGGGAAAGATAACATGAAGCAGAGTGTCATGGTGGATTAACCCAGAGGAAGGCAGCAACCATGGGATGGCCCCTAAATAGATTTTATTGGAAAAATTTACCTCGGGGACCTGACTGGGATTTCTGACAGGGCATGGCAAGGTGAGACTGGTCAAGACCCTTACAACAGGTGGGTCTCAGAGGTTTGACATAATTTGGATTTCAGACTGGACATCCTCCCCAGAGAGTAGGACCATGAAGCTAAACTGATCTCTATCAGAGCTTTCTCTCTGCCAGCCTCCGGAATTAATTCCTCTGCTAATTACACCTATCATTGAAGACCTCATCATCAGAAAGGGAAAGAAGTTGAGGGAAAATGTTTTTCACAGAACAAAGTGTGGAAAGCCCAGGACTTACAGAATTTCAGAATCTTAGAGTTGGAAGGGAGCTCATTGGCCACTGAGTCCAACCCATACCTAAAAGAAACATACATACATACATACATACATATATACATGTTCACAGATATACATAAAATTATATATATATATGTATATATATAAGATGTATGATGTACAATGCATACACACATATTTATACATATATCTGTAATAGACAGACTCTAATATTCCTGAAAAAGGTCTTCCAGCCTTTGTTGAGAGTATTCCAGTGAGGGCGGAATTCATCTTCCAAGGCAGCTTTTTTTTACTTTGGAGAGCTCATCTACTTGTGAGCAAACAAGAGCGATCAGGAAATTGCATCTTTCACAGTGAAGCCAGATGAGGAAAGGAAAATAGCCAGCTCATATATACACAGTCATCATTAGGGGTATTGTGGGGTTCAAAGAATCTAATGGACGTAAAGCACTTTGCAAACTTTAAAGGGTATTGTAAATACCAGTTATTATTATTCTTGTTATAATTTATTATTCACCTCCAGTTATCAGATCTGTTTGCTATTGAATCCATTCCTTGCCTGACCTATTGAACTCCTGCTGAGCTTAAGCAATGTTTATAGAATAATACAGTGTTTGCCTGTAAATGATTAGCCACCTGGCAGGCTGGTATAGGGGTGGTGGAGATATAGACAGTACAATTTTAAATTTAATTTGCATTATTAACACTTTTTGAAGTCTAAACCAACAAAACAATTTATTAAGCTCTGATTTATACTGAATTTCTGTGTATGTACTGTGAATTTCTGAGATGTAAATACTCATACTCCTGGCCACAGTTCACCTAATGCCGATAAATTATTTTGCAGAAATACTATGTGATATGAAACAGTGTTATGTAGCAATTTGTTTCCTAGGAACTAATACTGATGTAAGTTAGCTTCTAGGGGAGATAGCAATAATTTTAAGGTCCCTGACTTTAGGGGGGCTTCTGTTCTAATAATCTGTCAGTGATTCTAAATCTTCTGGCTTTGGAATCTGTGATCCTGAAGTGCTTTGTTTTAGGAATGCTATTATTCTGTCAATGATTGTAAAAGTCCTCTGGTCTAAGAATAAAATAATATTTCTTCCTTTAACTTTAGGAAAGATACATTAGTGTCCGAGGTTATGTTCTAATAATCTTGTCTGTCAATCAAGTCTTTTGGCCTTAGTCCTAGGTCTGCTGGTCAGTGATAACCAAATTCCTGAGACCACTCCTCAGTTCTACCTCTAGGCCATAAAATTAGTATTTCAGTGACATGAAGAACTGCATAAATGTGTCTTTTTGCTTCAGATTCCTTGTTAAACTCTTGGACTTTAGCCTGCTTCAATTTGCATTATAATTTCAATAAACTCTGTCCCTTGACTTGGATATGGATTCAAGCCTGCAAATTCTTTTGAGACACCTCATGATACTGGTCTGTGACCCAAATCTTTTGGGGTCCCTTCCCAACCTCAGCAATATGGCTGAATGATATTAGAGCAGCTAAAGCATCTTCTCATGCAGGAGGCCTTTTTATCCCTCCCCCAGCTGCTAGGACATCCCCTCCTAAAATTACTTTGTGTCTATTTTTTGTTGTTTCATGTAATAACAGTTAATATTTATATAATGCTGACGTGGGCTTTAGGCACTTTAAGTGCCTGGACCAGGCATTTAAAAAAATATTTCATTTAATCACCACAACAAACCTGGGAGGTAAGTGCTATTATTATCCCCATTTTACAGATGAGAAAACAGAGGTAAGGAAAGATTAAGTGACTTGCCTAGGATCACATAGGCTAGGCTGGATTAAAACTCAGATGTTTCTGATTCTAGGCCCATGGCTCAGTACCTTATGTTGCCACTTAGTGCCATAAACATACAGGATATCTAGTGAAACTTGAAGCTTTAAAAAATTTAAAGCTTTTAAAAACAATTCCAATATGTTTGGGACAACCTGTCTAAATGTACAAGTTGTTTCCCACCATAGAATATAAATTACTTGAGAACAGAGTTCTAGACAACAACAAACAACAACAACATTTTGCTTTTGTTTTTGTCTGTATCCCCAGCACTAGCACAGTGCCTGGCATAGAATAAGTGCTGATGGATACAAACTACATATCTAGCTAAGGAATGTGGAGCAATAAAACCTCCTGATTTGTCTCCCGTAAAAGTACAAACCGGACTTCTTATTTATCTTCTTGTAAAAGCTACAGCCTGACTTCTTATCTGTCTCCTTCCCTAAATAACTACGCTTTGCTATCCTGGCTCCTCCCTTATCTGGAGGAGCTTTGCTCTTAGCACATAGGTTGGTTAGCCTGCTGATGAAGGCCCAGATTTCAGTTTATAAAGTTCTTAAACCTTTTCTAATTGCCAAACTTTCTCAATTGCTCTTCTGCTTTTGTATCAATAAAGTTTTTTGGGACTATAAGAGAATCTCTCGGAATTCTTTCACACTAACTATGAACCATGACTGTTAGACACTGCTGTGCTTAATAAAAGTTTCCTCATTTATTGATATAGGCCATTTAGTGATAATGCAGTGATGATTTTCTTTTGAAAAAACATTACCTGAATCCAACCATTCTGGAGAGCAATCTGGAATTATGCCCAAAAAGTTATCAAAATGTGCATACCCTTTGACCCAGCCATACTACTACTGGGCTTATACCCCAAGGAACTACTAGAGAAGGGAAAGGGTCCTGTATGTACCAAAATGTTTGTGGCAGCCCTTTTCATAGTGGCTAGAAGCTGGAAGATGAATGGATGTCCATCAATTGGAGAATGGTTGGGCAAACTATGGTATATGAATGTTATGGAATATTACTGTTCTATAAGAAATGACCAACAGGAGAAATACAGAGAGGCTTGGAGAGACTTACATCAACTGATGCTGAGTGAAACAAGAAGAACCAGAAGATCATTATACACTTCAACAATGATACTGTACGAGGATGTATGCTGATGGAAGTGGATTTCTTCAACATAGAGAAGAGCTAATCCAATTCCAATTGATCAATGATGGACAGAATCAGCTACATCCAGAAAAGGAACACTGGGAAATGAATGTAAACTGTTATTTTTACCTTCTGAATCCAATTCTTCCTGTGCAACAAAAAATTCGGTTCTACACACATATATTGTATCTAAATTATACTGTAATATATTTAACATATATAAGACTGCTTGCCATCTGGGGGAGGGGGTTGGGGGAGGAAGGGAAAAAAATCTGAATAGAAGTAAGTGCAAGGGATAATGTTGTAAAAAATTACCCATGCATATGTACTGTCAAAAAATGTTATAATTATAAAATAAAATAAAAAATTAAAAAAAAAAAAAAAAGAAAAGAAAAAAAAAAAAAGAAAAAACATTACCTGGACCAACCTTATCAGGGAGATATGTGCCTATAGATGATTACAATTGATTTATGTTAAACTAAGCATAATTTCTTTTTTAAAAAAACAAAAACAAAATATTTCTACATTTGGTATGTTATGCACGAAAAATTAGGCCAAAAGGGAAAAAGCTACAAGAAAGAAAAAGCAAACAAACAAATAAAAAGGCAAAAATGCTACAAACTAAATACAATTTCATTGGTCATTACAGAGATACAAGATCATATGATTTTAGATTTTTATGATTTGAAGTGCCTGGCATGAAATTATTTATTAAATAAATGCTTATTGGATTAAGTTGAATTAAGAAGTAGCAGAGTATCTCCAGCATGTTTACTTCTTTCTCAGTGGAGGATTTATGGAAAGATGTGGACAATAAATGTATGAGAGGAGATATATGGGAGAAATTGCATGGAGGAGAAAACAGGCCCAGAAAGGTAAAATCTCCTATAGTTAAACAGTAAATTGATGACAGAGTGAAGACTAGAAATCAACTCTCCTGTGTTAGATTTCTCCCAGATGTATAAAGAAGTATACAGGATGGGGGCAGCTAAGTGGCGCAGTGGATAGAGCACCAGCCCTGAATTCAGGAGGACCAGAGTTCAAATCTGGTCTCAGATACTTAACACTTCCTAGCTGTGTGAGTGACCCTCGGCAAGTCACTTACCCCAGTCTCAGAAAAAAAAAAGAAAAAGAAAAAAAAAAAAGAAGAAGAAGAAGAAGTATACAGGATGAAATTATATACCTGGTGCAAAAAATATTGTGGGAAAGCCAGGCACAGGGGCTTGGTTTCAGTGAAAAAAACAAAAACAAAAACAAAACAAAAAAACCCCCTTAAAAGTAAGTTAGCTTCTACAGATGTTCAAAACTCTTTCTCCAAAGGGTTTCTTCCTCCTCTCCACCCCCTTGCCCCGCCCTGCCCATGTTGTCACTAATGTCAATCTGACCTCCCTGGGGATTCACTGGGAATGGTGGTGGCAGATAGCATTCTTCTTTCACTTCTTCAATTGAAACAGGCAGTGGAGGTTGGATTAAAAAAACTCCACTAAGCAATTAAAAGAAAAAATAAAATCAAACTAAGTATAGGAACAGAATTATCATGTTTACAAAAGCTTATAATATATATTTTAGATTAATAAGTAACTTGATTTGTTGAAGATGTACAGAATTCTTTCCTTATAACACTCCTGTGTGGTAAGGAAAAATAAATGTCCACATTTTTCAGATGCAACAACTTAAACAAAGAATAATGAAATGATTTGTTCCAGATCACACAGCTAGTCGTTATCTGCTCATACAAGAGGAAGATCTTTATATGAGAGTTTTGTGGAGGTTCTGGGTCACTTGGAGGGGCTGGCAGAGAAAGCCTGAAGAATTGATAAGATTATAATACTCTTGAGGCAAGCAGATTGGTTGGGGATCATGGCTGGGGATCAGCTCAGCTTTACAATCCCACCCTCTGTGAAGGTCTTGAGAAACCCCACATTACTCTATCTAATCAGAAGCCATCTTTCCTGAATCTTTTTTTGAGTTAGCCTGCCAGTGTTCTATCTCATGACATTTTTCTTCCCATTCCCTCCCTCATGCTTCATGGTGTCTTTCTTTTTCTTGTAGCTAACTCTTTTAGGGTGCTGAATTCCTCTATGGATTTAGCCTGCCAGCCAATGGAATATTCCCACCTTTTTTCCTAGTTAATTGTGAGTTCTATTGGGAAACTTGTCTTTTCCATTGTTAATTGTTAAATCCCATTTCCTTGCTTACTATATGCTATCCCAAATCTATTTCATATTTACCACTTTACCCATTTTATCTCTTCATTTTGTCTATAATTTCTTGTGAAAAATGGATGGACATTTGGTTTCTACAGTTATGAAAATTAAATTGAAAAAATGAAATGAATTAGAAAATTGAAATCCACAAACTATCAAAGAATAATCAGGGGTGGAGGTTTCATGTTTGAACAAGAACCTCTGAACTTTGCCTGAAATTTGAAAAAGAATCTTTTGTCCCTTGTCCTTCATGGTTATCTTCCTCCCTTAAGAATATAAGCTCCTTGGGGTCAGGAACTGGCATGTAATGGGAGGTGGAGATACACATTCTGTAATTTCTGTAACACCCAATTAATGGAGAATCAGAGGAGAGACTTGCTCTTCAGGATGAGAAATAAAACATTGCCTTTGTTGTTCCAAAAGTGTGTCTACTAATCTAGGCATCAATTCTTGTGAGAATGTAAAATAAATTTTTCCTGCATACATCAGTGAATCAGTGAAGTCCTTGTTAAGATATTTTGATTCTTACATCACTTTTCATAAATAAAAGTACCTTTTGGCAAGGAGAAAACCCTTATAAGTTCTTCACATGTCAATTATCACCAAATTCCCACATTTGGCATGAATGTCAAAACTCATCATTTGTTGCTAATTGCTTTTCTTAATGTCATTATTTGATGTTTATCTCAAACTCATCTGTTCCCCCCACCCCCATCCTGATTCACTCACATTTGGGGATCAATCTCTCATTGGGTGCAAAAAATTGATTACACCTTTTCCAATTTTAGGTGGATTTTGTATCTTGGCCTTCATCTGATTGACTAATAATATGGATTGTACTCTCTAGAAAAGCATAGTGAAAAACTAGAATTGGAAACAGGAAACTTATGACTGAATTCCCAGCTGTAACATTTATCCCACACTGCCTCAATGTTTCTTCTTTATAAGTGAAGAAACTGAGAGAGTTCAAGAGAGTGACTTGACTGTGGTCACACAGCCAGTATTTTGGAGCCAAGAAGACCTGGATCCATGTTCCATCTCTAGCATTTACTGATTGTGGGATGCTGGGAAAGTCACTTTTCCTATAGATTTATAAGGCAGATCTATAAGTGACAGAGAAGGTGGTATGAAGGATGTAGAAGACCCTTACCCAAAGTGACTACTCAGAGATCATTCAGTAGAAAACAGAAAAGTTGTTTATTAAAAACCTCCAGAGGATAAGTCGTCCCATCATGAGATAAGAAAGAGAAAGCTCGTGGTAGGAGGGCTAAAGAATTAGGAAAGATATGCAGTTTTTATAGGTTTGGTTACAAAGGATTACATCATAGGTTGGGGAGCATTAAGAAAATAGGTGCCCTCTCCCCTTAATTGAATGTTAGACATGGGTGCCAACAGACCTTCAAAATTTAGATAAGTTAACAGCATTCAACTAATAGTCTAAATATTGATAACATTGAATAGTGAAAATGTCATCATTTCAGATTAAGTAAATATATCTAAAGTTTAAGTAAATATTGGCTAACACACAACATCCTTATGCAGGTCACAGAGACATAGAAATAATGAATAATAAAATACAGAAAAAGAATTTAAACATTCCTGGAAGTTCTCCACCTTATCTCTCCATTCTATACAGCACCAATTTGCATTGGTAGAGTGAGTTTCCTATGCCAATAAAATCACAGGTCTTGTCCCCGACTCTTAATAAAGGATTTTTCTAAGACTTTATAATCCTTAAAGCATTATACAGATAGGAATTATTACTGATTCTGTGAAAGTTTTTATTGTACTCTAGTATATATATGGGAGATGTAATTGTATGTACAAGAGATATTATTTTTGTCTTGTTTAGTCCTCAGTACAGAATTAACACCATTATCAACAGTTACAGAGACCGATTTTATTTCAGTATAAGGAAAAACTTTCTAACAATTAGAGATATCTAACCATTGAATGAGTAGTAAGTGTGTTAGTGAGCTCCTGGTGAAGTGTTTGATCTGGTGAAACCTGATGAAATCAACTCTCCTATTGTTCCAGGACTGGGTGTGCCAATCTATTCTTCTCAGTCACTAATCATACCTATAATTGTCTATATTAAAAGCCACTGCTTCCTGTGTTGTCTCTCTTCTTAGAATGTAAAGTACTTGAAGGCTAGACATATCCTTGCTTTTGTATTTGTATTCCTTGCACTTAGCACAGTTTGGTACATAGTAAATGCTTAATAGTTCCTTCTCTCCACCCATTCATTCATTTATTTACTCTTATTTAATTTGGTTCAGTCAGTGAAGACTTTCATGATCTTTTTTGGATCCCAACTCTCATCCATGTTGATAACTATTATTAATGTCTGTAATTAAATCATTGATAAAAATGTTAAATAGAACAGAATAGACTGAATATAAATCAACACATGTTATCTTCAGTTTTTTTCTTTCCTTCTGTTTTTTTTTTTTTTTTCTCTTTCGTTCTGATTTTTCTTTCCCAACATGGTTCGTAAGGAAATGTATTTTTTTTTTTTTTTTTTGAGGCTGGGGTTAAGTGACTTGCCCAAGGTCACACAGCTAGGAAGTTTTAAGTGTCTGAGACCAGATTTGAACTCAGGTCCTCCTGAATTCAGGACTGGTGCTCTATCCACTGCGCCACCTGGCTGCCCCTAGGAAATGTATTTTTAAAAAATGAATGCACATGTATAACTGTAGTGTTCTGGTTTGCTTTCTGGAGGTCTTAGGACCAGCCTTTGTTTCAGCAGAGTAGAATGAGAATAGCCAGAGATAAAGTCCAAAAGTCTTTATTGTCTCCTTCACAGTCTGTCTCCTTGCCTAGGGCCTGGGCTGGCTTTCTGGAGACCCTTCAGACTGGATTTGGTCTCAGTGGGGGAAGCAGGAGAACAGGCTAGCCACCACAAGGCTAATGAAGATGGAATGTCTCTCTGAGTCCTAGAACTTGAGCTCCAGCCTCCAGTCCTCTGTCTTGTCGGAGTCTGACTCTGACCGAGTTTGTCCCAGTTTATATGCTCTGTTACAATTACATCATTACAGTACACTGAATATAAAAAAATCATTATATCACTAGGGCAATCATATTGAACTAGAGAACTCACATGCTAAACTAGATAACCATTGTGTTACTGAGTTAACACCTTCTTGTAATACTAAATACAAACATACTTCTGTTGTGCCATGGTTCCCTTTTATTGTTCTGCCTCAGTTTCCCTGAATTGTTCTGCCTCAGTTCCTAATTATTCTGTTCAGTCCTCAGGCTATCACACCACCCTTCCCTCTTCATCATCAGAATGTTTGATAGGATAAAGGTCTTATATCTTAGAATATCAGGTGCCTCTTCCCATCTCTGGTGCCTCTCCCCATTATGTCATGATTCTTGTTACCCTATAAAAGAATCTTTGTATCCGACATTCAAGGCTGGATGCTTTGGACATCAGCCCTTGGGGCAGCATGCCCTCAGCACAATCTCTCCCTTTCAAATAAAATATTAAAAACTGTCTAATCTCTATCTTGCCTCAGTTTTTCTGGCATTACACTCTAAGAGTTCTGCCCTTTACATATTACCAGAAAAAAATTTTTTTTTTTTAAAAAAAGGAAAACCCCCCCAGCAAAATAGGACAGAGTAAAGCATAGATTCCTGGGATACTTTCCTTGCTAAATTGACACTGAGCCATAAATGATCAATTTTTGAGTTCTGTCAACTCAATCAGCTTCCAATCCTATTAATTGTAATACTATCAATATCAGGGTTTATCGCAAATCTGCAAGAGATTCTTTTATAATTTAGAATAATTCTAATTTCAAAATAGAATTTTGCATAGCTTCTAGGGAGGATGGAGCAATAAGCTTAAGGCTACCTGGCCTTACCTCTAAGGCCACCTGGCTTTAGGAAATGCTATAGTTGCATAAACAATGCTGGTTGTCAGATATCAATCTGTTGGTTAATAATATCAAATTATCTAAAACAATAATGAGGTACCTACCAGACCACTCCTCAACTCCATTTCTAAGCCATAAAATTTTCATATCAGTGACATGAAGCACCTGACCTAATTTTTTCCTATAAATTTATCTTCTTCCTCTTTGTTCTTTGCTAACTTCTCTTGGAACTCAGCTACTAGCAGCATAATAAATCATTGCCCTGTAACTTGGAGACAAACTGAGTATGAGAATTCTTTCATCACAGCTGTGACATCAATCAGGGGGATTAACATTGTTGGGTATCTTATGCCTCAACATTTTTGCTTAGACATAGAAATCTCAAAGGACAGACTTCTATTCTACCTTTGAAAGTCTCTCTGACACAAGCTATTTCTATAGTATTCCCCTTACCAATAGATCAAAATTAAACAATTCTAGAGATAGAGCCAAGATATTAAAGGAAGTAGACAAGCTCTCCCACTCTTGCTCTTTCAACAACTTTAAAACAACACCTTACATTGAATTCTGGAGTAGTAGAGCCAATAAAAGGCCAAGGTAGCCCAAGACAACTTAGGAGATCTGAGGGAAAGTGTGACAGACACTGTTACACTGTGATGGGGACTGGTCCAGAATCCATACAGTAGCAACGCCAGCTGTGGGTGATATGGATTTATTCTCTTTCCCTGTCAGGAAGAAGCCCCTCTGGCTATTATTAGGTATAACCAATTCCCAGATCATGCTATTTGTATAGAGTGATTGTGAGGACAGAACTCTTTATCAACCTCCTTTGTCTATCCTCCAACCTCTGTGCATCCTTAAACAACCTTTGTGATATTGATGATGAACATGTCTTTAAACAGGTATTGTCTGCCAGATATTCTGTCTGGCTCCTCTTTGATCCCTCCCTCTTGTTGAGACAGAAGATACTCCAACAACATTAGGGTTCCCATGTTGGTATCCCAGTTTTGGCAAAAGAATTCGCACAGTCTCCAAGTTTAGAGGCAAAGATTTATTATAATTGTAATGCCAATTGAAGTGGGTCAAAGTTCCTAGGGAATCTAGCAAAGAACCAGAAATAAGAAGATAATTTTGTAGGAAAGAAAAACAGAGATTAAGTTGACATGCTAATTTTATTGTTTAGAGGTACAGTTGAGGAGTGGTAGGGGTGGGGTAGTCCTCATCTCTGGATTCTATGACTTACTGACCAACAGATTGTTCTCTGAGAGCCTGCATTGTTTGTGGCACTCCCAAGGATGGGTAGCCTTAGAGTTTCTCAAGAATTGCAGCATTCTCATACCTCATTATTTCCCCCTCAAGCAATCAAAATCCAAATTCATGTGGGACAAAGGGACAAAAGTCTCGTCTTCTTGATCTCTTCAGGCTGACAAGGGGTGTAGAGCTGTCCCTGCCCAGTGCAGGGGTCCAGATTGAGGAGGGAAGTCATGAATGTAGTGGCAGTAGCACCAAAAGTGTATTGAGTTTTAGGATTGGCTAGCTAGTGGTATTCAGGTTGAAGTTCATGGCCTGGAGTCTGGAAGATATGAAGCTAATAAGTAGTGAACAATTAATTTGGCAAAGGAAGTAGAGGAGAACAACAACAAAGAAAGCTAGGATGGAGCAGAACTGTCTAATTATTTCTCCCAGCTTGTCTTCTCCAAAGAAAATAGGTTTCACAAGGGATTGGAGGGCATTCTTTTCCAAATAGCTTAATGTAGACCACAGAGAATTTCCATTGACTGGTCTCTGGGATTAGAAGCTGGCCTGAGGGTGTTTGAAACCACCCAGAAGGAGAAAGGGTATATCCCTTTTCTTTAGCAAGGGCCTATTCTTTGGGCAGGGGGCAGGACAAAAGGAAATGATAAGAAAAGAATGTTTGAATAACAAATTGTCACCAAATTGACAAGGCAGAGGGGAGGTCTCAAAACAGTTTCTAAGTTTTCCTGCAATTCCCATCACTCTATGAGGAGAGGAGCTACAGTACCAGGACAGGACACAATAAAGACTCCTATAAAGTCAAAGAAAAATTCAGTGGACTTACCTGCCACATCCAAAGTTACCCTGGGTTTGGCCATCATGATGGAATAATAAATATTTCCTTAGAGCCTCTACAAGGTGGCTCTGAATACATTAGAATGGCCTCTTGGATACATTAGAATGCACGTCCCCTTGGTTCTTCAAGGAAGAAGAACTAGAGGCAGATAATTGGAAACTAGTAGGAGATCAACTATGTGAATACTATAATGATAAAGGTCCTGATTCAATTTCTAAGGAAACATTCTATATATACCACATTATACAATTAGCCCACAAGAATCCCACAAGTTATAGAAAAAAGAAAAGTTTTAAGAACAGCCAGATGAGGAAGTGTAAGGAAAAAGAGGAAGACAAAGGACATATTTATGGCAATATCCCCAGAGGGCTTGAGGACTTAAGTGAACTTGAAGGGCATGGTAATTTTCACTCTCACAGCCCAGCTTCAACTCTGCCCACATCAGAGCAGGTCCTTGACACCCTCCCCCCCCCATCAACTTTACCTTCTGGGACGGAGGGAGGAGGAATAGTGGAAGGGGCAGTGATATCACTAGCACCTCCCCCCCAGCAATCACCCCCTCTTTTGACTAAATTGCAAAAGGAACTACTTAAAGCCACAGAAGAAGGTCAGAATACAGCTGATTTGAGAATAGAAATGTATTCTGTGATTCAACAGTTTAACTACTCAGGTCAAGAAAGTAGAAGATACACTCCTTTTGATCTAGAAATCCTCAAAGACCTGAAAAAGGCTTGCACTCTTTATGGGGCTACATCATCTTATGTTAAGATGTTATTACAGAATTTGGCTTATGAAGTCTTAACCCCTAGGGACTGGAAATCTATAGCAAGGACATGCTTAGAACCTGGACAAAACCTGTTGTGGCTTTCTGAATATAGTAAGCTCTATAGGATACAAGCCCAACAAATAGTCATAGTGGAGTTAATACTCCAATCACCCATGACCAACTAACAGGTATTGGTTCTTATGCAGATATTTCAGTACAGATTAATTACATCTTAGCAGCATATGAGCAAATTGCTGCTGCTGCTATCAAAGCATGGGCTTTTCTCCCCAATAAAAATGACAAAGATGAGGCCTTCACAAAAAATTGCACAAGGGCCAAATGAATCCTTTGCTGATTTTGTGGGACGTCTGCAGACAGTTGCTGTCATATGAACTATTGGTGAAAGAAATTATGATAAGGCAACTTGCTAAAGAAAATGCTAATGAGGTTTGTAGAAGAATTATGCTAGGACTATGCAAGGATACTCCTTTAGAGTAGATCATAAGATGCTGTGCCACAGTGGGCACAAATACCTTTTATAGCCAGGCTATAATGCAGACTTCCCAAGATCCCAATATGGGAAGACAGGATCCCTTTTGGCAAGGGGCTTCCAGAGAACTCGTCAATGCTTTCAATGTGGTAAAGTTGGGCATCTGAAAGCTCAGTGTTGGCATAGAGGCAGAGTGAGAAAACAGGGTGGGAGAACAAGACCCAAAACTCCATGTCCAAAATGCAACAGAGGCTTCCATTGGGCATCGGAATATAGACTAATTCAGGGAAATGGGATGAGGGGCCCAGCCCCAGGGCCCAAGGCAAAAAATATTTGGGGCATGATGGCAGCTGATGCTACATCCAGAGAGTGCCTAGAGTTCAGTACCCAGACATTACCAATCAGCCAGGAAGCAATCTGATGGGAGAAAGGGATTATACAATCAATCAGCCAGGAAGCAACATGATGGGAGAAAGGGATTACAATTGGGGAGAATAGAGTTGTATGCAGCTGGGACAACTGAGATAGCCCTTGGAAAGGTGAAATTGTTCCTCTCCAGTCTATGGATCTCTTGTCTCCAGGCACAGTAGGCTTGACCATTTCACCTCCTGAGAGTACTTACAAAACAGTGTCCATCCATTTTCACTGATGTGGGAAACTGGGGAATGTGTAGATAATATCCCAGCCACTAATACAGGTAGACAATGTGTGACTTATCAACCAGGAGAAATAGTAGCATCAGTTTTACTGATACAGACTCCTAATTAGCAGTCTGGTGATAGTCGCCCAGATTCTCACTCCAAGCAATAAAATCCAGGAATATTCTGGACTGTAGCAGTTACTCTGACCGACTATGCTCACTATCTCTATAAATGGCATACCATTAGAAGGACTGGTAGACACAGGTGCAGATCGTACAGTCATTAGAGATGACAGCTGGCCCAGTCACTGGCCAAAGATTAAGGCAGACACCTACATGTCTGGCATAGGAGGATCAATAGCAGCTGAATTTAGTGCTAACTCTTTGAGATGGACTTTTGAAGGCAAAACAGGAGTTTTAAACTCCTTTTATAGTTGAAAAAATTCCTATCAATCTGTGGGGAAGAGACATTTTACAAAAATTAGGATTACAAATGAGTACTTCTGTATTTTAGGCAGGGCTGCTGTTGAAGGCTTGCCAACACTTTCACCTGTTCCTCTCCATTGGAAAACTGATACACCAGTGTGGATAGAACAGTGACCCTTAACTAGCAATAAAATTCAGGCCTTATTAGATATAGTACAGGAGCAACTTGACCAAGGACACTTACAACCTTCTCTTAAGTCCTTGGAATTTGTTGTAAGAAAGAAATCTGGAAAATGGAGAATGTTGACTGATTTAAGAAAGGTAAATGAACAGAGGAAAACTATGGGAACTCTTCAGCCTGGACTTTCGTCTCCTACTCAGTTGCCTAGAAAATGGCCTCTTTGGATTATAGACATGAAAGATTGTTTCTATCCCTCTAGATAAGGAGGATATGAAAAGATTTGCCTTTTCAGTGCCTAACGTTAACTTAGCTGAGCCTTATAAAATATATAAATGGACAGTTTTGCCACAGGGAATGAAAAACACCCTACTATGTGTCAAATGTATATTGTTGCTCCTCTTACTCCAGTAAGAAAAGCATTTCCAAAAATAATATTATTACATTACATGGATGATATATTGGGATGTGCACCTGAGGAGCAAATGTTAGAAGCATGTCTACAAAAGACCATAGAAATACTAAGAAACTACAAATTGCACGTAGCTCCAGAAAAAATTCAAAGACATGCTCCTTTTCAATATTTAGGATAGACGTATATCCTAAGGTGCTTAAAGTACAAAAGCTTTCTTTAAGAACAGAGAAGCTAAATACCTTAAATGACTTTCAGAAATTGATAGGAGATATCCAAAGGATGTGTCCAGTGTTAGGCTTGACTACCTATCAATTGCAACCATTATATGACATTTTAAGGGGAGACACTGCTTTAAACTCACCACGTATGCTTACAAAAGAAGCTCAAGAGGCTTTGAGAGAATTTGAACTGGCTTTATCTAATGTGGTTGAAAGAGTCACTCAAAAGCCCTTGGAAATATCAGTTTTTGCTGCACAAGAGGCAACACAGCAAGGAGACAGTGTGATAGAGTGGGTGAACCTCCCAGCATAACCAGTCCAAAGCCTTACTTCTTACCCAGTGCTTGTGGCTAGAATTTTATTAAAGGCCATTAAGCGAACAGTACAATTATCTGGGATAAGACCTGACAAGATATATACCTTTTATACTAATGCACAAATTAATGTATGCTATAAAACCATCCCAGAGTGGCAAATTTTATTAGCTATAGCTCCAAATTTTACACACGGATCTCCATTGAAGATAACCAGACTATTACATAATTGGCGATGGATTCTTGAAGAAAAAATTTCTAAAGTTCCTCTTAAAGGACCAACTATCTTTACAGATGCAGCCAAACATAATAAAGGGGGAGCCACAGGTAATCCTAGAGAACTTCTAAATCTAGATCTTTATACTATTAACTTCTTGATTTTTGACAACAATGCACTGACTCTGGCAGACAGGTTTTATAATCCACCAGAAGGGCAGTGTCCAGTGTGAGCAGCTCCACTATCCTTAGATAATGACCAGGTGATGTGGAGGGACCCATAAAGTGGTGAATGGAAGGGACCAGATAGGTTAACTGCTTGGGGGAGAGGGTTTGCTTGTATCTCCACAGATGGAGAAGGAATCAGATGGGTGCCAATGAGCCGTATTCACCTTGTCCATTGGAGAGAGATGGAGCAGACCCTTGAAATGGAGAAGAAGACCCAAGAGACATTGGGTGGTTCCATCGCTGATTGTGTCCACCACTGAAAGAGCATGGCAGTTATGGCAATTGACTCATGGACATCAAAAATTGTTGGACTTCAAAACCCTCAGGAATCATTAGATTCTTTGAGACATGATAAGACTGTTATAGGACTTCAAAACCCTCAGGAATCTTTGGATCCTCTGAGAAATGATAAGACTGTTGCAAGACTTCAAAGTCTGAAGGAATCATTAGCTTCCCTAACACATAAAAGGACTGTTGTGGGACTTCAAAACCTTGCAGGGATCATTGGATTCCCTGCCATGTGTAGCAATGGATAATGGATGGTGTGACTACCTGTGTTCTAAAACAAAAGAAAGCGGGAGATGTAAAGGGCTGAAACTCTTAAAAGGTGGGCTTGAATCAGACAACCGAGCACTTAGGGCTAATTACCTATTGGGCAATAAGTCTATTAGCATATACTTGGAAAAATGGCCCTTCTCACTATTCTGTGCTGGCTCGATCTTTTGGTGTATACAGATAATCATTGGAGGGTGGAATGAGATAAGCTAGACTCATTTTGCAGAAGGACCAGGAGAAGGGAGGTTGGTAGAGAGCTTGTGGCAGTTTTGTCCATCTCCTTCACTTCTCTCCCTAAAGACCAAGGACTTTTGCTTATTGTGACTCTGGCTGATCCTGAGGTCTCTAAGGAGCTAGCCTGGAATTTACAGGATCTGGCAAGACACCACTTACTGGGAGTGGTTTTGAGCCAATAATAGGGGTAAAAAAATCTTAGAATTGAATACTTCAACTAGTCCCACCAAGATAAAACACTTTATCTTGGCTTCTTGGGGTGGGTCTTATAGAAGAAGATTCAAGGAGAATTTCTTCTTGAAGGAGTTTTCAGAGTTTCGGGGTCTCTTCATCAATATCAATAATGACTTTCCCCCTAGAACTAATCTAGACCTTTCCCCCTGGAATCTTGCATGGCCCTTTACTTTGCAGTTAATACTAATGCATCAGTTATCTTCCTACTATTTGTAAACTTCATGAAGAGAAAAGTTGTTGGATGATTGACAGGTTACTCATTTTTATTTCATTACAAAGCTTTTTTTTTTTTTAAAACAGGAAAATATGGAACTTCAACTCAAAATAGACATTTTTGAAAACAATTTATAAAAACATTTTAAATGGGAAAAGTTCAGTAAGCTTTTCCTTCAAAGTTTATAAAAGGTGAGTATAGTAACAATTACAATCCAATCACACAGTTGCAAAGTTTTATTTTTAATTCCAAAGTGCTAATGAGAAAATTAGGACAAATGGTATATGATGAAAAGTTTTTATATTAGAGAAAACTGAAGTATGATAGAGAAAGCATTGCAGTCAGAGGTTGGGTTTAAATCATATTCTGCTGCTCAGTAGCCATATGATTTTAGGCCAGTCTACTCAGAAGATTCAGTTTCTATTTCTGTAAAATCAAGATCTACCTACCTGTCTACCTCTCTCAAAGACTATTGTAAAGATAAAAGAAAAAAAAAAAAAGGATGAAAAAGCAACCTTTGTAATCTGTAAAGTTCTGTGTGGACACAGTTAGGAAGGTATGATGCTCAGGAATGAATCAATTGCTTTATTTAACTTGCTTAAATATAGATTGGAGGACAAAACTTGAAAGGGAGGGGCATGGAGGAGAAAGCCAAGAAACCCCAACTCACTGAATTCTAGAATAACAGAAGTGAGGGAGGACTTAATGCTAGTGCCTCCCTTCCACGAATCTCCACTTTATCTTGCATATATATCTTGCATATACATAGTGATTTACATGTTGTCTCCTGAGAGAAAGGACTGTTTTTACTGACTTTTTTTTTTTTTTTTTTTTTTGGCATAGGGGGTAGGGAGGGGCAAGGGGGAAGAGAGGGAGAAGAAGGGTAGAGGAGGGAGGACATTCCCACTGCTTAGCACAATGCCTAACATAGTAGACACTTAGTAAATGCTTGTTGACTTGAGTTATTAACTTGATTTTTGAGAACACTATATTTAGGGCTTCTTAAACTTTTTCCACTCAAGACCTTTTTTTGCTCTGCGTATATAGGCAAATATGTAATTAATTATGAATAATCAATAATCAAAATTATGAATAAATCATAATTTTGTGACCCCACATTTAATTACACCACCCAATAAGGGTCTCCACCCACAGTTTAAAAAACTTTGGTCTAGTCTAGCCTACCGCCAAATTTTCTGCTGTCATATTCTAATTTGGCCACCAGAGGGCATCAGGGAATAAGAAAAATAATCATCGCCTTTTTAGAATGGTAGAATTTTAAGTTTTAGACCATTCATGTACTTGAGAGGATTGAATGTGAGATCTGGAAGGAACCTTAAAATAAACAGATTCTTAGAAATGTAAGGCACTTAAGAAATAGGGATTTTTTTTTACTTTCTTTTCATTTATTTATTTATTTTTTATTAATTTTTATAATTATAACATTTTCTTTGACAGTACATATGCATAGGTAATTTTTTTTTTACAACATTATCCCTTGTACTCCCTTCTGTTCCAAAATTTTCCCCTCCTTCCCTCCACCCCTCCCCTAGATGGAAGTCATTCCCATACATATTAAATATCTTATAGTATATCCTAGGTACAATATATATGTGCAGAACCGAATTTTGTTGTTGTTGTTGTTGCAAAGGAAGAATTGGATTCGGAAGGTAAAAATAATCTGGGAAGAAAAAGAAAACAAAACAAAACAAAACAGTGCTCACAGTTTATACTCAAGAAATAGGGATTTTGAAAGTTTGGTTTGGGGACCCCTGTAGATTTCTGAGACATGGGGACCCTTGAGCTAAAAAATATTTTAATGATACCAAAATAATTTTAATTTTTAATATGGTAAATATTGCTGGATATAATCCACTAAACAAAAATTCTTAGGTGGGGAAGAAGTCTTCAATAATTCTTAAGAGTGTAAAGGATTTCTAAAACCAAAAAGTTTAAGGATTGCTGCTTTATAACATAAGCTATAGTAATTATCAGAGAAAAAAAAACAACCTTAGAAGATCATCTAATTAAATTTCTTTTTTTGTGTTAAAAGTTATTTTAATGCCTATTTTTAAACAACATAGTTATTTCCTGATATTTCCTTTCCCTACATTTAACCCTATCATGTAATAAAGAACAATATATGCAACATTCTGCACCTGTAGTTTACAAACTATTTATTAAGGAGAAAAAAATGGGAACAAGATTAGTCATTATAATTAATTTGAGATCATTTGCATTGTTTTTTTTTTAAACATTATTGTAGTCTAATTTTAAGTTGTTTTCTTGCTTCTGCTCATTTCAGTCTGAAGAAGGGACCCTGAAACTCTAAAAATCCTTGAAGGAGAAAATCTCCTTCAATTCTGCCTCAGTGAGGGATCCCACCCAAGGGAAAGCAAACAAGACAGTTTTATTCTGTTATCTAGCAAAAGGAATTCCAATCCTATTGAATTGAAGAAACTCATTGAATTCTATTCAAATTCTAGCTCAAGCTGAAACCCAGCTTGTAGTTGAGCCAACTTGGAACTTTACCCATAAGCCCCTTCAGCTTGTAGCCAAAGCTCCTATTATAAAAGAGCCAAACTAAAATCTTTTCTTTGCAGAGGTTGCAAACATGCTAAGCTATGCCATGCTATGCCAAGGAGCCTCTGCCCACTGGATAATATTATTTTCCAGTGTCACCCTCTCTTTACCCTCACCTATTTCCCCAACCAGACTTTATGCCTCTCTGTCAGGATTTCTAACCTTACTTCCCAATTCTATAATAAACCTCTTTTATCAATCTAGGTTTTCAGGTCTGTAAATTCCTTTACAGAGAACCTCTGCACCACCAGGAGGGAGTTCCCAAAAATTCCCTATCCTTGCACCAAATCCCAAGGGGGCGCAGGGGAGCCAAACTTCTGCATTTGGTTCCCTGAACCCCAAACCTGCCACTTTTAACTTATCAGTTAACTCCCTGACCATCAGAAACCTTACTCTCATTTTGGTTCCCTAAATCCAGACCTTATCCTTTGGTTCCCTAGTAAAGGAAACCCCAAAACCTAAACTTCATCAAGTCCTCAGTTCATGATTTGGGTTCCTATGTTTCTCTGAATTCCTACTATTCATCATTTCTTATACTACAGTAATATTCCATTACATTCATATATAATTTGTTCAGTCACTCCCCAACTTATGAATACCTACTTTGTTTCTATTTTTTGCTACCACAAAAGTGCTGCAATGAATATTTTAACATATATTAAAATTTTACAGGCTAAGAAATGGAAATCTAGAGAATGAGAAGTGACTTGCCTAATGTCTGAGTTAATGGAAAAATTAAACTTCCTGACTTGCAGTTGAGGGCTCTCTACACTGGACTACACCCACTGGAGCTTAAAGAAACAAACTCAAAACGTCTCAATAAATTTCTTCCTGCTCTTTTTTAGAATCAAAAATGGCACTGAATACAGACTTATTCTACTGATTTCAGATAAGCCTAGTAAGGAAAGAATGTCTTTAAGAATTTTCAGGGTGGTTGATGGCTGATACTTTTTTTTCACATTAAAGAAGCCCAGGCAGCTGAATAATGGGGATGCTAAGAGGTTGGGAACAATAGTTCTAAAAACTACATCAGCTTCTCTCCCACTCAGAGATTGTTTACAAGCAAGAGACTGAAGAAAAGAGAGCCAGATCCTCTGGGATCTTTTTGTAGGTTGACCCATTACATGGCTGCTTGCACATCTGGTTATACAAGTAATAGGGTGGGATAAAAAGGGGAAGAGGAAGAAGGGAAGAGGGGAGAAGTAGGGGAGAGAGAGAGACAGAGACAGAGAGAGACATACACACAGACAGAGATGAAGACAGAAACAAAGGGAAGAGAAGAGAGAGAGAAGGAGAAGGGGGAAGGGAGAAGAAGAAGAAAATGATGAAAAATGTCTTGTGTGCTTCAGTCAAGTTACATGAAGTCCTGGACTCAGAAAACATCAAGTCATTTAGGTAGTGATGATAAAGGACATGACTATGTACTAAAAGGATTAGTACCACAGTTACCAAGCCTGACACAAAGCCAAGTACATACTACCCCAGTGGGATATGTTTTGGGTGTGCCTCATCTCCTGCCGTTTTGGGATGTTGCTGCAGTACTGGGGTTATGTGTGAATTTATACTGATCCCGGTGAACCCAGAGTTCTGACCTGAACTGTCTTTCTACCTTCTTACCTCCTGGTCCTGTCTTTAACTGTTTTTACTATGTTTTTTCTAGAGTAATAGTTGCTGCTGTTTGGGAACCCAAACAGTCAATTAAAAAAATTTCAATAGCATGTCATTTTCCCATATTACACATAAAGATAGTTTTCAACATTCATTTTTGTAGGATTTTGAGTTCCAATTTTTTTCCTCCTCCCTTCCTTATGTACTCCTCCCCAAGAGAGCAAACAATTCAAACAGGCAATTTGAACAGAAGTTGGGACATGTTGCTATTATTTCTCCTCCTCTTTCTTTTCCTTTTTTTCTCTTCCATTTCTCTCCCTCCAAAGATGAAACAATTTACTTTTATCTTGTGCAATTTTCAGTTTGCTTTCTTGAAATATACCTTTGAAAATCAGACTTAAAAAAAGCTCATTGTGCTTTAAATTACACATTTAAATGCAAATAATTCTGGGTTTCATTCCAAGTCCAGTCCAAGCTTCTGTAGCTCATGGTTTAGGTTCTGATAGTTTAAAATAAGTGCAAGTAGCAAAGTTCTGGCCAGAAACTCTAAGGACCTTTCCCTCTCAAACCAATATCTTTGTAATGGTAAATTGGGTCATCTTATCTAGTCCTTTAGTCATTGAATGAATTGAAGCCAAGGAAAGAGCTTTATTTAGAAAAGCCAAGATCATCCACTGTATCTTTGGCCATGACAAGTTGTCTTGACCTTTGTCTTGCCATCATACTCTGATGATGCTAGAGGAGAGGGCGAGGTTGATGGCCTTGTGCAGCTCTGCTTCACTCAAATTCAACTGATATAGAAGTCAAGACATCATGCACATGATATCATTGGTCTTTTTCAAGAATGAAGGATGAGCAATATCAACAGCAACTCTGATCCCTGATGTTTGGAGAGAGAATACTCGTACCTTTCCTTATCTTAGGACTCTTAATAGTTTAAGTCAGAACCAATTAATATTCCCCAAGTTCTTTGGCTACCAGATTTGCATCTTCTCTTCCACTAATTGCTGTTATTCAAAATCATTGTCTTCTGAGTCAAGAATATTCAGCTCCATATCATCACTCCCTAGTCCCTTTCTTCCTTTATCTTCCTTGTATCATCTGGAATTTTCCTTCTCTCCCTCCTGACATTGAAGGGACTGGCAATCTCTTCCTCTGAGATATTAATAAAGGAAGAAGGGATGAGTAAAAATAGAGAAGGATTTTCAGGTTTGGAATAGTTATGATGAAAGAGCTCATGATGCATTGCCTTACTTATATAGGAAATGAGAGCATCTTCTGAGAAGCATAGGTAGGAATGGCAGTAGGAGATTGGGGAGAGATGATCCGAAACAATTGCTGAGGGGAGCAAAGTAGAGAGTTAATTAGGGAAAAATAAAAGGATTATCATGCATCAGTATGATTTTGATATTAGCCCACTTTAGTAGATTCACTGGGTGTGATTTTCTCCATTCATGTTCAATTGGAACAGAAAAATAGAATGATGATTCAAGATTCAAAAAGTGACAAGGTATGAAGATGAAAGGGCAGAGGACAAAGGAGTTGAGTAAAGGACAGTGTTTAATTTGGCTAATTAAAGGATCAAAACTATAGTTAAGGAAAGGGGAAGGGGAAGGGAGGAAAATGAATCCAATATAGATAGGATGAACTAAAAGAGCAAGGAGAGAAAATAAAGTAATTCAAAGAGTTTAAGAGCCTTAATTGGAAGAATCATTGGAGGCTATATAGAAAATATACCTAACCCAAGGCTGGAAATTTCTTTGAGGATATGAAATAGGTTTAGAAAGAGTGAGATAGGGCAAAAAATGGATAGACAATAGATTGTAATCAGAGAGAGGAATACCAGGGTTGAGAATCATGGAGATGGCACAATCATGGGTGATGATAAGATAAAAGATACAGCCATCCCTGTAGGTATCTGAAGTGAAGTAAAGATGTAGGTCATTGAAATTGAGTAGGTTGGTAAACTAGAAGTCTAGAGTGTTTGTGACCTAGAGCCAGGTATTGCATGTTTGAGAAAGGAGACACAGTGACCTTAAAGCCAGTGGTTTAGAACAGCAAAAATCTGAATTAGATAATACAGTTAAGTAGAGTGAGTTTCAGAGAAGAGGTTGCTGAGTGACAATAACAGTCAGAAGGTAGATGTAATCCCTCAGAATTTGTGCCAATATCAGAGTAGCCATGGAAATGCAGACATTTTTCAGGATCCCACTGGTTACTGAGGTCACAAACTATAAGACAGCTCCTGGCATTGTCCATGGAGAGTTCAAAGAGAAATCTCATTGCTAGATAAAGCAGGAGACTCATTTAGAACCTGCTTTGGAGGAAGCAGATGAAACGTGAGCACTTTTCTAGAGCTCAGAAGTCCAGTGATGATCATTAGAAGTAAAATCAATGGAACTTTGCTCAAAAAGTTATCAAACTGTGCATACTCTTTGATCCAGCAGTGTCACTACTGGGCTTATATCCCAAAGAGATCTTAAAGAAGGGAAAGGGACCCACACATGCAAAAATGTTTGTGGCAGCCCTCTTTGTAGTGGCCAGAAACTGGAAACTGAGTGGATGCCCATCAATTGGAGAATGGCTGAATAAATTGTGGTATATGAATATTATGGAATATTATTGTTCTGTAAGAAATGACCAGCAGGAAGATTTCAGAAAGGCCTGGAGAGATTTACATGAACGATGCTGAGTGAAATGAACAGGACCAGGAGATCATTGTATACTTCAACAACAATACTATAAGATGATCAATTCTGAGGGATGTGGCCATCTTCAACAATGAGATGAACTAAATCAGTTTCAATAGAGCAGTAATGAACCAGTTATGCCCAGGGAAAGAACTCTGGGAGATGATTATGAACAATTACATAGAATTTCCAATCCCTCTAATTTTGTCTGCCTGCATTCTTGATTTCCTTCACTGGCTAATTGTACACTATTTCAAAGTCCGATTCTTTTTGTACAACAAAATAACTGTTTGGACATGTATACATATATTGTATTTAATTTATACTCTAACATATTTAACATGTATTGGTCAACCTGCCATCTGGGGAAGGGGGGTGGATGGAACAAGGGGAAAACTTGGAACAAAAGGCTTGGCAATTGTCAGTGCTGTAAAATAAAAAGCTATAATAAAAAAAATTAAAATTAAAAAAAGAAGTAGAATCAAAAAAAAGAAATTTACAATCTCAATTATGCTCCCAGGCTAATGATGAACCAGTGGCCCAGGATGAAGAAGGAGAAGGAAAGGGTCTTCAGAATACGGTCTTTTATGGGTTTCTTTATCCTTTTCCCTAACTTGATATACACAAGTATTTCATGTCAAATGTGGATGGTCAATACTCCAAATTCTTTCAACTATGTTAATCTACCATCGTAATCTCTATTATATATGAAAGTAAGGAATATGGCCACTCCTCTTCCTGACTCAGTATGTAAAGAATAGGTTTAGCAAAAATTTTATTAAACATTTACTATGTGTCTGGCTCTGACAGGGTAGAGAAAAAAGCAAAATAGTCCCTTCCATCCAAGAGCTTACATCTATTGGGAAGGGAGTAGAAAGTCACAACATGTACATATACATAAAATAAAGAAATTCAAAGAGTTTAAGAGCCTTAATTGGAAGAATCATTGGAAGCTATATAGAAAACATATATCTAACCCAAAGCTTGAAAGAAATATGATTTTGAATGGTAGAGATGTGATGTTCATTCTAGATATGCAATTGTACATACTTTTGCAAATGCACAAAGGTAGAATGTGGAATGAAAGACAGCATGATAAATTGGGAAAAGTTCTGTCTTTGAAATCAAGGAACTTGAGCTCAAATTCTATCTCTGCCACTTGCTACCAGTATGACTTAACTTTTGTGAGACTCAGTTTCTCTATTTGTAAAATGAGATGGGAGTTAGATTAAATTAATTTTGGCTTCCTTTTCAGTTATGATCCTATGATGACTGAGTTCCAGAACGGCTTGTAGGCTTGTTTGGTTGAAATTTAGGTGTTGATGTTGATGTTGATGATGATGTTGAACATTGTGAAATAAGTCTTCAATGTCTTCAATGATAGGTTGGAGACAACCTGTAAAGGACTTAAATGTCAAACTAAGAAAGATGTATTTCATCGTAGAGGCAATAAGGAAATCAAAACAAATTTTTGAGTAGGAGGGTCATATTTAGGAGAATATTTTGGCAAGTGATAGATTGGATGGTGGTAGTTGAATGGGAGAAAGAAAGAGGAGAAGATGAAAAAGGAGTAGAATTTGTGAAGAAAGTATTTGAAAAAGATCAGAGATTAAAAGTTAGAAGGAGGAAAAATTTGGAAGGATTCAATGAGAAGTCAAAGGATGAGAAGAAGGGCTCAAGAAGAATGAACTAAGAAGGAAGACAAGGTGAAACAAGGAAAAGGAAATTGGGTCTTCCTATTAAGGTCCTAAGGAGGTGAGGTAAAGTGAGGAAAGTGACATTTTCAGCATTGAAGATCAGCAGGCTGTCAGAGCAATTCTCTAGAAGAGATTGGCATGAATATTCATAGGATCATAATTTTAGAGCTGAAAGGGATCTCAGAAATCATGTAGTCTATCTTTTCATTTTACAAATGAAAAATATTGAGGCAAGAAAGTTTAGTGACTTACTCCAATTCATACAAATGATCTTAAAGATAAAATTTGAGTCCAGGGCTCCTGACTAGTGTCAGTATTTCACTGCCATGCTATCTCCTGTTGGTTAGGTAGATGACACAGTGAATAGAATTTTGATTCTGGATTCAGGAAGTTTTGATATTATTCAGTTGTGTTCAATTCTTCATGATCCCATTGGAGATTTCCTTGGCCAAGATATTGGAATGGCTTGCCATTTCCTTCTCTAGCTCATTTGAACTTAGATAGAAGGTCCTTATGAACAGATCCAACGCTCTGTTCACTATGGTGCTACCTAGCCGCCACAACTAAGCAACTCTGCTCAGAATTCATTCTGGTCTTGTTCCAGCAAGACTAAGAGATCATAGGTTATCAGTGAGAATAAAGTCTTCCTTTTTTTTAAAGGATTTTGGTTAGTTTAAAAAAAAAAAAAGAACATTAATCCTTTAGTTCTGGGCGGGTAGGTGGCATGGTGGATCAAGCATCAGTCTAAGAGTCAGGAGGATCTGAGATCAAATCCAGCCTCAGACATTTAATAGCTGTGCAGACCCTGATCCAGTCACTTACATCTAATTCTTTCAAAAAAAAAAAAAAGATCCTTCATTTCTTCTTGAGAATAATTTTTTAATAAAAAAATAAATTTAATGCACATTCTAGGAACGTGTTACTAGAAAATATAATTCAACACATGAACTTAGGTCATTAATTGGAAATACAGAATAACAAAAGCATTTTTAATTATGTTGGTTTATTAGAAACTTATTGAGAATAATTTTTAAACTGTGTATCAGCATCAATTTTTTGAAATATAACTCTCACCTTTATTGGTTTAGGTATATAAACCAACTGTATCCATAATGGCCAACTTAGGTGCATATTACTCAACCAGAGCAAGAATTCTTGGAGGTAATAGATAAGGAGTTCTTCCTCAAGAGGCATGAGATGTGTCCTCTGGGGCTTGTTCTTAAAGGAAAGGGATTTTGACCCACAGAGTTGGACAAAAGTGAGAATAAAGGTCAGAAGAAGAGACAAGAGTAGTGGTTGGTGACTCCAGGCTGAAGGATACTGAGGCAGAGATTTACTAATGATAACAATGGAGAAGACTGCTCTATTCCTGGGTCATGGTTGAAGGATATGATGGAGATACTTGTCAGGTCTGATGACTGACACCCACTTTTGGTGATTCATGCTGGTACAATGATACTATCAGAAGGAATTTAGGAAGCATTGCTAAGGATTATAGAGTCTTGGGCAAGAAAATGAAGGCCCAAGGAGGACCGGTGAAGTTTTTTTTTTTTTTTTTTTGTCACTACTATTAATTGAACCAAGAGTTTCAGAAGAATCAAGTCAAAAAGCATGTGTTAAGTGCTTACAATGGACCAAATACTTTAAGGAAGGTAGAAAAGGTAGAAAAAAAGGCATAAACAGTCCCTTCTCTAAAAAAGCTCACATTATTTTGTGGAATTTAATGTGCTAAAAAAAAAAACTATGCACACACACTACAGCTGCAAGATAAATAGGAAATAATCTTAAAGGAAAGATATAATTATTTAGATGGGCCATTAAAGGACTCTCTAATAAAGTGAGATTTGATCTGAGATATAATGGAAGCTGTGGAAGCCAGGAGATTGAGATGAAAAGGGGGAGCATTCCACACATTAGAGAAAGCCTGTGAAAAGTCACAGAGTGGGAAATGCCATGTCTTGTGTGACAATCAGCAAGGAGGCCAGCAAGGATCACAGAGTAAAGTGTAAGAAGTAGAAAGTCAGGAAGGGGGCAGATTATGAAGAGCTTTAAAAATCAAATAGAGGATTTTATATTTGATCCTCAAAGTAACAGAGAATCATTGAAGGTTATTGAATAGGGGTAAAACCTGAACTTAAGGAAGATCAGTTAGCAGCTGAGTAGAGGATGGACTAGAGAGGAGGGAAAGATTTGGTTTCGGCTAGAAGACTATTGCAATTCTCCCGTGTAACTTGATGGAAAGATTTGAGAAATCAACAACCTGGTGTATGAGACCAGGCTTTGTATGGACCATGGCTTATAAAGAAGTTATAATAGGTTCTCAGAAGTTTTATCTGGGGGCTTATACATCTAACCAAAGAATATTTAAATTGTAAAGGAAAGAGGAGGGCTGGAAGATAATTGCCCAAGTACACCCACCAAGCTGGATGCCTTGGAGAGTAGCTACTATGTAGGAAGAATAGCAATTCAGGAATCAGACATTCACAGAAAATAAAATCCATGGAATTTACCATCAATAAAACCCATCCTCTTGAATATCTATGCACAAAAGCATAAAGTTTGGGGACTAACCAAGAACTTGAGATCCTATCACAAGAAGACAAATTGATCCCAATAGATATTACTAAGACTTGGTGGAAAATAAGCTATGTCTGGAGGATATTTTTGGAAGAGTAAATCTTATTCACAAAGACTTATATAATAGGTGAAAATGGAAGTAATGGTGGAGTAGCATATTAGGAAGATTTATTCATCAAGGAAATCCAAGAGCTAAAAGAGGGAGGCATGTTAGAAAGCACTTGGATAAAGATAAACGGCAGAATAGAAATAATATTGTCATTCGAGTATACTACAGATTATCAGGAAAGGAAGAGGAAGTAGATAGAACTACTATGTAACAGTAGTCATGTTGTTCAGTCATTCATTCACAACAGATTCTACATAACCCCGTGAGCTTTGTCCAGGGGTTTTTCTTGGCAAAGAAGTGGTTTGCCATTTCTTCTACAGATGATAAACTTCTTTGGGGTTTATCTTTTGGGTGGTGGTTAGTTAAATGATTTTTCTAGGATTACACAGCTAATAAGTATCTGAGGCTGTATTTGAACTCGGATCTTCCTACCCCTAGGACTGCTGCTCTATCTGTTGTACCACCTAGCTGTCCAAATAGTCATGGGGGAATTTCAATTAAGCAAGAAATATATGGCAAGCCTAGGGCTATAGATAGAAAAGCAAGGCAGTCTTTGCTCTCAAGATTGAGATTTAGCTTTAGAAGACGGTGAAACACAATAATCCTATGAATACAATAGCAAGTCATATGACCCAGAAGATTATAATGGCAGGACAGATGGATAAGGCTTAGTAGATCTAGGGAGCAATGGCAAGGTAACGATAATAATGCCCAGTGTTCCACCAAAGTTCCCATTTACTAGAAGTATTGCTGTTGGTAGCTCCCTATTCATCTAAATTATTTCAATGAGTAAATCTTTGGCCAATGGTCACTGGTAGAGGGGTAGTAATCCTAAGGATTGAAGCACAGCAGGGTTTGGAATTATCTCTATTAGGGATAGGAATGGGGTGTGTGTGTGTGAGAGAGAGAGAGAGAGACAGAGGGGGGGAGGAAGGGGGAGGGAAGGAAAGAGAAAGAGAGAAAGGAGGGGAGGGAAGGAGAGAGGGAGGGAGAGAGGAAAAGAGAGAGGAAGGGAGGGAGAGAGAGAAGGAGAGAGAGAGAGGGAGGGAGAGAAAGAAGGAGGGAGGGAGGAAAAGAGAAAGAAGGAGGGAGGGAGGAAAAGAGAAAGAGAGAAAGGGAGGGAGAGAGATAAGCATTCAGCCTAGAGAGATGTCCATGAATTTTGGCCATAGGAGCTAGGTTGAGGAAAAAGAAGGCCTTCCTTTGGTTTGTTCCAGTGTGGTCTAACTGGACTCTAAGGTCAGCAGTATTATGAGAGATTTATTTTCCAAATATAAGGTACTTTATATTACTGTTGTATTCTACCTTGGTAAGAGAGCAGAGTGAATGTTAAGCACTATGTTTTAAAAAGGATATTGATGAATTAGGGAGTTTCCAGAAAAGGGTTGCCAAGTCATTGATAGACCTCAAGATCATACCATCATTTGAAGGAACTCGGGCATTTTTATCCTGGAGATGAGAAAATTAAAATGTGACAAAATATCTTTTTTAAATATGTAGAGACATAATACAGAAGGGAAATTATATTTATTCTGCTTGGTTTTAGGAGGCAAATCTCACAAATATCAATGAAGGTGGCTAAAAACCATCTTTAGGTTTGATGTAAAACTTACTAATGCCAAAAGCAATTCAGAAGTTGCCATTTCTTTTTCTTTATTTCTTTTTTTTTTTCCCCCTGAGGCTGGGGTTAAGTGACTTGCCCAGGGTCACACAGCTAGGAAGTGTTAAGTGTCTGAGAACAGATTTGAACTCGGGTCCTCCTGAATTCAAGGCTGGTGCTCTATCCACTGCGCCACCTAGCTGCCCCTAAATGGGCCATTTCAGGAGGCAGTGGGTTCTCTCCTTTCCATTATTCCTTTGCCACTTCCATAAATGTTTTAGAGCGAAGACTGATTGACTTTTCATATTATCAATGAGAATTCTTGTTCAGAGATGGACTGAATCAAATGGCCTCTGAGGTTCCATCTAGCCTTTGAGGTAGCATGATTAGAAGGGAACCAATTAGGAAGTTTTTACAATAGACCAAGTGAGAAATAAAAGAGTTTTTGTTTTGTTTTGTTTTGTTTTGTTTTGTTTTTGTAGAAGAGAATCAGTATCAATGGAAATGGTATAGAGTTGGGAGATGTTGTGTAGGATTTGAAAAGTAATTGATATGTGGGGTGAGGATAGTGATGTGTTGGTAAATATTTAACAACTCACTCTGGAGCAAGGGAGGGTATCTCAATATACCTTAAAGTTTAAATTGCATTACTAACATTGTTTCCATCATTTTTTTCCTTACCTTTACTCTGCTATCATGGCTCTCTGCCTCCCATCATGTTTTTCTAAGTCTAGAAATAAACAAAACGAACCTTTATTTGTAGTATTTGCTGATCTTTGAGGTATAAATGGCCACACTGAAAATTTAACAATCAGCTCTCATGAGATAGTAATGAGAGAGAAGAAATTCAAGAAGGAAGACCTAGAGACCATCCCTATATAGGGAAAAGAGGGAGAAAGGAGGGAGATAAAAGAGAATAGAAACAAAAGAGACAAAGGAATGGTGAGGCTATAGGAGGACAAGAAGAAAGTGAGGAAGTCCAGAGAGCAGAGGATATCCAGTAGAAGGGGTGGCCAACAGTGTCAAAATATCCAGAAAGGTAAAAAAGTATGAGGACTAAGAAAATGTTCTTGGATTTAACAATTAAGAGATGAGTCATATCCCTGAGGAGATCAGTTTCAGGTGAAAGATTGGGTTGGAACCCAGATCAAAAGAGATTAAGAAGTGAGTGGGAGGTGAGAAAATGGAAGCAATCAGCATAGGTGACTTTTTTCTATGACCTGATACAGTCAAGTGAAGGCTTTTTCATGATGAAGGAGATTTGGATAAATTTATATGTATTTACAAGGAATCACTGGATTAAAAAAGATGAAAGATTAGACATATGGGGAGATTATAGATAGAGCAACAACAACAAAAAAAGGTTTTGGAGGAGATGGGAACAGAATCATGGATAAAAATAAAGGAGTTAATCTTGGTGTGATATCTCTTCCTCAGAGACTGGAGTCAATGAGGAGGGGAAGGGTGACGATGTAAAGTGGTGCTAAGGTATCAAGCCTTGGGCAGGTACATGTGACAGTTGGCTCTGTTTTTTTCAGCAAAGCAGGAGGCCAAATTTCAGTGCTGTTGAGAAAGGATATGGTGTGCTGACATTGAGAATCTAGGGAGGGAGGAAGAACTGCTGAAGGGAGCATCATAGAGAGTCATAAAGCATAAAAGATGTTTTATGGAAGCATAAAAGGCAAAATAAAAGGCTGGCTATGCAGCTGCAACAAAGGCGATGTTGAGATTGGATCATATGAATTTGTATTGAATACCAGATGCCCAGTGATGTGTCTTCTTCCAGCAATACATGCTCATAGAATGTAGGGTTAAAAGGGAAATTCAAGATTATTTAGTCCAACAGCATCTTTTTACATATGAGGAAAGAAACCTTCAGAGGGTAAGTGACGTCCCCAGATCACAAAGGTAATAATTAACAGAACCAGAGTTGGAACCCAGATACTCTGACTCCAAAGCTAAATACCTTGTCCCCCACATTGTTTTTTGTACCAGTTCAAAAGTAGGAACAAAAATGGATATGATTGAGGATCAATGTTGGCAGGGCACAAACAATGGGAAGACAATAATCTTGACCCTGGAATCAAGATTATTAAAGAAGAAAATTAAGGTCAGAGTCTGGGTGATGGAGTGGGAGAACAGGGAGTGATGGAAGTACTAGATGATAAATAGAACAAGTTTTGAAGGAGTAGGACAGATGGAGAAATAGAATGGTAGGGAATGATGGCTGGAAGGAAAATTTTCAGAGTTCAAGATTATGAAGGTAGCACAACTGTAGGTGAAAGAACACTAGATTTGGAGTCAGACTTAATTCTAGTCACACTTTTGATACTTACTACATTGGAGATCTTGACAAAGTCCTAATCTTCTTGGGCCTCAGTTTCCCTATCTAGAAAGTGAAAGATTAGATATCTTTTGAGGTCCTTCAAGTTCTAGGATCCATTGATTCTAGAATTACTGTGAGTTCAGGCAAGATTCACTCACAGAAGGAAAGGGAGTCCTTGAGAGTCCCTGAATTACAGACACTAGGGGAGCAGAAGGTGATGGTGTTTGCCTATGAGGAAGAAAAAGTTCAAGGTAAGATAATAGAGAGGGCAAAGTTTCTGAGCTCCAGTTCAAACAAGTCAGAAATCAGAGGTTCAGATAGTCAGAAAATCTACTGAGCTGACATTGCTCTTCTGGAGTTAGTCTCTTTCTTTCTCTCTCTCTCCTCTTCATCCTCAACAAGTTGAGCTATTAGCTTGATCTTTATCTTTGATATCTTAGAAAGAGTACAGGATTTAAAGTCTAAGCACCCTGGTTCAAGTTCATCTACTTAGTGCTGTATGATTGTGGGTGTCCGACTTGCCCTCTGTGGGATTCAGTGTCTTCCTCTATAAAATGGGAATAATAATGACATCACCTGTCTCTCAGGGATGACATGAAGGGAGTTTTTTGCAAGCCACAAAATGCAATATGCAATTATTGTTGTATGTCATTTTTATTATTATTGGTATTAATATATTGTTATTGATTATTATTGATAATAATTATTCTCTTCTAATCTTCACTATCCCTTCCCCAGCCCCTTTATAGCTCTTTTGATCTGCCATATCCTTTCGAATGGGATCCTCTACTTCCATTTCTCTTCATTGTTTTTCCACTTATATTTGATTACTTCCCCAATGCATCTCAGGGCCAGCTCCATCATTCAGTTCCATCTCTCCCTTAGGATGATTTGACCTATGACCCCATAACAGTGATTGCACTTCCACTACCACCAGAAACTGAGAGCTTGTTGAGGTCATTAAATCACTGGAGTTAATTAATCATCTGGTAATTAGCTGATCTCTTTTTTCCTGTTCTTTAGCCAGCTGAGAGTAGTGTGGAGGGGATGTAGGCAGGTGTTTCCTTCTCTGAGTCACCTGTGGGTATCAAGCAATACTTTTGGGAAATTTGGAAAGAGATTATTTCCCAGTATCACTTTTTGGGTCTATTTGAATTCTGCTCAACTTGAGAAGACAATAGAAAGAATCTGGAAATCAAGAAATCTTGTTTCTACAAGGGTTTGTGTGTGTGTGTATGTGGGTGTGTGTGAATCATGGACCTTTCCTTTTGGCAGAATTCTGTGGAGTCTTCTCAGAATAGTGTTTTTACTTATTTATTTAATTTTAATTTCTCAATAGTATTTTATTTTTCCAAATGCATGTAAAGATAATTTTCAACATTAATTTTTGCAAAACTTTGTGTTCCAAATTTTTTTCCTCCTTCACTTATCACCCTCTTTCCCAAGACAGCAGGTAATTTAATACAGGTTAAATATGTATAATTCTTTTAAACATATTTTCATAAGAATAGTATTTTTAAATGTATAAAATAACATAACAAGGATTACAAAAGAAACAATTGTATTGAACTATACCATCACCTCCTGCTTCCACAGTCCCTATGATTCAAGGACTCTCTTTTAAGGTGAAAAACTCTTCTCTCCTGTTACTCTTTCCTGAGATCACAATAATTATAGAACCAATGAAGGCTAGAAGTAGAGAGATCTCAGAAGTCATTTACTCTAAGCCCAAGGAAGTTGGGACTTGGCCAAGATCACCATTATAATAGTACAGGAAAAACCATTTTTGGATAACCAACTCAATTGGAATACTTGAAATCAAAGTCAAGTCAAAGTTTCAATGTGAAAAATTATTTTTTAAAGGAAGGACATGATTTCGTAAAGTTAAAAAGAAAAACATGGCCATGAACTCTAGATTAAGAACCTCAGTGATTCAGTACTAACTAGCTGTTTAACTCAGTTTCTTCATTAGTGGGCGTTATTTTCCTATACAATAAGGAGGCTAAAGGTCCCTTATAGTACTATCTTTCTATATTGTATAGGAATATATTATATATTCTATATATTTCTGTGATAAGAATATAAGTCTCTCAAAGTTGTATTGATAACACAGCAAATAGGGGGCAGCTAGGTGGCCCAGTGGATAGAGCACCAACCTTGAATTCAGGAGGACCTGAGTTCAAATGTGGTCTCAGACACTTAACACTTCCTGGCTGTGTGACCCTGGGCAAGTCACTTAACCCCAGCCTAAGAGGGAAAAAAAAAAAAAGAAAGATAACACAGCAAATGATTAATAAATACCTTTTCATTCATTTGTCCCTTCTAATGACCCTTTCAGTGATGATATTTTATGTTCTTTGTTAAAATTTCATCTAGCTTTAACATTTTTGGTTCCATAATGTTTTTTTTCCATCTTTAATGCTTTGTGTTCCTAGATCTTTGACAGTCTACAGGTGGGCCACTAATTCCTTTCTTTTTTTTATTTTCAAAACATATCCATGGGTAATTTTTCAACATTAATTCTTTCAAAACCTTGTGTTCCAATCCCCCCTTTCCTCCATTCCCTCCCTTAGATGGTGAGTAATCTAATATAGTTAAACATGGTAAAAATAGTTGTTAAATACAATACATGCATACATATTTATATAATTATTTTGCTGCACAAGAAAAATCAGATTAAAAAGGAAAAAATGAGAAAGAAAATAAAATGCAAGCAAACAACAACAAAAAGGGTGAAATTGCTATGTTGTGATCCACTCAGTTCCCATGGTCCTCTCTCTGGGTGTAGATGGCTCTCTTCATCACAAGATCTTTGGAACTTGAGCCACTAATTTCAAATAGGGCCACTTATGTATGTGTGGGCTTCTCCACTCTCTTCTTCCACAGACAGACAGAACCATGTCTTTCATGTTGCTACTACTTCTTTTACTGGCTACCTTAGAGCTAGCCACAATCCAGAACAGGATAGCTATTTAAATCATGTTTTTTTGGGGGGGGGAAGGAGAAAGGAAAAATAATTTTTGGATAACTAATCCAACTGGGATACTTGAGATCCAGGACAAGTCAAGTTGCAATGTTAAAAATAGTTATTTAGAGAAAGGAGATGATAGAGATCCCACCTCTCCTCATAGTCAGAGGATCCAGTTATCCAGGAGAGACTGAAACCTCACTGAAAAATATGTTTCTAGAACATTTGTTGTTAAGTCATAACTGATTCTGTTAAGAAGATCTCTTAGCAAGAGCCTTCTTTTTCTTCCCCACCCTAGGCCCTTACCACCATCTTCTGTCAGGACTATTGCAATAGACAATTACTTCTCCTTTTCCTTCTCCTTCTCTTTCTCCTTCTCCTCTTCCTTCTTTTTAAAGCAGAATTGTCATTTTTATCATGTTGGCTTAGCTTGCTCATTAGCAATTGATAGGTTTCTAATTGTTTAGATCTGACTATATTTGAGTGAAAAGTGTTCATATAATTCCTGGGTTTGTCTGCAATAGAGTTCTAACCAAGGTAACCCATCCTCAGTTTCTTCTCCTTTCCAATCTATAATGTACGCACTACCAGAATAATATTCCTTGTGAACAGATCGAAATTCCTTAATGGCTCTTCCTTATTCATAAAATCACCTCTAATGTCTTTATCCTGGTATTTAAGGTCATCCACAATCTCATTCTCTTCTCATCGAATGAGAAGTCTTCCACTGTCCTTGAGTTATGTCTCTCCTCTGCTAAACTCATTCCTGTTCTGAGCTTTTGGTTTGATTGTTCCCCATACTATGAGTTCCCTCTCTCTGTGCCCATCTAAAGCCTACCTGTCCTTCAAGGCTGGTCTTACATGAAGAAGCCTTCCTTAAGCACTTCTGAATACACCAAACTCTTTTACCTCTCCAACCACCCAGAATGCTTTGTGACTGAGCCACAGGTGCATCTTCTGTGACTTTTGCTGGAGATGTACTCCTGGTTCTGAATGAATGGATATCTACTCATCTGTAGTAAGAAAAGCCATCTTCCTTCCCTAGACAGCTGGGAAGCAGAGGAAGGATGTGGGTCAGGGGATGGGTTCCCACACCCTGTGAAGGAGAGATGAGCAATTTTTCCTTCCATTTCCTAGCCAGTGCTAGGAGATGATTATTCAGGTCATCCAAGCCTAAAACCAGAGGCAGGACCCAGTTTAACAAGGATGTGTCAACTAGAACTCCCTGTTGTGGTGAAAAGAGCCTATTGGTTTCCTGCCTAGCACGTAGGAACATTTATAAAGAGATACATTTATACTAAACCAGTCAAGTGGCTTCTACCTGCAGCCTGAGGGGACCAGAGACATGAGGCATTCAAAACAGTGTTAGACTTGGTGATAGAAAACTGGGTTCAGATCCCAACAATGCACATTTTCTGTAGTCTTCAACAAGTTTTTAATTTTTCTGGACCTCAGTTTCCTCCTAAGTATAGTCCTAATCCATTGAGCCTATGGTGCAGACTGTCCCAACCATCTTGTGGAATTACTACTAAGGTTTTCCTTCTACATGGAATGGGGAGAAGGATTGGCCTTGACCTTCTCATTTTTATTCTATCTATCACCTTGCTCAGCTTACAACTCCTTTGGAAACTTACCTATTCTATTGCTTAGTCTATAGCACTTCTACGGACAGAGTGTTGGAATTAAAACCAGGAAATTCAAATCCTGCCTCTGACCCTGAGCAAGCTACTTAATCTCCCTCAGCCTCAATTCCCTTACTGGTAAAATGAGGAGATAGGATTTAATGGCTTCTGATACCCTTTCAGTTCTAAATTTATCATACTATCATCTATTACCCCTTCATTCAATGTATATTGGAGTCAAACTGTGTTATTCTACATTCTCTTATCTCTTCCAGTTTTGGGTATTTTAGTTCACCGTCTGTCCCCCATCATTGTACTTTACTCCTTCCTTATTTCTACCTTTGATCTGGAAGGATCTTAGAGATCGTCCAATCCAAGTCCCTTATTTTAGAGAGGAGAAAATTGAGCATGGAGAGATGTGATTTGTGTCAAGTTCCAGGCCAGTTTGTGTCCCTTTCTCATGAAGGCCTTCCCTGATTCCTTCCCTCCCCTCACCCCCCATGAAGAGAAGCTCTATACAATTCAAGTAGGATACATTTAAGCATTTGTTTTTCTTTTTTAAAGAATGCTGTATTGAGAAGACCCATAATGATGAGATTAATGTATGGAGAGTCCGTCTAGCACTGTGCTTAATAAGAGTGAATTAAGAAAAGGCTCTGATCTCAAGGAGATTATGCTTTTCTTATTCACTTCTCTGTATCCCAGTTTGTCTATGTAAAATGAAGATGATATTAATATGTGAACTCCCTATCTTACAGTGCTATTGTGAGAATCAAATGAGATTGTGGATGGAAAAAAAAATCTTTGTAAACGTGTCTTCAATGTTAGGGATAAAAAAATTACCTGATACATACATATCTTCTTTTATTTATTTATTTATTTTTCCCAAAGCACAACACCCAGGTAAAGCTCCTTAAGTGAACTCTCCTCAATCTCAAGGTGCCAGTCAGGCACTGGATAAGCAAACTTAGGTTTACATCATGGCTTTCCTAGTTACTTCCTCTATTAATGGAGGTACTTCCCTCTCCTGGAGTTATGCTCAGCCCTGAGTTTGCATTCAGCTCATATAGCCAAACTTTTTGCCTTATCTGGTTGTTTCTTCCTTCCCATTTCTTATGTAGACTCCCTTCTCTCCACTCATAGAAGCTACCCTGTTACAAACCCTTATCCCTTTCCACCTGGACTGTTGCAGTAGCATTCTGATTGATCATAATGCTTTAAGTCTCTCTCTGCTTGAATCTATCCTCCATTTAACTGGCAAAATTATTTCCCTAAAAACCTGAAGTTGTCACTCTCACTCAATTAACTCCAGGGGCTCTCTCTACCTCCAGGAACAAATATAAAATCCTCCTTTACAACTGACACCCTTTCCAGTCTTTTTCTACTTTACTCCCTTTCATATATCCTACCAGCCAGTCAACTAGTATTTATTAAATGCCAGGCATTTTACTAATTGCTGTATTACATAGAAAGACAAAACCAAACCCTGCTCTAAAGAAGGTCACAATCCAGTGGGAGAAACAAGATGCAGACAGACATATATTGGAGATAATTTACAGAAGGAAAACACTAAGATAAAGTGGACTGGGCAAGATGTCTTGAAGAAGATGGGATTTGAGCTTACCATCCAGCTTTGTTGGTCTTCTTATTATCCCTCACACTTCTAGATCCCTGGATCTAAAAGGCTCTTTCTCCTCCTCTCTCTCTTGACTTCCCTAGCTTTATTCAAGATTCAGCTCAAATATCATCATTATCAAAAGATCTTTCTAGTTTCTTTCCTCCACCATGCCTCCTCTTAATGCCTCTGGATTGGGCTTTTCAGGGAGGACCAGCACTTCTGGTGTGAAGGCATGCCTTCAGGACTGCAATTCATTTTGGGGGTCTATCTGTCCCCTAATTCTCACCTATAGGTTCAAGAAACTGTAGCCTGTGTAGCAGCCACATCCTGGCAAAACCGTCTTGGTTGATAGGCTAAATAAGGTTGGAGGTTTCCAAGAATGAACAGATGAAAACAATGTGTTCCAATGGCCATGAAGGCTGCCCAGAGTCTCAGAGGTAGCTACCACCATGGAGTATTTAGAACTTGGTCAGACAATGAAGATGCCAAGGTCATCACTGCATCCTGGGCTATCACCAGCCATCTTGAATTTTATCTTGCCACTGGATTTTGATAACTTTGAAGAGAGAGTAAGACTGACAACTTCTTCTTCTTCTTCTTCTTCTTTTTTTTTTTTTTTTGAGACAATTGGGGTTTAGTGACTTGCCCAAGGTCATATAGCTAGGAAGTATTAAATGTCTGAGGCTGAATTTGAATTCAGGTCTTCCTGACTCCAGCCCTAGCACTAGATCCAATTCACTCCTTAGTTGCTTCTCAATAAATGCTTATTAATTGACTGGTTCCATGTTGTCAAGAGACAATCACATATGATGGAAAGAACCTTAGTTTGGGAGTCAGGAGACATGAATTCAAATCCTGTGACTGATATATAATCTTGAGGAAGTTATTGTGCTTTCTCCCTCAAGGAAATGCCTGAGGATCAGGTGTTTTGTAACTTTAAAAATGCAATGACTAAGTATGTATCTTGGTGTGCGCGCACGTGTGAGTTTATGATTTTGATTGAGGTATCATCTCTGTATCTCTCGGAGGACCAAGTGTGAGCTGTTATTCAAGCAATGTTTGTGAAAGAAAGAAAAATTCACAAGTGCTGAGAATGAAGCATGTGTCTCTCTCATGTATTGTTAATACTCAACAAGGAGAGTGAGATTTTTAGCATTGCTGATGATCCCTCCCTTCCTGGGACTGCTTTCCTTGGTTCTCACAGGGGCACATCCTCTTAATCCCCTGGAATCTTTCCTGTTCCTCATATATGACATACTCCATTTCTACTTACTAAATAGTAAGTTCCATGAACGCAAGATATATTTTACTTAAAATATTTCTCTTTTCCTGTCACTAACAACAGTGCGATGTACATTGCAGGCAAAATATTGACAATAAAATTGGCATTTTTATTTGTTTATTGGTCTGGTCTCATGATTCCTCATTACACTGTCAGTTATTCAAGGGCAGGATCTATCTTTTGCCTTATATTCCCACAGTTCCTGTACATGTTGTTGCTATTGTTTTTAGTCATTTTTCAGTTATGTCTGACTCTTCATGACCCCATTTGTTTTTTGGGGGGTTTTGTTGTTGTTGTTGTTGTTGTTTTTTGGTAAAGATACTAAAGTAGTTTGCCATTTCCTTCTCCAAATCATTTTACGGATGAGAAAACTTGAGACAGAGTTAAGCGACTTGCCCAGGATCAGAGAGCTAGCAAGTGTTTGAGACTGTGTCACATTGCTGCCCATCTGGTACATAGAAGACAGTCTGATTTATTTTATTGCTTTAGGAAACTCACAGAGTAGAAACTCCTACTAGAAATACAGATGCACAGCTTTATGTAATTTATGGTCTTAGAGAGTTACTTGGGGCATTGAGAGATTCAGTGTTTTCCTGTGGCCACAGAGCATAATTCGAACTCAGGTCCTCCTGATTCCTCTATCCATTGTCCCATGCTACCCCTTCTTTATATAATATCTCAAAATTTTCAAAGTGCTTAAAATATATTGCTCATTTGAACTTCACAGCAACCCTGTGAGATGAGTACTTTCATACCATATTGTACCAATTTATATAAGGAAACTCAGGACAATGTTTTCAAATACATAAAATAAAATAAAAGGAAATTAGTTATATCGAAATGCAGTTATCAAAGTATTTTAAAGAAAAAAGCAATCCCAATTTAGTCTAATTATATAATTTTATAAATGGGAAAACTGTCACGTTATATCTGGAGTTTTCAAGCATGTTCTAGCATGGATGGGACAGAGATTTAATGATTGTATAGGAGAAGCAGCCAAGGCTATTTCGGAGAGTCTTATCAACCTCAGGGAAAAATGACCCTTTTTGCCCTACTCCACAACCAATGGAGTGATATCATATAGATTTTTTTTTTTTTTTGACTAGGTGAAAGAAATTCTCTTGTCTCAATTCCTAATCTAGCCTTAATCATTGAATAGGTGTGGTATCAGTCAAACTGAGATCAGTTCAAGACCTTAGCTTAAAAGGCCAAGGTTTCCCACTGCATTCCGGGCCATTTTCAGTTGTCCTGATCTATCTGGCCACTGGATCCAGATGGTTCTGGAGGAAACTGAGGCAGGTGACCTTGAACAGTCCTCCCTCACTTAAATTCAATTCTCTTGCATGTCATATAACTCCCTGATTCTTAGAGAATGGCAAATAACAACTATATAGATTACAACACACAAAATGCCAAAGGGCTAAATACACACACACACACACACACACACACACACACACACACACACACACACACACACACACACGGGTCTCCTAGGGGCTTATCTTCCTAAAGGAAGAAATATATACAGAAATACCTTGGGGCCCCAAATGATAGTCACATCTTTTCTTGAATTCCAAAATCTCACTTAGAGTTATATCACTCTGCAAGCAATTGAATTTTCTAGAAGGCTACAAAGGCGCAGTCAACTCTTTTATTACTCCTGGCAGTAAGAATTTTCTTTCCCCTCTCTAACATTTTGAAAAGAAAAAAAAACCCCACAATGTTGTGATTTGGGGTTGGGGAGACTCTGAGATGTAAAGTTATCTCTCTAGTAACTGAGACTAAAATGTATCCTTTGCCCTAAATCCCTTTTTCTTTGCCTTACCATCATCCACCAGGTGTTTCAAGTTAGACTTCATGCCTTTTCTTTTGTGAGTTAAAACATAATAAAACCTAGCTTCTTTTGGCATCGCTACTTCATGCACTCCTTCAGTGAAAGCCTTTGAGTTCCCAAACTGCTGCAACAAAGTGGGATATCCTCTTTGAATCTTTCCTTTGAATGCTACCCTGTGTATTCACAATAGCCACAAAGGACAATTCAAATTTGAACAACTCTGCACTCTTCTTCAATTCTGGTGCTGACCCAGCTCCTGGCTCCCAGTTTTACCCCTGACCTTGGCGCTGGTGAATATCTCAATAAGGAGCAGGATTGAAGTTAAATGCCCCAATCCAATTCTGGGTTTAAGAATATGCTCCTAAAAGTCATTGAGGTGGATGGGGACTGGGAGCCAATGATAGCTGGGCTGAAATTGACCTAGAGAGTTTTTTTTTTTTTAAAGTCTTTAATAGATGATGGAATGAGGGACAAAAGATTGATTTTTGGATATAGTTGATATGGGAATTTGTTTTATTTGACTATTTACACACACATACACGTGTGTGTGTGTGTGTGTGTGTGTGTGAATTGGGATTAAGTGACTTGCCCAGGATCATACAGCAAGTAAGTCTAAGGCCAAATTTGAACTCAGATCCTTCTGAGGGCCAGTATTCTATCCACTGTGCCATCTGGTTGCCTCTGACTATTTTTATGAGGATTTTTTTTCTTTTCTTTTTGTTCAGTTGGGGGAAGTATGAGGGAGAAAAAGTAAATGGTAGTTAATAATTGAGAAATGTTAAAAAATATTAATGAAATTTTTAAGTCTGTATTTTTTTAAAGAATAAAACTTAATTGGAATAAATTTTGGGTTTTCCATTTAGGGATGCAAACCATAGTGGTCTTAGGGGATCATAGATGTAACTGAATCATCAGTGTGACAAATTCTGGAAAGAGTCATCCTGTAAAGTTTGAAGAAGTGGTGCTGGAAAAATCAGTTTTCAGTACTCTATGAAATCCGATATTTGAGTTAGATGATTTTTAAAAAGGTTTTATTCATGACTTTTAAAAATATTGCTATCATTTCCTAATACTTTTGGCAATACCCTCTTTTGAAATGAAGAAGCATAATTAAGCAAAACAAACCAACATATTAATCATATCTGACAACATGTATTTCATTCCAGGCTTGTAGTCTATCATCTCTTTACTGAGAAGAGAGAAGAATGCTTCATCATCAATTCCTTTGGGACACATACTATATATTTCTCTGTATGTATGATATATGCATGTATACATATATGTATAAAATAAAACATAATAAAAAAAGGAGCGGAAAAGAAAAGTAGGTACAAAGAGTATATGCTTTATCATTTCTTGATTACAATGACCTTTTTTATTTCATTACTAATCTTCTTTTGATCTGTCAAGATTAATTTATTTCTAGGGTCAAGTAATCAAATCTCCAGTCTTCAAATCTTATAAGCACAATTTTACTTTTTATTAGAATATACATTATTTCATGGGGTCATTGGAAAGAGGTTTAGAACTAGAAGGAGTCTTGGAGGTCATTTAGTCCAGATCTTTTGTTACAAATATGGAAACTTACTGAAATGTGAATCTTCCTGAGGCTAAGTGATTTTCCTTAAAGTCAACCAATTTTCTTAAATTCATCAACAAGGCAACTTAAAAAAGAGACAGAAGGTAGCATAAGTAGGAAAATTAAATCACCACCATCTTGGCCATCATGTCTCTTTAGATCCTGATGAGCACAGCTCCAAAGCCTTGGGAATAGTGGTGCCCCTCAAAACCAGACCTTCTTCTAGCTCATTCCCCAGAGATATTGTGGAAAGAAGAAATCACTATAGAAAAGGGGTTCATCTTCCTCATTATCATACACAAAAGCTGCTGGGCAACTGCCATCACCAGCCAGACAAGCACAAAAGCCCTGGGTGTTGCAGTGCCACCCACATCTCTGGTGCTCATTCCAGCCTAGCCATCATCTGGGGAAGCAACTTTTTGGAAATGGGAGCCAATAACTGCCAACCAACTACTATATACAGGGAAGGCAAGCTGGCCTAGCTGAGGCAGTGGGGCATTCTTGGGGAAAGAGAATTTCCAGGCAAGTCAAATCAGTACCTCGACAGCCATTTCTCTTCAGATCCTGGTAAAGACAGCCAAGGACCCTAAAACCCAGGAGCTCTGGGAATAGTGACATTAAATAATGGTATTAAATATTAAAGCATTAACATCTGCTTTGTGGTATTCCATTTTTTTTCCTTTTTTCTGAGGCTTGAGCATAAGGTTAAGTGACTTGCCCAGGGTCACACAGCTAGGAAGTATTAAGTGTCTGACACTTGAATTCCTCCTGAATTCAAGGCTGGTGCTCTATCCACTGCGCCACCTAGCTGCCCCACTTTGTGGCATTCTAAAGACTATTAGACTCTTCTATCTGATTTGTAGCTAAAACCTTCCTTATGTGTTGTCTCTTCCATTAGAATGTGAGCTTTTTGAGAGAAAGAACTGTTTTACTTTCTATTGTATCCCTAACATTTAGCACAATGCTTTGCACATAATAAGTGTTTAATAAATGCTTTATCCATCCATTCTTTGGAACTGATTGGTCATTTCATCTGTCTAATTCTAATGGTTTTTAGTATTTTTTTCTTTACATTATTTTGGCCACTTATATGTTAGTTTTCTCTTGGTTCTACTTCTCTCAGTTGACAAGGTCTTTCCAAGTTTCTCTGAATTTCTCATATTCAGTTTTTCATACTGTATGATAATATCCCATTACATTTCTATACTACAATTTATTCAGCTATTCCTAAATTGACAGACAACTGAACTTTGTCTCCAGGTTTTTTTTTTTTTACTACTACTATAAAGAGTGTAAATAGGGCATAGTACTTGTGTATTCCTACTTGAGTTATATCTCCTTACTCCTCTGGACAACAATGCTGAACTGCCTGCAGAATTTGGTCATGGCTTTGCAAGGCAGTCTGGATGCTCCATCTCTTAACTAAATGTCACAATACTGAGAGTTCCAATCCCTTTACTTAGATGGGAAAGATTAAACACAGAGGCCAAGAAATGAGGCCTTGATGGGTAGAAGGCCTCTCCCCTTACAACATAGGTATGAACAGCTTAGTCACTTTTATAGTTTATGAATGAGGTGATTTCTCAGGTCCCTTTCAGCTTTGATACTCTACAATTATATGACTCCAGAAGTCATTGTGCTTTGGACCACTGCTATAAGTAGCATAAGGTTATAATAAGGACATCTGGGATAAACTACCAGATCTTTTTGTTGGTGGAGGTGGACAAGTCTCTTTCTTTTGGAGCCTCAGTGTCCCTATATGAAAAATAAGGGAGTTAGACTTAGTCTTTCAGGCTTGTGCTCTGTGCGCTAAAATTTTACTTAGAAAGTCTAGAACACAGGTTTACAGCTGGAAGGGATCTTAGAACTTAACTAATACACCTTTTTCATTTTGTAGATAAGGAAATTAAGACCCTATGAGGCTTAATGACTTTCCCCAAATCACCTAGATAATAAATAGCAAAGGTGGGATTTGAAGCTGGGTATCCTGATCTCAGATCTAGCATGCTTCCCAGGAGAATGTGTAGCAAGATTCTCTAGCTCACCTTCTTAGAACCAGGTAGCCTACCTCTGCTTCACTCCTGTTCCCTTTAATCACTTAACATCAATTAGCTTTTACAAAGGTGTATTTGCTTGTCCCAAGTCCTCTCCTCTTACAACATTGACTCTCAGAGGATGCTGTCTTTGAAGGAGCCAAACCATTAGAGTGCAACCACAGAGAATGAGGCAAAAAACTGGGATGAGGTTGACTCATGTCTTTCTGAGACATCCTGAGTTGTGACTATGTAGCTAATTAAAGCAGGCTTCTCCAAACCACTTGGTTAACAGACAGGAACCAGTTACAAAATGTCCACAGGTGTTTCACAGTCTCTCCGAGGCATTTCTGTTCCACATTATCACAACTCTCCCAGGTGAATGTTCATCAGTTTCTAGGGGGAGATGTTTTCAGAGGCATTTTGTTACAAATGTAAGCTTTTTGAGGGCAGGTACTATTTTATTTTTGTCTTTCTATGTCTAGTATTTAGCCTTGGGTAACTATGTGGCAGTGGCTAGATTGCTGTCTTGAGAGTTAGGAAAACATTTTCATAAGTTAACTCTGACATCAGAAACTTACTCACTGTATGATTCTATTTGTCTCCGTTTCTTCATTTGTAAAATGAGCTGGAGAAAGAAATGGCAAGACACTCCAGCATCTTTGCCAAGAAGACCTCAAATGGGATAATGAAGAAAACCCCAACAATTTAGATTTGTGCCTAGCCCATTAATAAAAATACTTGTGAATTATTATGAGTTAAAAAGAGCTACCATGAGCTCTATTAAAGACCAGCATATTCTCTCAAATGTCATATAAGCAAGTTGCCAGAGGTATTTAAAGGCTAAATTACCTAGCCATGTCATGTAATCAATATATTTCAGAGGTGGGACTTGAGCATTAAGTCATGCTGCCTTTCATGATAGGAGCCATGCAACCTGGTACATAGTAGGCACAGAATCATTGAAAAATTATTGCTATAGAATCTAGAGAAGAGGCTTTGTAGTTTATGGTTAGGAAGATGAGACCTAAAATCTAAGAAGGGAAGAAATTGAGAGCTTAAATTTGAAGAAGAGAAGACTTTGGGTGTGGTGTGGTGGGTAATCATATAATTCCATAAAAAACTATAGAATTTTAGAATTGGAAGGGACCTTAGTGACCATCTTATTCAAATCAGACCTGACTCAGAATTTCCTCTATACCAATTATCTATCTTTGGGAGAACTTTTTTTCTTTCTTTTAAAATTTTTTTAAAAAAATTGTTATTTTTCTGATAATGCATGTATATTAACTTTTAAAATACAAATTTCTTTATGAATCATCTTGGGAGAGAAAAATCAGAATAAAAGGGAAAAGCTGCTTGTTATGCTCATCATCAGTTAATGCAAATCTTTCTAGGCCTTTCTAAAATTAGCTTACTCATCATTTTTTACAAAACAATAATAATTACCGTCACATAACACAACTTATTCAGCTATTCTCCAAACAATGGGCATTTACTCATTTCCCAATTCTTTGGGGAAAAAAATTCTTAATGGATTCAATACACTTTTGGACAGCAGCTAGATAGTGAAGGCTATAGACTGCCAGACTTGAAGTCAGGAAAACCGTAGTTCAAATTTGGCCTCAAGCAATTTCTAGCTATGTGTCCCTGGACAAGTTTTTTTTGTTTTGTTTTGTTTTTTTAAACTCTGACGCCATTTATTTATCTGTAATATGAGCTATAGAAGGAAATGGCAAACTATTGCAATATCTTTGCCAAGAAAACCCCAAATGGGATCATGAAGAATTAGACATGTCTGAACTGACTAAACAAAAACAAAATTTTAAGGAAGTTTTTCCTTTTAACAAATTTAATTTTTTTTCCTCATCCCCTAATGCTCCTTGTTCTGGCAAGTAAGTTCCTCTCCCACAGCCAGTCCTTTAAGTACCCAAAAGCAGTTATCTTCATTTTGAAGGGGAGACCTTAATGACTGTCTTTTTTCCCCATCTATGCCTTGTGATCTGAAAAGAAGCTTGTTTTTTTCAACTCTGCTATTTTATATTCTAAAGCCTCTTGCAGTTCTGAATTTCTGTGTTTGTTCTGCGTTTCCTTCAAGTTTAGTAGATTTTGGCTTTATGGTTTTCTGGAACATACGGATTGAGGACAGAAGGAAGGGTGGCCAATTGCCCAATTTCCTCAGAAAGCAGAGTAGAGAAACAATATCCAAATAACAGTGAAAAGAAATTTGATTAAATGGATGAACTTCCCTCTAGATGGGAAGGGTGAAGAAATATTGGATGAGGTTGACAAGAAATCACTTCTGGAACTTTAATTATTAGCCAGGTCAATCAGGAAGCTGTTTTGAAAAACTCATTAAGAACACAGAAATAATAGATGTGAAAAGACTTTGAGAGGTATTGGGTCCCATTTCAGAGGTAGGGCTTCATTACAGGGATGCATCCCTGGGAACCTTGTAGAATAGGGATAAATAGCACAGTACAAATCACAGGGAATTTCTGTGGTCTTAAGAAAAGATTGTTAGATCATGCAGGGAACTTAGAACATTAGAGCTCAAAGGAACTTTAGAGAAGACTACTAAAACTGAAAGGGATATGAAATATTATCCAGTCTAAGACCCTCATTGTATGGATAAGGAAACCAAGGTCCATATGACTGGATTAGATTCAGCTCTTCTGACTTCTGATTTACTATGTCATAGCATCCCTTTCTCTACCTTTGAGTTTAATTAGAGCAAAGCTTCCTGAAGATACAAAGTTAAACTGAATGAACTCTGAAGTCCCTTCAAGCCTTTGACTCTCAGGACCTCTCCAATTGGTAACATTGAGGGACTGAGCACATGGGATAATTTTATTATTACCCAGCATACCCCTTAAGATGTTAGGATTACTAAGTGAGAACTCAGGTTGTCTGGATGGTGACAAGGTGAGAATTCACTTAGTAATCCTAACACCCCCAAATCCTTATTCTTTCCTTTCCTTCCTTGACCAACTATACTACTAACTTGCTGTGTGATTCTGGCTAATCTTTGCTTTGTGAAAGATGGTTGAGAGTCCAGCTTCTTAAACTATGGCTCCTGACCCCATATACTCTAAGGAGGGAAAGATATGGCTCAGGGCCATTCTTATTACAAGGAAGAGGTGGGATTCAGTTGTGTGATCATAGCACCTGAAACCTTCCATAAGTAATTCATCCCTTTGATTTAATATTGCCCTCCATATTCTTTTTAAATTGTAGATATTTCCTGGAACTGTTGAAATAAGCCTTAGAGAGTCATTAATACCTTGGTGGGATCTTTTATTTACTAGATCCTTTCTCAGGGTATGGGCACTGAGTAAAATCATAGAATCAAAGGATCTCAGGGTTGGTAGGGGACCTCCAAGGTCTTCTTACCAATATTTGTCCAATCAAGACTCCCATAATAGGACATCCCCTATGTGTGGTCACGATGGAGTGTGTGTGTGAAATTGTGTTCCCTTTAACCTGTAAAATTAACACTTTGTAATTGTGTACCCTTTGATCTATAAAGAATAGAGATTCGCTTCTCAGGCCCTTCTGGAAAGCATCTCTCCTCAGACTCCAGAGACTCTAGGAGAGAGAGCATGTCCTCCTGGCTGGCCTTTTCTGAGGCAAATCACCCCAGTCAGGAAATTCCAAATTTCAGAAGCCTTCAAAAATGTTTTTCCATTCAATTGGAAAACTAGGCCTATGGACTTTGGCTTTCTTTTCAAACTGAAACCAGAGACTCAGGATTCCTTATTAAAGGATTTTCTTTATTAAACTTACTTCTTGGCAGACTATCCAAAGCAGGACTATGCCTTGTCCCTTGGTATAGCTACCTGTCAGGAGAGAAGACATTCTCTTCTCAGTGCCAGCCTCCATTTCCCTAGTAGGACTTTGCCACTATGAAGTCAGTCTAGTAGCAAAGCTGATTTCTCATCCAACAATAACTTCCATTTTTGCCACCTAAAACTCTTCGGGTTTGTGAATTCTTTCATGAAGAACCTGTGCCTCCAACCAAAAGTGGATTTCCACAACTCTCTGACTGCCACTAGAACCCCATCAATCCTACTTCTTCTGGCAAGAAATGCATGACCCTCCACTCTGGATGTCCACTTTGAATTCTACTCCACTTTGGGACAACTCAATTGCCGATCTCATTTGTTGAGTCCAAATCTCTTTGCCCATGATTTCCTGGTTACAGTCGTTAATTCTGCCATCCAGAAGCACATAAAACAAGTATAATATCTTTTTATCCTGATAAGTATTTTTTAAATATCTGAAGCTAGTGATGATGCTTCTCCTAAATCTTCTCTTCTCTGGGCAAAACATAGCTCACTCATTGATTTGGTGGTTTATTTGTTCTTTCAACAGACATTTATTAAGCGTTTACTGTGTAGAGTGTCAGACTAGGTAGTAAGGGAGATACAAAGTTTAGGGAAGATAGTACCTGTTCTCATGGAACAGTCTTGTAGCATATATTGGGGTAGAAAGGGTAGAATATGAACAAACACAGATTAAACTATCTGAGCAAAAAAAAAAAATGCTATATGAGGTTGACAGGAGTAAAAAAAATAATCACTGAAAACATGTTCCTTTTGACCTGCAAAGAAGAGAAATCAGCTTTTCCCAGGCTTCAAGGAGTCTAGAGAGGGGGCTCATCCTTCCAGGATGAGACAAGCAACATTATTCAAGGGTAAATTGACTCCCATTGATCTTTTGAAAAGTCACATCCTCATTCAGGAAATTCTAAATTTTCATTGAATTGAGAAATCCCGGTCTGATTATCAATTCAAACTGCCCCAGATTTGCTCTTAAAGTGGCTTTTTGCCAGTCATTCTTTGCAAATATTTCTTCATTAAGAAATAAGCCCACTAAGGGGAAAGAAACCTCTTAGTGTAAAATAAAATCTCTTTTTGCCACAGTCTCTGGGACTAGTGAATTCTTTCACTCTTGAACCTGTCTCCCAGCAGAAGGGATCTCATTCATTCACACACCTCATCAAAGTGAGGAAGGCCATTACCAATTAAGGAGCTTGAGGAGAGGATTCATGGAGGAAGCTTGTCTGAGACTGGCTTTAAAGACAAAAGATGGTGAAATTTTTCACCATCTAAATAATTTGCTCTGTGTTAATCTAGATTCAAATCTTGCTTCTGATTCTGAATAGATGTGTATGAGTAAGTCTCTGAGTCCCAGCTTCCTTATGTTTCTCTTAACCTCATCTAAACTGGAATGAGAAGAATAATTCTTTAGTACTTACTTCACAGGCTCAAATTAGATAACATATACAAAATACGTTATAAAATTTACAGCATAGATAAATGCCCAATTTTATTATCTAGACAAGTTATATGTTTTAATCCAGCTATTTTTTAAAGTATTATTTATTTTTAACATTTAGAAAAAGAATTTGAGTTCCAAATTTTCTTTCTCCATCTAATCTCTCCCCCATCTACCAAGAAGGCAAATAATATAATAATATATAAAACATGCAAAATCATACATGTAAAAATCATACCCAGACATTTTTCAAAATGCAAAGATAAACAGTTTCATTCTTTTTTATTGTAGTAAGAAGGGGACTTGAGTTTGAATCCTAGATCCAATGTGAATTTGAGCAAATCAGTTTAGTTTTCTGTGCCTCAACTTCCCCAGGTGTAAAATGGAGGGGTTAGATTGATAATCTCTAAAATTCCTTTCTGCTCTAAATTTTCTCATACTAATGGCAGGGCTAAGATAGGAAGTAGAATGCTCTCTGTCTAGTATTCTGTTGCAATAGGAAGCCCAGCGCTTTGTAGTTGGGGCTATATAATGTCCCAGAGCAAGGTCTCTTGGGAGAATTAGTCCTTGCTTCTAATCTTTATGAAATACCAGTCAACCACTTAATTATTCTTGTAGGCCTGGCTCAAATGCTACATACTTCATGAAACCTTTCCAGAATCCTCCCATCTCTATCTCTCTGATCTCTGCCTCATGCCATCTCATTACCCTTTGCCTTCCTCTTATGCACTAATCATATTCTAATGTATTTTCTTGTTATCCATACAAATCTAGGTCTAACCTTACCCCCAATTAGATTGTGAAGTACTCAAGGGTAAGTATCATCTTTTATCTGCCTTATGTTTCCTTTCCCAGTTGTAAGGAAAGAATTTTGTAAGCCTTTTAGCATTATGTAAATGAGAGCAATTGAGAATAATAAAAATTATAATTGTAATTATAATAGTAATTATTCACTGAGGTGGAAGAAATATGGGTGTGGAAAATTGGATATAATCTCAGATTTTTCAATGTGTTAATTAGTTTTGCTAAACTTTACCCTCTCTTTTATCTTCTTTGTTATTGGGCATGGAGAAGGGAGGCATTTATTGGGAATTGTGATACAAAACACAAAAGGTTGCACAAAGGTGCAATTAAAATTTATTTTTAAAAATAAAGTGAAAACATTCATTATTACCATGATTATTTTGGTCTTTTCATTTCAGTTTTGTGGAGTTCATATAGAAACAGTGCCGAGATAGTTTGTTATCCTTTTTTTTTTTTTTTTTTAAGCTTAATGTTTGACAAACAGCTGAATAAAACATCTGGTGGTTTTTTTTTGTTGTTGTTTGTTTGTTTGTTTGTTTTTGGTAATTGAATTACATTATTGAAACTTGTTCCTCTTATCATCATCTAATCATAATTATTATTCTCAAAGGCTTAAGGTTTAAATTGCTCTTCCATTTCCACTGAGGGCCCTCAGTGGTCCGGATTCAAGATCTTTTTCAATCATGAGATCACTAATAAACCTGGTCATATCTACTTCAGAGCTGATGATGGTTGGTCACAGATAGTGCCCAGGAACCTAAACACAAACTCAAATAGTATCCTACTTAAGCTGCCACGTGGAAGTGGTTACCACGATGCTAGAAGTCTAGGAGTTACATAATGTCACCTGAAGGGTCAATAGAAGAGAGAGAGCTATGGGTTAGATTTCTTTCTAAAAGACCATACTTTAAACCCAAGTAAGTCTGGTTCTTATTGATTAGCCAATAAAAGATCCCGGGCCAAGTCCACCTGGCCAAAATTTTGAGGCCATTCTCTGCCTTATTTCTTATCCAGCCTTAATCACTGAATGGGTGCAGCCTTAGTCAAACAAAGACCTGGGGAAGACCTTAGCTTAAAAAGGCCATTTCTCTCACTGCATCCAGAGCCATCTCCAATCATCCTGATTTATATCTGGCTACTGGATCCAGAAGTCTCTGGAGGAGAAACTGAGACAGGTGATCTTGCATAGACCTCCCTTACTTTAATCTAATTCACTTGCATATCATTGATGAGAATTAGGTAAGGAGTATCTAAATGAAATTAGGGTTAATTGAGGTCTAGTGGCAGGTCTAGTGGATTCGGCGCAAGGATACAAAGTTAAATGAGGTCTAGTAGCAGCATAGGAGTTTTTTGTAAAGGGATTTATAGACCCGAAAACCTAGATTAATAATGGGGTTTGGAAGTAAGGTTGAAAAGACACCAGGGCCAGGGCTGGCACCAGGTGGGCAGGAACCCTTGACATGGCCGGAGTAAAGATGCCATGTTTGGGGCTCCTGCAAAGAATGGACTCCAGGGTTCCTTTTTTATAATCTAAAGGGGCTGGTGGGTCCCATGTTGGCCTCTGGCTTGAGCTTCAGCCAGAGTTAGAATCTGAATAGAATTCAATGGGTTTTTAAATAAGGAAGAAGCTGTTTGTGGGGGTTGGGAAACCTGAGAAGATCATTAGAATGAGGGCTGGGACAGCCTAGGTTAGCTCAGATCCGATGGGGGCTGGGAGAGCCTGGATATCTCCTATTGGAATTCATGGGGGCTGGGAATTAGAAAGGAATCTTAACCCACATCATTATGGCTTCACCTCCCTGAAGTCTTGGTCCTCTTTGAGAACAAAAGGCAAGCAAGAGCAATTCAATAAACCAGTGCTGTGCCCTGCTCCCCAATGTGATTTAAGGGTCTGGGTAAGACCAAGGAACTACAGAAGGTTTTCTGTATCAAATCCTTTGAATGTTAAGTGACCATATACCCAGAAGCTGCCAAGAAGTTCATCATCCCCAAAGGCCTAAGTGTTGAAGCACCTGTCTCTGCAATCTCCAGAAAGTTTCTAGTAGAATTTAGGGCCTACACTCTTGGGGTAATTCCAATGCTCTGCTCTGTAATTATTACTGATTAGAAAGAGCTTTAGGCTAGGGAGTCTAGCTTCAAGAGTGTGAGCCCTAGGGATCTACTATTGTGTGACTTTGAAAAAAGTCTTTTATCTCACCTGTCAAATTAGGGCCTACAAAGTATTTATTTAATTAGTTAATTAAGTAAATTAATAACAGGGAAGTCTTTGTAGTAACAATAGTAATTTTAACAATTCCCAAGCTCAAAGCGCTTAAGGTTTTTAAAATGTGGAAAGATGCCTTATAAAGGGAAAATACATTGATTTATTTTCTTAAAAACATCCTGTCCTATCTGCCTGGTCTCTGAACCAGCACTGGGCCTGCAGGAAAGGCCCTTACTGTCCCTTTACTTCCAGTACACTAACTCCCAAAAGGACAGTGAAAATGGGACCTTCTTTTTCCTAATTAGGCTAGGGGATAAGATACTTTGGTCTCTCTTGCTCACCTCCCATTCATTCTTGGGATTTAAGGAATAGCCTCTCAGGGCAATTTCCCCAGGCTGCTTCTGAGAATTTTCTCCACAATTCCCTCTTACTCTTTTCAACTATTTCTGGACAATTCCCTATCTTCCTCCTTTCTACTATCCCTTTGGGCAAGATTCCTTATCTATTATTTCAAGGCTATCCTGCCCCAGAACCTGCTCCATTTCTGGGTAGCTGCCTGCCTCATTCATCCCCACTTTAGTTTGCCTAGAATCTGGAATGAAGGCCTATTAGAGAAAGGAGTTGCTTAGGGTTATGAGTGGGAAGGAGATAATAGGGTTAGAAATGAGGTAGGGTCCTGGGGGTTCATATGGGTTTGGAGGTGGGAGTGATGGCAAACACTTAAATGTCTGGAAGGAAACAAAAAATGTGAGATCTCAAATGGTTGTAAAGATCAATATTAGTCCAAATATTCTCATAGATAAAGAAACTGAAGCCTAGTTAGAGATTTGTATAACTTTATGCAGCAAATTAATGGTAGAATTTCCTTTTTACCTTTGCTGTTTGTTTGTCTTAGCTTATGGTTCTCAAGGGTTTTATCTATATGATCTCATTTTCATATTAGTAAATTGTTAAAATTTTACAGATGAGGAAACTGAGGAACAAACAAATGAGTGATTTATTTAAGGTTCATAGGATCTGCACCCTACACATTGAATTCCAGTGCTTTTGTGGATAAAAAAGTAGGTGCAGAAAGCAAGCATCTGGGACACAAACTTTAAAAGAATGGAACGGCTCTCTTTTCCTCTCCTCGCCCGAAAAGTCTGTTCTCTGTCTATCTGGCTGTCTGCCTCTCTATCTGTCTGAGGATGGAAAAGGTTAGTCAAAGGACAGATCCTGCCACAAATTGGACCATAAGTTTCTCCCGCCCATTTGGTCACAGCCGACTGGTTACTGGTAAACCCTATTGGGGAAAAACCTCCAACCTGAGCTCACAGCAGACACAACACAAAGCCCAAACCATCCCCAATTTCCCCCTAATTACGTTCCTCCCTCCTTCCTTCCTCCTCACTGATTAGCGCTGAGATCATACAAATGAGATCATAACAAGTAAGCCCTTTGACCCTTGGAGGGATATGTTTTGCAGGTTTGAGAAATCTTAGAAACAGTACTGGGAAGGGCTCAAGGCATGGAGCTCAATCCTTTCATTTGGCAGGAGGGAAGATCAGGACCAGGGATGGGCAATTACTTGCTCAGGATCACAGAAAATTAGTGGCTCGATTAACATTCAAGACCAAATCTTCTGATACCTTGGTCAGGGAATAAGGAATTTTCTATTATATAATGAGCTTTCTGCTATATCATGGCTGTCTCTCCTAGACTAATGTCCAAAGTGGGAAAGGGGCTTCCAATTCTTTCTTCCCTCATGATTCCCAATCCTTGCTTTCCGATTCCACACTCAAACTTTCCAAACTACAGCTAAGAGGCTGCTGCTGGTAAATGTACTTGCCTGGAATCAAAAAGACCTGAGTTCAAATCTACTTACTGTATGACTCCGGGCAAGCAATTTAACTTCTGTTTGCCAAAGAGTTTATAAAATTGGGAAAATCACAGCATCTATGTCCCAGTGTTGTAATGAGGCTCAAATCAGGTAATCATAAAGTGCTCAGCAAGCTCGGCACCTCAACACACAGTTGGTGCTATATAAATGCTTAATTCACCATGACCATCTCATTGTCCCAAGAGTTGAGGACATCATTGTGGTCTGGACCTTGCCCACAGGCCTCCATTACCCCCGACTTTCCTAGCATTACCTAGGTTCAGTGCCCTCCCCCACTGTAGTTTCTGACTTATCATAGCTTCTTAGTCTCTTCTCCCACTCCCCCTCCCACTCTAAGAGGTTGAGGAATAAGTGACTCCTCAGAACCTGGCAAATGATTGGTCCAAGCTCCACCCCTGCACACCTAGAGCAATAACAACAGGAAGGAGACCAGTTGGGTCACTTCTGGGAAGGTGTTCAAACTCTGGAGAAGATGTCCTGCCAACCAGGAGGTGGCCCTGGCTTTTCTCCTGTGGGCTGAGTTTTGGAAGTTGGGGGACCTGAATCACAGCTTTCTGGGAAGTGGGCTAACGGGATTCCAGAGCTAAGGGTTGGGTCAAGTCCACTGAGACTGAGTCACATAGGACTCTGGCCACCAGAGGCCAAGGGGCCGTTAGAGGTCAGACCTAACCCTATCCCAGCCCCTGCCTCTATGTCTCAGAAGCCATCACTCCTTGCACACATGTGTGCTTGCATACATGGACACACACCTACTTTATTCCTCCTATTTTTTAGACCTTACTCCAGGCTCTTGTCTCTTTCTCCTTTGTGAAAGGTGTCTATAGGTAGTACAAAGCCAGAAGGAATAGTTAATATATTGCATAACAAAGATCTAAAAGGATTGTTTCAGGCTAGAATTTGATGCCAAATCTAGTCAGATTAAATTCAATATGCATAAATGTAAAGTCTTACACTTATTAACTTTACAAGCATAAGTAAGGGGAGGCATTACTAGAGAGAAATTCAACTGAAAAAATGTCCTAGTGGAATTCAGAGCTCATTATGGATATTATGATATGTGTCAATTTAAAAAAACAAAAACAAAATGCCAAATGCCATTTCTTAGGCTGAATTTAGGGAACTAGGGAAGGTGATAATATCACTCATCACTGATCAATCAAGCATTCATTAAGTACCTACTATGTTCTGGACAGTGGGCCAAATAATGGAGATATGAAGACAAAAATGAAACATTTCTCCAGGAACTTTCATTCCTCCCCCAAAGACAGTTTCTTGGTTTCTTGGTCTTTGCAAGGTCTGCAGAAGGAATCACCTTTTGGAGAACAACCCATAAGAAGGGCTTACAGATCATGTCATAAGGTTATTGGCTCAACACTAAGCTCAACTCTTACCTTTTACTATTGACCTTTCATGGCCCTTCCTTTCATGTCCCTTTCCATTTTCTGCCACCAGTACTTTCTTCCTGAGATCACTTCCCATTTACCGTGGTTTGCATGTTGGTCTCCTCCATTCGAACATGAGCTTCTTGAGGGCAGGGACCACATTCCTTTCTATCCCTAGCACTTAACACAATGCCTGGCACAAAGAATGGAAGTAATAAATGTCTGTTGACTGGTGAAGGAACTGGGAATGTTCAGCCTGGAGAAGAGAAGATTTATCTTTGTCTTTAAGAATTTGAAAAGTAGCCACATGGTAGAGGGATTTGACTTGTTTTGTTTGATCCTTATAGAACAGAACTAGGAACAATTGATGGAAATTGTAGAGATAGACTGAAGTTTGATAAATAAGGAAACTTTTTGGAAGGACCGGAGCTATCCCAAACTGCAGTGAATTGCCTGAAGTAGGGAGTGCCATCCCCTCATTAGACAAGCAAAAGCTGAGTAGCCATTTGTCAGAAAGCTTTTAGGGTGAATTCTTGTTTAGGTATGTGTTGACCTAGAGAGCCTCTAAAATCTCTTCTAACTCAGATATTCTGTGATTCTTAGACTCAAGCATCTGCCCTCCAGCCTTTGCTGGATCACTTTTTTTTTTCTTTTTTCTTTTTTTTCTGGTACTAGCTAATCTCTCTAACATCCCTCTCCTTGAATCCTTTCTGTACATAGTGAGATTGTTACAGGATAGGATAGGAGCTAATGGAATTCTAATCATTTTCTGGGAGATACTGTGGTAAGGTGGATCCAGAGAGCCAGAAGATATTCTCCCTCTTCCACTTGACTCACTATGATATGTTGGAAAGATTATTGGCTATAGAGGAGGTGAGTTCAAATCCTTCCTTTGAGGTTTATGACCTTTGTGAGCAATACACTTCTACTTTCTAGACTTGTTTCCTTACCTGTAGATCAAGGAAGTTCACATAGGACTTTGTGGAATCCCTTCCAGCTCTAAATCTATGATTATAGGGTTCTGTCTCTAGTAACATGGATCATGGGCCAAACCACTTATTATTGTAAGCCTCAGTTTCCCCATCTGTAAAACAAGCGTGTTAATCAGAAGGATCACTAAAGACTCTTTCAGTAATTAATCTGACTGGGCTCTGGCCCTGGCTTTGCCCTGTTTGAACTTTGGCAAATCCTTCCCTCTCTGACACTCAAGTTCCTTTTTATGTCCTTCTCAAATGGGGTTTGGGTCTAAATTAGGGGGTTCTTAATCTGGGGTTCATGAATTTCTTTTTTATATTTTGATAACTATATTTTAATATAATTGTTTCATTTGTAATCCTATTTTCTTTTATGCATATAAAAATATTATTCTGAGAAGAAATCCATAGACTTGACTAAATTGTCAAAAGAATCCATGACACAAAAAGGGTTAAAAACTCTCCAACTAGATCAGGGCTTCTTAAATTTTCCCCCACTTGTGATCCCTTTTTACCTGAGAAATTTTTACATGACTTGGGGTATATAGGTATGTAAAATAGGTATATAAATCAAACATTTACTAATAATATATCATAATTTCATGACACCCACATTCAATTTATGTGGTCAGAATCCACATTTTAAGAAGCTTTGAACTGAATGAACTCTTTTCTCAAATCAAGTTAGTGAACATTTATTCAGCATTGTAAAATGGCTGGGTACAGTGGATAAAACCCTGAACCTGAAGTCAAGAAGATCTGATCTCAATTCTAGGCTGAGATATTTACTAGCAATGTGAGCAAGTCATTTCTTTTGGCCTCAGTTTCCCCATATGCAAAAAGGGTTAATAATAGACCTACCTCTCATGGTTGTTGTGAGAATAAAATGAGATAATATTTGTAAAACACTCTTTAAACCTGAAAGAGTGTGTGTATATGTGTGAGAGAGTGAGGAAGAAAGAGAGAGAGGAAAAAAAGGGAGAGACACAGAGAGAGAAGGGAAGTGAGAGAGAGAGAAAGAGATTTAGACAGAAGGGGGGAGAGAGAAAAAGAGACTGGGGGAGAAGAAAGAAAGAGAGAGAGAGAGAGAAGAGAAAGAGAGAAGAAGAGAAAGAGACAGAATCAGAGATGGAGACACAGAGAGAGAGAGACAGAGAGACAAAGACAGAGAGTGTGGGTATATACTTGTTATGATTATTATTGTCTACTATGTGGTAAGCATTGTACCAAGCAATAAGATCACAAAGGAAGACAGAAAACATTATTTTCTCTCAAAGATCTCACAATCTAAATGGGAAGACAAAAGAAAAAATAACCACAAGACATACACACATATGTATAAATATATACATGTATGTATATGAGATATATAATATATATGTATATAATATATAATATTATATGATGTATAATATATATGTGTGTATATATATAAGATATATAATATATATGTATATATACACACACATATATATATAAAAGCACATATGCATATATATGATTAATTGGTGATAATAACCCAGTGAGAACATCAGGGGGATCAGGAAAAGCTGCTTACAGGTTTAACATTTCAAAGTCCCCTTCTGGCTTGGAGTTCTAAGGTTCCTTCCAGCTCTGACTTTCTGTTTTACCCTCTAAGGCCCTGTTCTACTTTGACCTTCTGGGTTTTAAGGTCCTAACCTTAAACTTTTTTGGCCTTTGCTTCTCCTCTCCAAGGCCAGGGAACTTGCCCCAAAGCCAACCATTCCATGGGCCTGAGGCAGGTGGAGGAAGCTGGTTCTGCCCAAGGCCACATTAATGACCCACAGCCTTGGGACAGGGCCTTAACCAAGAAGACATTGAGTCAACTGGTCTAACAGCATTCCACCTTCTCCACAGATAAAAACCTAGGGCCTACAAGCCAGGCCACACACTCAGTCTGGAACTGACTGGAACAAACAGCTCCTGTCATCCTGGTGCCAGGGCCCTGAGCCCTCCTTCCTCTATTAACCATGGGATTTTCCAGCAACTCCCCGGGCTGGTTCAGGTTTTTGGCCTTCCTGTTGCTCCTGATACATTCAGGTGAGTTACTGAGCAGGGTTCCCTAGGCTAGACTTGCCACTTCTCTCTGACCTCCCCTATGTCACCTTCCTCCTCTCTTTCTGCAACATTTTCCTCTTTTTCCTTTGAGAGCCCTAGCTCCAGTTTCAACTTCATAGCCTTCTACCTCAATGTCCCATTTCAGACTATCTCTCATTCCTTTTATTCCTCTTTCTCTCCCTTTTCTTTGCTCCTCTTTTCTCTTCTATTTTTAATTTAATTTTTATTTATTTTTCTTATTCTCTTTTCACTCTGGTGTCTGTTTTATTTTTCTATGTCTTTGCATTTCAGTTTCATGTTATCTTTAATTTTATTATTCTTTCTAGCTCTAATTGTGTATATGTATGTGTGTGTGTGTGTGTTTGCAGCTGTGGTCCAGGAGTCAAAAGCCCTGGCACTTAGTTCTGGCTCTGCTGTTGACTCAATATATGACCTTGCATGAGACATTTCCCCTCCTTGGGTCCCTTCCAACTATGACATCTTATGAGTCAATGAATCTGTCAGTGTCTCTGTCTCTGTTTTGACATATCCACCTTTCTGTAATGTCCCTCTATTGCTTCTTCTTCTATTTTCACAGAACTCCCACTTTTTTTTCTCATCTTGTTCTTGTCCCAACTTCCATCTGAAAGAGGGTAGAGATTCTGAAGAGGTACATTAGGCAGACTCAGCCAGAGGAAATGGATTATTAAAATTCTAGAGAGATACTATACTGTTCCAGGGGACAGCTAAGGTAAAGAGAATAAATGTTGGCAGTTTAAAAAAGTCTATGCTGGAGACTCAGACATAGGAGGAAGGTCAGGAGGGATGGTTTCCTTGCTTCTGATTCTCCTTGCATCCATCTCTGAATCCTTTCAGAGAGCCTGTAATCATTGAACTGAACAACCTGTAGATTCAAAGGTTTGGTAGGTAGAGAGAGAATGGACAGAGAAGTACTTGGAGGTACAGAGGTGTAGGAGAACAGGGATATTTTCCTTTCATCCTCCAAGCAATAGTTCTCAGTAGATTCCTGCCCTTTGGGCCCCGAGGGGCTTCTCAGAATGGGGAGGAACATGGGGATGAGCCTGCCTTTGGGACAATATGCATGGGTTTAGAGCCACTGACCCCTTTCTGTTCAGTCATCCTGACCTTTTTTTTTTTTTTCCTTCTAGTCACTTTAAAAGCTGCTGAGATGCCAGGTGAGTAGAAAATATCCAGATATCTCCATGAATGGGAAGAGAAGGAAAGGAAGAAATAGAAGATAGCAGATCAAGTGGAAAGATCAAGAAAGTTTGAGAAAAAAAGAAAGTTTGAGAAAAGTGAAAATGTAGAAAAAAGAGAGAGGGAGATGAAAATGAGGTAGAATGGGGAGGGTTGGGATGGAAAGAAAGAGAAGTATTTATATAGTAGCTTCTATGTTCTAGGTATTATACTAAACACTATACACATAACTCTTAATTGATTCTCATAACAATTTTGTGAGGAAGATGCTATTATCCCCATTTTGAAGTTGAAAAAACTGAGGTAGAAGTTAAATGACTTGCCCTGATTCCAGGCACCTAAACTTTCTCTAAGGGAAAAAGGGATTCTTGTTACAGGATGGAAGAGATCAAGAAAAGCTCAGAGAGAAGGATGGAGGTTAGGGAATAGTAGCTAGTGAAGAGAAAAGAATTCTAATTTCCCTCTTTCCCTCTAGCCTGTGGAAAACCTCAGCAGCTAAACCGAATCGTAGGAGGTGAGAATGCCTTGGAGGCTGAATGGCCGTGGATTGTCAGCATCCAGAAGAACGGGACTCATCACTGTGCCGGCTCCCTGATCACCAACAGATGGGTAGTCACAGCTGCCCATTGCTTCAAGGAGTATGTTTTCTTCCTATCCCTCTCCTCTCCAGAAACCAGTCATTCTATCTCCAAGATCTCTCCTTTTCCTAATAAATACAACTATTAGTTATTATAGCTAGCATTTAAAAAATAATTTTAAGGTTTATAAAGAACTTTACAATATTACTTCATTTGATTTGGTTCTCATAACAACTCTTATGAATTATATGCTTCTCTTATCCTCTTTTCATACAGAAGGAAACTGAGGCTGAGTTGTGACTTGTATTTGAGGCAGGATTTGAATTCAGATCTTTGTTACTTCAAATACAGTACACTCTCCCCTATTCTATCTGGCTCTTTTACAGGTATCCTGGGATCCAGACCTATTTATCCTAGAATCATCTTCCTCTGTCTTCCCTCAGACCCTAAGAGATCACTTAACCTTTTTTGCTGGAATCCAGGATCCTGTTCTTCATGCCTTTTTGCCCTAGAACCCAAATATCTGTCTTCTTGTTCTCCCTCAGAACATAGGATACTTAGAATTAGAAGGCACCTTTGAGATTACCTTCATTTTACAGACGAAGAGCTTAAGAAGAGGGTTAAGTGGCTTGTCCAAAGTCATACAGATAGTAAGTAGCAGGCTTGAGATATAAACTAAAGGTCTTCCACTCCAAATCCAGGGATTTTTTTCATTATACTATACAACTTCTTTTATGCTTTGGCATCCTGTCTCCTATATTTCTTTCTCCTAGGAAGCACATTCCTTGTCCCCACCTCCTTCCTTAAAAACCCTTCCTCTATTCCCAGACTCCAGTACTCCAAGAACTTGAGCATACTGCTTCCATTGAGGGCAGGGGATGGGGAGAGGAGAGAGTACTGGTCCAACTAGTACCTGACAATAATCCTCTCTACATCACTCCTGACCAGTAGTCATCCTTCATTCTCTTAAAGGCTTTTAAGGAGGAAGAATACTCTGAGGTGGCTCCTTTTATTCTAGAATGTAACTTGTTTGAAGGCTTTCCTTATGTTAGTCCTGTCTCACCTCTCTGAGAACTAAGAATTTTGTCCTGTTGTCCCTTCAGAGCCGTCCCCAACCTTTCCCCTCTCACCAAGACCCCAGGTATCCTTACTAGTTCTGAACCAACTATTTTTCTTTTTCCAGTTCTGTGGAGCCATCTCAATTTTCCGTGCTTCTGGGGGCCTGGCAGCTGGGAAACCCTGGTCCTCGGGCCACACAAGTGGGCATGGCTTGGGCACTGCCTCACCCTAAATACATTTGGCGGGAGAGCAACCGAGGGGACATTGCCTTGGTACGCCTTGATCACTCCATCAAATTCTCTGAGCGTGTCCTGCCCATTTGCTTGCCTGACAGCACTGTGAAATTCCTTCCTGGTACCTCCTGTTGGATTGCTGGCTGGGGCAGCATTGGAGATGGAGGTGAGAGCCCCCATGAAACACCCATGTTCACTTAAAGGAGAAAAGGGAAGCTTTTACAGGGAGCTATGGATGCCTGGAGGCAGAGAAAAAAGCAGGAGATGGTTCCAAAGCTATTCTTTCCTGCCTTGGTCATATTGTCTCCAGAGTAGGTTTTAATTCTGGATTTCATTATAAGAAGGACTTGGACAAGCTAAAGCTTACCCTGGGAAGTGTAAATAGGAGATTGAAGACATTACTCACCATGTATGAGAGTGCTTAGAGGAACTGGGAATGTTTGAAAAGACTAGCGAAGAATATGATAATTGCCCTCTGGTATTTTGAGGATTGCAATATGGAAAAAGACTTATAGCCAGTCTGCTTGGCTTTAGAGAACAGAACTGGGAACAATAAGTGGAACTTACAAAAGATTTTAACTTAATTTTAAGGGAAACTTCCCTGACAATGGAAATTGTGACAAAGTAGAAGAGGCTGCCTTGAGGGGAGTGATGTAGGAAATTTTTCATCACTGAAGGTCTTTAAGGGGACTTGAAATGATTGCTTGTTAGAGATATTGCTAAAATGGTTTATGCTTCAAGCAGGGTATGGATTAGATGACCTTTAGGAATGTTTCCCACTCTAAACTTATGTGATTATTTAAAAGATGTGAGGAGGGGGCAGCTAGGTGGCGCAGTGGATAGAGCACCAGCCCTGAATTCAGGAGGACCCGAGTTCAAATGTGGTCTCAGACACTTAACACTTCCTAGCTGTGTGACCCTGGGCAAGTCACTTAACCCCAGCCTGGGGGGGGGGGGGGGAAAGATGTGAGGAGACAAAGAAGCAAAGACAGACTTAAATATTGCAGAATGTCAAGATTTCAAGGACCAGAGAGCCCCATATTCAGTTGACCTAAATACAAGGTTTCTTGATAGTATTCAAAGCCACTGGTCTAGACACACACAAAGGATATAAGGAGACATGTTGTAATTCATTTCCACATGGGTTTCAGTGTTGGTTCTGATCTAGAGGTAGGGAAGCAGTTAAAGTTCTGGTTTTAGGAAATCAGTCCTTCCCAGAATAATAAAGTGATTTTAAGTGGCTAACAATAATTAGGGCCTGCACAGATTTGTATCCCAAACAGATTTCAATTTTACAATTGTCCAGGCACTGAGCTTATCACCAAGACATTTTAGCTGTTTCTTTCTCTTTTTCTTTCTGCCTCTCCTTCTGGAGAGTAAGTGGGAAGCAGCCTTTTTAAACCAAAGTGTGTTAGGTTGAGAGAAGCAAAAATGTGGGAAATCTACTTTATATCCTTGCTTTTAAATGTTATGGCAAAATGATAGAATGGTTTATATGGAAGCCATCTTTCAGGCCTTTTAGTCTTAAGTAAGATCTCCAGGAATGGAAAAAAAGCTATTGCACTGCCACTCATTCTTTCTAGGTCTGATCTTTTTTGCTGTTGTTTTTAAATCATTTTTCAGTCATGTCTGACTATTGTGACCCCTTTTCTTGTAAAGGTACTGGAGTAGTTTACTATTTCTTTCTTCATATCACTTTACGAATGAGGAAACTGAGGCAAATAGGTTTAAATGACTTGGCCAAGGTCACACAGATAGCAAGTATCTGAGGCAGTATTTGAAGTCAGATTTTCCTGACTTCAGGCCTGGTGGTTTATCCACTGTGTCACGTAGCTACTGTTCTGATTTTTAGGGCCAAACAATTTAAGTTAGTCCTTAATCCTCTCCATCCCTCTGTTCCCTATAATAATCCTTCTTATATTTGAAAAGCACATAATCATACTCCTTTTACGTCTTGTGTTACCAGGGCAGACCATTTCTGTTTGTCATAGTTTTGTGTCATCTCTCCATCAAATTAAGTTAAAAAGACTTCCTTCAGGGAACTGCACAAAGGGTTAGAATGTAAATACAATCCACCTGGAATCAGCTGCCAAGGAAGAGATATGGACACAGACTAGAAGACACAGAGGAAAGGAAAGACATTCAGGTCTAGTACCAGATATAGGGAGAAAACAAGATGGAAAAAAATGAAATAGACAAATCAAGATTCTGAGTCTACAATGGGGCATCAAGAATAGCCTTAAATTCTGAAGTTGCTAGCAGGGAGTCTGTTCCCATCATCAGTGATAAGAACCTGAGGTAGAGACCCTGTTGCTGAGGGATATGTATGAACCACTTATTGTCCTGATAGAGAAGAGGAAAAGCAAGGGCTTCTAAGAACTGCTAGGGATGGAGAAGACGAGGTGGGAGTATTTCTCAATGAGCCTGACTCACTTTTTCCTTTCCCCTTTTTCCTCTTAGTTCCCTTGCCATATCCCCAGACTTTGCAGAAGTTGAAAGTTCCCATCATCTCTTCTGAAACATGCAGTCGCCTTTACTGGCGGGGTGCAGGACAGGAGGCCATCACCTCAGACATGCTGTGTGCTGGCTACCTGGAAGGCAAGAAGGATGCATGTCTGGTAAGCTCTGTTGCTAGGGCAGGTGACTGGTCCCTCCTAGAGGCAGCTTTCTTTTCCCCCACCCCAAACCCGAAGCCTGCTAGATGGTGCCATTGTGGACACACAGGGATAATGAATTCTCCCAGGGATCAGGTGGTGCTCTTCTGTGGCCTGGCTCACTCCTGTTGGCAAGACAACCCCAGAGACAATCAGATTTCTCTCTCAGAAGCAATTACAGACAGACCTCCCAGGCTCTGTCCTTAGTGGCCAGCACTAGCCTCCTGAACTTCTCCCATGTGTCACTTCAGGGGCAAGAGGCTACCGGACCAGAGCAGGCCAGTTTAGCCAAGTGATAAAACCCATAAAGGGGTCTTAGTGTATTGTAAGACTAGAAAGTTTGAGTTTTGTGAATTTTAAAAATGGTCTCCCATCTAATTTTCTTTAGATACTATAGTGATTACTTAGCTGTTCTTGTTACTAATCTCAGAGTATTTTAGTAGGGCTGAGGGAAGGAAAGGTGACTAGGCCCCAGAGCCAGATATTTTAATGGCCTGGAACACTCAGTTTACTAGGTTCTACTCCAGATGGTCGTCCTTTCACCTTCTAAATGTATGCAACTTTTCTCCATCCCTACAGGGTGACTCGGGGGGCCCCTTGATGTGCCAGGTGAACGGGTCCTGGCTTCTTGCCGGCATCATCAGCTGGGGAGAGGGCTGTGCTGAGCGCAACCGGCCTGGGGTCTACATCAGCCTCACTGCTCACCAGGCCTGGATCCAAAGGGTAGTGCAAGGGGCACAATTCCGAGGACAGCCACGGGGAGACGGCGATGGAGTCAGGCCTGGGGAGGGCAGGGATGGGCGAGGTTACAGGCCACAGCCCTCTTAAGGGTGGGAGATGGGTCTGGGACCCGGGGACCAGCTGCAGGCTCAGCTAGACACCTGGATCTTTGACTTCTTGTTGCGTTTGTCTTAACACGACCTACCTCTGAAGGATGGCAGAGTTCAGGTGCCCAGCCAGCCTCATGCCTCAGCTCCACTGCCAATTAGCTTTCCCCTGGGCCTGTATCTTCTTTCTAGGGGATTAGGCACTCTCTCTCCTGACCTTCCCTAGAGCCTTGGGAGAAAGCAGGGTTATGGATAGGAAGTGATGAGCCTGAACTCCTGGGCCCTATCTCGGCTGGCCGGTGACCCAGAGCTGCCTCCATCTCACACTATGGTTGGGTAGAGAGGGGTGAGGGAAGAAGACTATAAGGCTCAAGAAAGCTTATGTTTGAATGTTAACTGATAATTTTTATAGTTATTTCATGTATACACTTTCATGTATCTAATTCTATTTATTCCTCTAATTTCAATAAATTTTTTATTCACCTATTCTGGGATTCTTCTTCTACCCAAGCTTTCTGTTTTCCTGACCTGGGACCATAACAGAAATATCTTTTTCATTATCTTTAAGGGGGCACTTCCAAGGCCACCAAGATTCTCCTTGAATCCAGATCAACAAGTCCCAATGTCCAGAAATATTATGGAACATAAGGAATAGTTGGACTATACTAGGTTCTTGTCACTAATCAGTTTTGTTTTGTCACTAATCAAATGGGCAAATTCCTTTCCTCTCAGCTTCATTTTCCTCATCTTTAAAATAAATATGTTAGATTAGATTATTATTATTATTAATGCTATTTATTTGTTTGTTTATTTATTTATATTTTGCTGAGGCAATTGGGTTACATGATTTGCCCAGGGTCACATTGTTAGGAAGTGTTAAGTGTCTGAGACCAGATTCGAATTTAGGTCCTCCTGACTTCAGGGCAGGTATTCTATCTACTGTGTCACCTAGACTAGATTATTTTTAAGGTCTTTTCCAAATCTGACATTCTATGATCTAAGATCTCTTAAATATTTGATGTTCTGTGTTTTTTTGTTCTAAGTTCTATGTTGTCCTTTCTACCTCTCACATTCTATAGTCTAAGGTTTCTTCTAATTATGGAATTCTTCATTCTGAGTTCTAAGGTCACTTATCTCTGATATTCTATGGTCTAAGGTCCCTTCCAAATCTGATATTCTATGTTCTTTGTTCTAAATTTCCTTACAGCTCTGAAATTCCACATTCTATGTTTTAAGGTCTTTTCTAACTCTATCATTCTGTAATCTAAATCCTTTCTAGCTCTGCCATTCTACATGTTAAAATCCCTTCTATCTGATGTTCTTTGTTCTAAGGTCCTTCTCAGCTCTGACTTTCTATGATTCTATGACTTTCTTCTTGGCTTTCTAGGCCAAAAGGACCTAAAAGAGTGTTCCAAAAAAGGACACTAGGCCTCAGTGTCTTATCTTCTGATCCCTAACAAGTGTCTTAAAGCTCCTTGTATCTTCAGGGAACCATGCCTTCTCCTCCCAGATCCCCACCATTGGAGTTCTCATCACTGTCATAGTTCATAATTATACAACACTTTATAATTTAGAGCGTGCTTTCTCACAATAACCTGTAAGAGAAGTAGGAAAAAAAATCATTATCCCCGTTTTACAAAGAAAGAAATTGAAACTTAGAGGGATGAAGTGATTTTCTTTGGTCCCATAACTACTGAGTGATGGAGCTAGGATCTCACTCAGTTCTTCCAACCCCAAGCTCTTTCCCCAATGCCAGTTTTAGGCAACTATCCCTCCCAAGATTCTGGTCCCTAGCTCCTGGTTATTAATTGAGGTTATTAATTATTAATTATATATCAATATAATGCCCGATGGCGTATATAGGAATTAAATGTATAAGGGATGGAGTTGAGAGGACTATTGTTCTCTGTCCTAAAATAAGCTACATTATTATTATGGAACACAGGGAAGAGTTGCACTATACTAGGATTCTATCTCAGTTTTGTCACTAATCAATCAGGCAAAATCAATGGGGACTCTGACTTTGGGGTGTCAATGGAGATTATATGCATACTGCAGGCAGAAGAATAATGGCATTCTGGAGATTGGGGTTCTAGATGATTTCTCAAGGAAGTTTTTCTTGTGTCACAGAAAACTTGTTTGGTAGTCCTGTGAAACCTACTTTTTTCTGAATAACTTTTTTAAAGTACAAAATGAAATACATTTGATCACAAAGAAAAATATTTATAGTGAAAATAAAAATGTAGAATTTTCTCCTCATGCTGCTTCACAACCTTTTGAAACCCATCCATGGATCCCAGGTTAAAATTGGTTAGGTGTCTAAGTCTCTTCAAACTCTAAAAACTTATTGGCTCATATAATTTGACTGGTTAATTAGTCCTATCCTTCAAGGCTTTAGGGTTAGGGTCCTTGATGATATTAATGATCATTTTATAATTTTTTAGTATTTGTTGGTTTACAGAGATAGGTAAGTCAACAAGATCAGTGATTTGCCTATGTTTGAACAGCCATTCAATGTCAGAGTCTAGATTCAGTTTCAGGTTTCCTGACATCAATGTCGGTTCTTTCCCTCCTCTCTCCACTATCATACCATAAACTGCCTTTCTCAAAGCATTCAAATTAAACATTTATTAAACACCTATTTAAAAGGTGTACATAGTGTACAGAGCATCGTGAAGGGCTACGTACTGAGAAAAATACAAAATTTCTGTGAGATCTAGGACTGACTTCATGGACCTTAAAGAAGTGCTTTTCACACAATAGCCCCATGAAGTTGAACAAGGCAATATCATTCTCATTTTATAAATATCATGGTCTCATATTGCTCAAGGAAATATTATTTCAAAGGTGTTACTTTGAGAGGGCAATAGATCATCCAACATTTCAATCCAATAAAGAAAATGCGCTAGGGACAAAAACCCACCCCCCCAAACCTATATATTACTCAGGAACTATCTGTTCTGAAACCAGTTCATTAGGGATGATTCCAAGAAGACGGTGGAATGGAATGGTAAATTTTAAGCTCTTCTGAGTTCCCCCATAAATAGAACAAATATGTGTCTCAGGGAGAAGATAGACTTGTGAAAAATCAAGAAGACTTGGGGTAGAACAGGGGTCCTCCTGATATAACCCAAGGAGATCTGAAGAAAGACCAGAGAAATCCCAAGAAAAACCCTGGCTGGGATTAACCTGTGTGAAATGCAAGTATCTGGGGCTAGTTCCACAGAAACAGCAAGTGGAGAATCCTTGGGCCCAGCTGGGTGTGGTGGGAACCTTAGCAGAAACCACAGAGACTTTCACCTCCTGGATTATTGGCTGACTTGGGGTCTGAGTCTGGGAAGATTGAGTGAACCTCAGCCAATTAGGAATGCCAAGTCCAGTTATGCTGCTAAAACGCAGTTGGCTAACTGGGCGAGAAAGAACTTGGTGAGTGCAGAAGCAGCGCGGCAGGGACAGCTGGCTGTGGGAACTTTCAGGAGGGAGGAGCTCTTGGTTTGGGGTTCCTGGTCAGAGAGGAGAGCTGAAAAGAAGTCAGAGACACCCCCCTTTTCCTGCCTAGGATTAGAAATGCTTAAACTAATACTTCTTATTTTTAAAAAATGAGTCAGTAAAGAAGAAAGAACCCCACCATGGAAAGATATTATGGGAACGGGCAAGACTGGGGGTTTGTATTCAGAGAACACTGAAGTAAAAAAAGCTTCCACTCCAAAGAGTGACGTGAAATGGCTCCCTGCCCAGAGAGAATATATTGAAGAACTCAAAAAAGAATTTAGAAGTTAAATGAGATACATTGAGGAAAAACTAAAAACTAACTAAAAACCATCCAAAAAACCCCCAAGAAGATTAAGGAAAAAAAAAAGTTAACCAACTAGAAAAGGAGATATAGAGTCTCAAAGACGAAAATAACTCTTTGAAAATCAGAATTGGGTAAGGGGAAGCCAGTGAAACTATGAGACCAAGAAATAACAAAACAGATGATAAAGAATGAAAAAATAGAACAGCATATGAAACATAAGAAAAATGACAGATCTGGAGAATAGAACAAGAAGAAAAAAAATAAGAATAATTGGACTGCCTGAAAGTTGTGACCAAAAAAAGAACCTTGACATAATAATCCAAGAAAATTGTCCTGGAGTGACAGAACCCAAGGGGAAAGTAGAAATAGAAAAAAATCCACCAATGACCATCTCAATGAGATCCTTTTTAGAAAACAAATAGGAACATTATTGCCAAATTTTGAAACCACCAGATCAAAGAGAATATTTTGCAAGAAACAAGAAAAAAAACCCAATTGAAATATGCTAGAACTACAATTAGAACTATATAGGACTTATCAGCAGCCACAATTAAAAAAACCATAGGTCCTGGAATCATATCTACTGATAATCAAAAGAACTAGGCAAAAAAATAATATTGTAATATTGTATGAGAAAAAAATGTACATTCAATGAACTTGCAGATTTTCAGAACTTTCTATCAATCAAACTCTAACAATACAAAATTTAACATACAAGAGCCAATGTCAAAGATCAATTTCAAGGAACTCAACATGAATAATTTTTTTAATATGGGAAATTTATAGTATATGTTTAAGATTGGTATCAATAATACAACAGCTAAAAAGAAAGATTGGGGCAAAAATAAGGTAAAAATAGGAATTATGTCATACAAATGAGGTATAGAGGAAGAATAGATACAGAGGCATTAGGAGGAAGAAAACCTACTAACATCAGGAATGGATTAAATAGGCAACACTATATATGTCCTATGAAGAGTATAGTACCTTTCAAAATCTATTTCTATAAGAAATAAGTGAAGAGAGATAGGTGGACAGGGATGCAAAGGGTGAGGAAAGAAGACAAGGGAGGAATCCATGGGCAGGGGGAGGTTAAATAATAGCAAGGCAAATTAGGAGCGGAATTAAAGCAAAGAGTCAGAAGGGATAGGAAAGATATATGTGTCTATGTGTGGGAGTATGTGTGTGTGTGCATGTGTGTGTGTATGTGTATATCTACATATGTATATATAAACATATCCTTTCTTAAATACAGTCTGCTTGGGGAAAAGGTGGAGATAAAAGGGGGAGAAAGAATAAAGTAAAAAAAGGTGCACATTAGAGAACACAATAACAGTTTACAAGGAAGTAAAGAAAAGATGGACACTTGTGAATATAATTCTACCTATATACACACACACACACACACACACACACACACACACATATATATATACATATATATATATATACTTTCTTGAACTGGTATTACTATGTATTTTGAATCTTCCCTGATACTCTGCTGGACACATGACAATGTTCTCTTTTATTTTGTTTCATTTTGTTAAATTTTCTTGTCTGTTTTTCTTTTTTTCTTATTCTATTTCTTTAAATAAAATAATTTTGGAAAGAAAAGAAAAGAAAAATCTATAATAAAACAAAACAAAACGAAACCATCCCAGTTCATTAAGTATTGGTAACAGGTAAGGAGATTGAGGAAGAAAAATGTCTCTTAGCTTATCAATGTTTATCTTTCAACTTCTTACCTTTGGGACCAATGAGGACATCCTCTCTTGGCTTTATACTTTTTCATTGGCTGTCTTCCATGTCTGGAATGTTCTCTCTCCTTACTTCCTCTTGGTTTCTTCAATATCCTACAAAAGAACAGTGATCCCACTTTCTGCAAGAGGATTTTCCTATTCTCTGTCTCTCCCCATCCCTTCTCCTTCTGAGACTTCCATTTATACTGCATGTATTTTGCACATACCGAGTTATTTGCATTTTATCACCCCCATTATAATGTGATCTTTTTTTTTTTGAGGCAGTGAAGTACCTGATACAGAGTAAACAATTTTCCAACCCAAGTGAGAACAACTCGATTCAGTTGGAGGACATTCAGTGACTCTATCTATAGAAAACCAAGTTAATCTCAATATCTTGATCTGCTTATTTAAATATTAAATTCAATAGATCCAATATATACAAAATCATTCTGGCCCAGATGTGAGTAGATTCTGGAAGACATAATTTCATAATGAAAATCTTCATAGAGACTTAAAATGTGTGCTCCTCACTCTCGGATTGGGCCTAGGAGGTTCAATGAACAAAAGTTTGTAAGAAGACCAGCCTTTGTTGGAACCATTGGTCTGTATTCAAAGTACTATGAGTCTGAAGCAAATATACTAAGTCACTTGGCATGGTATTTAGTAATCAGATCTATTCAAAACAATATTTTTATTAGAAAATATTTAAACAGCTGTTTGGAAGATGGTCATATTTTAGAGACTTCCTCCAAGAACCAAACATCCCAGTTTGATAACAAGAAGTGTGGAGTCTTATCTAGTCTCGTGAAACTCTTCATGGGAATTTTAGAATTACTTCACCTTGTATAATTTTATGTTCAAAGTACAGGGTGTTCATGAAAGATACATATTAGATGTTAAATCCTAAGAGTCAGTATCAAATACCTTCAGGAACTTATTTACAACTTATTCAGGAAGATATTTTCAAGTCCCAAGGAATTGAACAACCATTTATGAGAATGAACCACTCTATCTTCTCATTTATGTTGTATATGGATGTATATATCCTATGTACATTTATATAAAAGTTAATATTTTCTGATAATTTTGCTAGTATTTACATTTAAACTTGGTTTGTTTTGATCACCAACTAGTAGCCTTTAAATTTAGAGGCCTAGTAGATTTCTAACTTAATGTAATACTTCATTCATTTTATATATTTGAGATCCCAGTGTATTATTTCCATCCAGATAGGAAACTGAGTCTGATAGGTATTAAATGAATTGCACAAGAACACATAGCTGGAAATTACAAAGTTGGGACTCCAGCCCAGGGCCCAACAAACATTTCTTAATTGCCAACTATTTGCACAACATTATGCCAGGTGCTGGAGGTACATACACACACACACACACACACACACACACACACACACACACACCCCTCCTCCCCAAGTCCCCCCCAAACAATCATTGCCTTCGAGGAGTTTACATTCTACCGAGTCTCCATTTAGCACACACATGGTCTGGTGCTCTTCCACAGGGGCCTTGATGGAATCTCTCTCCAATGTCAGGGAGATATAATGTGGAGAGAGGGGAGGAGGAAGCAGAGACCTCATTTTGAGCTTCCTTTTTGTTGACACCCAACCCTTCATTCAATGTGACCCTGCCTCAGGCTCAATCCCAATCCTTGGGCCATGGTGTCTCAGAGATTTGGGGTGAGTCGAGCCTTCTCACCTGCTCCTGACTGATTCATTAAAGTGAGTCACTTCAGATTCTAGAAATTCCTCCCCAGCGATGAGTGTGAAAACAATGAGACAGCTGGATTCTTGGATTTCCCTTCATCACGAACTCCAAGTCACCTCTCCTGACCCATAGCTTCCTCCTTGTGCCCTATGTTGGCAGGAAGGGAAGGGATTCTCTGGGCAAAGCAATGAGGAGGGAAGCTCTTCCACACTCTGGGAGCCCCTTCCCACCCTGAGACTTTCCTATTCTCTTGTTCTGCTCCTTTCAGAACTCAGGTTGCCTTTTCTGGGTCTTAGTTCTTCCCTTCCTCTCAATCCCAAGGGCTTCTTTACCCTTACTTCTTCATAGCAGGCTATCAAAAGCATTCTGATTCTTGTGCTACCTTCCTCCCTGCCCTGCCCTACCCTGCCCTGCCCAGCTCAACCCAGCCCCCTCTCAGCTCTGAATAACTAATCCAAAAGTGGTGGTTTGGACTAAAGAGAACTTTTCCCCTCTGGTCTTGAGCACTCCTGCAGTCCCTATAGGGGAAAGAGTCCTGAGTTGAGAATCCAAAGACATGAGTCCCAAGTCCTCTGAAAGACTTGCTGTATGAACTCGGCCAAGTTATTTCCTCTTCCCAAAAAAATTGCCCCATTTGTAAATTGAAAAGATCAGTCTATCTGTCTATCTGTAAGGCCTTTCCAGCTCTTTTATCCCAAGGTTCTTTCCATCTAACACTGGGGTTCTTTCCATCCATAGTTACAACTAGAATAGGAGGACTGGGTTTTACACAAAGTACCAATAGTGGGGTGTGAGTGCTTCCTCCCCAAGGTGATTGTTGGTATGAATTGACAAATAATATTAATTTCTCCTTACCCCCAAGATAAGGACCCTGGTCACTGTAACACCTCTCTTCTAAGGGCCATCATCTCCCTTCACCTCCAATTTCAGGGATATGAAATAGACTCTCTTGTGGTCGGACCATTCCCTCTCCTAGCAGCCACTAGTTCTCTGTGATGTTTTTGTACTCTTTTTTTGTACTCTTTTTGATCTGGTTGAAAAAAAATCCCCAGCCATATCTTTGCTTCTATTTCTTACACTGTGTGTTCCCAAATCTAAAAATTTTATTTTCTGTTCTAAAGTCCCATCTGGCTCTAATATTCTAAATCTTGTGATTCCAACTTCTCACTCCCAATCCAGAAGTCTATTCTCTAATACTCCTTCCCCACTCACCCACCTCTTCACCCCCTCAATTTCATCCAGGACTAGTGTTTTCCCACCCCACCTCCAGAGCATTCTTACCTGGGCTGAAGAACCCCTCCCTGCTTCACCATAACAGACTAGTCTCCTGCTAACAGAAGCAGAAAACCGGTCTGGGGAGGGAGGAGGTGACTCAGAGGAGAAGGAGGGTTGGGCAGGGAAACTCAATGCCAGGTGTTCTGTGTTCTCCTATCAACCTGTAAACCACAAGCTCTTACAATCTCTCAGCTGGAACCCAAAGCCCACATTCCTGGCATCCTTGCTAATTTTGGTGCTATTTTGGGGTATCATCACTCAGACTCTGATCTCTGTCCCTTAGTCTCCTTTCTTACCTATGCTATTCCCCCAGGCCCCTCTCTTTCTTCTCATTACATCCTCCTTTTTGTTCTTCCCTTTGATGTATTCTTTTATGTTCTGTAGTTTCCTCCTCAGGATACTCAGTGCTCCCCTATGTGTATGTCCCTCAGTCTATCCCCTCTCTCTTTGAGTCTTTTAGCTTCCTCTCCCTATATCATTCAGTCTACTTCTCTTTCTGATGGGCTCTACTACTTAGAGATTTACAGAGCAGTTCAGTAGTAGAGTATTATTTTGTGTGTCTTCCTATCTCCCCCAAATCAGAAAACACTTAAAAACAAACAACTTTCTTCTCTTTTGAGCCCCACCTCCCTGTGGACCTATATATAGTCCTCCAGACTTAAAATAGTATTACCTTGTTATTTTCCCCTAAATGCTGTTTATAATCCAAATCCAAAGATGTAGCTCAGATGTAGGAAATGGCCACGAACTATTTTAAGTGAGGCCTGGTTGGGGATATTTAACCTGGAGAAGGGAAGATGGGTAGTAAGGTTGGGAAACGTGGATATGATAGCTATTTTCAAGTATTTTAAGGGGTGTCACTTAAAGAGAGATTAGATTTAGTCTTCTTAGTCATATATTGAAAATCTAGAATGATTGTAGTCTAACATTTCACAGCATATACCAAGATAAGCTCAAAATGGGTATATGATTTAGACATAAAGAGTGATATAAATAAAGTAGGGAAAAATTACGCCTTAGATCTATAGATAAGGGAAAAGTTCATGACTAAACAAGAGTTAAAGAGGATCACAGGAGGTAAAATGGACAACTGTGATTATAATACTTTAAAAATATTTTATGTAAAGACCATTCCTGACAAGACCAGAAGGAAAGCAGGAAACTAAGGGGAAAAATTACAGCAACTTTATCTGATAAAGGTCTCTTTTCCCACATACATAGAGCGTTGAGTCAAATTTATAAAAATAAGAACCATTCTCCAATTGATAAATGTTCAAGTGATATGAAGATGCAATTTTCAGAAAAAGAAATTAAAGTTATCAATAGTCACAAAAACATGCTCTATATTAGTAATAGCTTAGAGAAATGAAAATTAAAACAAATCTGAGGGACAATCTCGCACCTATCAGATTAGTTAACATGATAGAAAAGAAAAATGACAAATTCTGGAGAAGATATAGAAAACTAGGCATATTGACACATTGTTGGTGATATTATGAACTGATCCAATCATCCTGGATAACAATTTGAAACTATTGTTTCAAAGGGCTATAAAACTATGAATAGCTGTTAACTCAGTTAATTTATGCTTGTATTCACACTATTGAGCACAGTACCTGACATATAGTAAACATTTTAAAATGTTATCTATCCTATGATAATGATTTCCTTCTGTATCCTGATCCCCAACCCAGCATCCCAGTAGCAGTAGAAGGCTGAGATTGAACTCCCTCCCTCTCTTTTGCCTAGGTCTTTATTCCAAGAATATCAGAGAAAAAGGAAAAAAATATCTATGTACAAAAGTGTTTATAGGAGTTTTTTTTTCAATGTGGCAAAGAATTGTAAATTGAGGGACTTGAAACTGAGGGATTTGAATTTGGAAATTGAGAACTCATCAACTGGGAAATGGTTGAACAAACTGTCATATATAACTGTACTATAAGAAATGATAAAAGGGATGGTTTCAAAAAACCTAGAACAATTTAGATGAAGTGATGCAAAGGGAAGTGAGCAGAACTAGAAAAACATTGTACATAGTAATAACAATATTGTAATAATAAACAACTGTGAAAGACTTAGCTGTTCTGATCAGTTCAATGATTCATAACAATTGCAAAGGACTCATGATGAAAAATTCTATCTCCTTCCAGAGAGAGAACTAGACATTAAGTTGACATATTTTTTCCTGTATTTTTCTTGCTTTTTTTTTCTATGTGGCTTATGTGGAAATGTTTTGCATTACTTTAGATTTATAATAGGTATCATATTTCTTGTCTTTTCAATGGGTGAGGAAATGGTGGAAGGAGGGAGAAATTTGCAATTGAACAATTAAAAAATAGCAATAAGAGAATGATTGTGGTTTGAAAAACATTTCCCCCCCCCCCTTGGCTTGATTTTACTCAGTCTAATCCTCCTCAGTCTTTCTCTATTCTAAAGTCTCTTCTTTGGAAAACTAATTGTTTTGTAATAGAATTTTACAATTAGAAATTTTCTTGAGGACAGGTCTTGCTAATTTATGCTTGTATTCACATCACTGAGCACAGTACTTGACATATAGTAAACATTTAAAAATGCTTTATCTATCCTATGATAATGACTTTCTTCTATTTCCTGACCCCCCTCCAACCCAGTATCCCAATACTGGTAGGAGGTTGAGATTGAACTCCCTCTCTCTCTTTTGGCTTCAAAATCCAAGGATCCAGTGGCCAGAGAAACAAGATCCAATATACTTTTCTTATCCAAGTGGCCAGTATCCAGCCTGATGGATGGTGATAAGGCAGAGATTTAGCCCATGGAATATACAGTGTGCTCTGCCTAGTGAAAATTCATGGAGAATAGTCTGGGGAGTTTGTTCTAACAAATCATGATGAAGTATAATGAAATGATCTTACTTCCCAGTTCAGAGCATGCACAGGTATTCTAATCACATTTTAACTAGACCCCTTGTTATTTTGTTGTTGTTCATCCTTCATTTTTTTTTAATAATAGCTTTTTATTTTCAAAATACATGCATAATTTCCAACATTCACTCTTGCAAAAATTTTCACCCTTGCCCCCTAGCCTCTCTTCTAGACAGCAAGTAATCCAATATATGTTAAACATGTGCAATTCATCTGTACATATTTCCATATTTATCATGCTGCACAAGAAAAATCAGGTCAAAAAGGAAAAAAAAAACATGAGAAAGAAAAAAAAAAAGCAAGCAAACAATAACAAAAAAGATAAAAATACTATATTGTGATCCACATTTTATCCCCATAGTCTGAGTGCAGATGGCTCTCTCCATCACAAGTCTACTGGAGTTAGTTTGAATCACCTCATTGTTGAAAAGAGCTGGGCCCATTAGAATTGATCATCAAATAATCTTGTTGCTGCGTACAATGTTCTCTTGGTTCTACTCACTTCACTTAGTATTAATTTATATAAGTCTCTAGGATTTTCTGAAATCACTCTGCTCATCATTTTGTATAGAATAACAATACTCCATAACATTCATATATCAAAACTTATCCATCCATTCCCCAACTGAGGGGCATCCACTAAGTTTTTTGTTTCTTGCCATTACAAAAAGCACATGTAGGTGCTTTTCCCTTTTTTATGATGCTTTGGGATTTAGATCCAGTAAAGACACTGCTGGATCAAATGGTGTGCATACTTTGATAACCCTTTGGACATAGTTCCAAATTGCTCTCCAGAATGGATGTATCAGTTCACAACTCTACTACCAAGGTAGTAGTGTCTCAATTTTCCCATAATCATCCAACATTTATCATTATCTTTTTCTGTCATCTTAGCTAATCTGGGAGGTATGTAGTGGTACCTCAGAGTAATCTTAACTTGCATTTCTCTGATCAATTAGAACATTTTTTCACATGACTAGAAATGATTTTAATTTCTTCATCTGAAAATTGTTCATATTCTTTATGATATCATTATAAATTTGAGACTGAATTTTAGAAATGAGGCCTTTATTAGAATCCTTGGATGTAAATTTCCCCTTAGTTTTCTGCTTCCCTACTAATTTTGTCTGCATTGGTTTTGTTTGCACAAAATCTTTTAAATTTAATATAATCAAAATTATCCATTTTATACTGTTTTCTAGTTTTTCTTTGGCCATAAATTCTTTCCTTTCCCACATATCCAAGAGGTAGACTATCCTTTTTTCTCCTAATTTTGCTTATAGTATCACCCTTTATGTCTAAATCATAAACCCATTTAAACCTTATCTTAGTATAGAATGTTAGCTGTTGGTCAATGCATAATTTCTGCCATACTATTTTCCAATTTTCCCAGCAATTTTTGTCAAATAATGAGTTCTTATCCAGTTGCTGGGGTCCTTGGGTTTATCAAACACTAGATTACTATAGTCATTGACTACTGAGTCTTGTAAACCTATTCTACTGATCTAATTCTTAGCCAGTACCAAATGGTTTTGATGACTGCTGCTTTATAATATGGTTTTAGTTCTGATACAGGTAGACCATCTTCATTTGCATTTTCCCTATTAATTCCTTTGAAATTCTTGACTTTTTATTCTTCCAGATGAACTTTGTTATTATTTTTCTAGCTTTGCAAAGCAATTTTTTGGCAGTGTGTTTGATATGGCACTGAATAAGTAGATTAATTTAGGTAGTATTGATATTTTTATTATATTAGCTCTGCTTGCCCATAAGCACTCGATATTCTTCCAATTGTTTAGATCTAACTTTATTTGTGTGAAAAGTGTTTTGTAATTGTGTTCATATAGCTCCTGACTTTGCCTTGGCAGATAGATTCCCCAATATTTTGTATTATCTACAATTATTTTTGAATGGAATTTCTCTATCTCTTGCTGCTGAACTTTGTTGCAGCATAGAAATTGATGATTTATGTGGAATTATTTTATATCCTGCAACTTTGCTAACATTGTTAATTGCTTCTAGTAGTTTTTTAGTTGATTCTTTAGGATTATCTAAGTATATCATCATATCATCTTTCAGAGAGTGATAATTCTGTTTCCTCATTACCTACTCTAATTCCTTTAATTTATTTTTCTTCTCTTATTGTTAAAGCTAACATTTCTAATACAATATTGAGTAGTAATGGTGATAATGGGTCACATTGTTTCACTCCTGATCTTATTGTCATCCTTTATTCTTGAAGAGGAGCAATGATATCAGGAAAGTGTATCTTGACTTGCAAGTATCTTGAATTTAAGTGAAGGAAGGCTATGCAAAGTCTTCCCCCTCATTTTCTTCTTTCTCCTCCTTCCCTTCTCATTTCTCAGTCCAGTGACTAGATATAAATCAAGATGATTGGCCATAACTCTGCAGTAGGAGATCTTGTTTTTTTTTTTAAACTAAGGTCTTTAACAGGTCTCAGTTTGTCTGAGTCAATGCCTATTCAGTGATTAAGGCTAGGGAAGAAATGAGGCAAAAAATGGCCTCTTTTGCCTAATCAAAAAAAAAAAAATTAATTTGGGAGAGTAAGACACTTAGGGTTTCTGGACAAAGCAGCAACAACTGCTATTTACACTCTGAGCAATTAGGGCCCAAACACTAAGTGAGATTTGATCCATTCCTTTAAGAAACATTTTTCAAATACCTGCTGACCAATAACATTCTAACAAGAATAACAAATCTAACAAGATTTAGGAGAGAAATTCCTAGTTTCAAATGATGTATTTGGGGTAGCACCAAGTAATGAGATTGATGTAGGCACCATATGTTGGGGATTGATCATGTGAAGAATTCACACCTTTAGCAAGAGATAACTTTATTTAGAAGAAGAATTTACAGACAAAATGAAGAGATATAATAGACCCCAGGAATAGTAAATATGAAAGAGTTGGGAGAGCATATTGTTAGCAAGGAAAGGGGTTTTAACAATTAATTATGGGAAAAAACAAGTTACCTAGGAACCAGGAGAAAAGGAACACCCCATGAGGTTGGAATATGCCCTTAGCTTACAGGCTAAATATATAAAAGGAGTTTACGACCCTAAAAGAGTCAATTAGCTATAAAGAGGACACCATGAGATATCTTGAGGATGAGAGGAAAGACACCAAGTAGCATAGGGGAGAGAGAAGGGAAAGACACCACAAAGTAGAGTGCTATGGTGGGCTATAATCCCGAAAGGGATTCAGGAAAGCAGGATTCATGGACAGATTTATAGGGGAAATTTAATCTCAGGGATTTCACATGACTCAGATATCTGACCAAAGCAAGGTAGGGCTGCCCCTAACTTCCGCAGAGAGTGGGACTGTAAGGCTAAACTGATCCCCATCAGTGCTCCTCCCTGCCTGATCCAGGGAGCAATTCCATCAATACTCTAGTCCCCCTGTCAATCCCACATAGTTACTCAGGACCTCATTAGCTGCATTAGACTGAGAGAGACAAACTGTAGGCCTCTAAATGGGGAAAGGCTTCAGATACTTTCCATTTGAGGTTAGCATGTAACTGGCAAGTTTGGAGTTCCATTCTTTGCATTTGTTCTTTCCTGATCTGAGACAGTGTTTGTCAGAGACAACAAATATTTCAGCTTGGAGAAAATTCCAAAATGGTAAAATTTACCCTGTCAATTGAAATTCTCTCCAAATAATCTTGTTATATGATGAAACTAAAAACTAACTTCCTTCTGTAAGATACAAAAGGTACAAAAGGTACAAAAAAAAAAAAAAGGTAAAAAAAAAGGTACAAAAAAAAAAAAGGTAAAAAAGGTACAAAGTTTATTGAAGATTTTTGATTTATCAAACAAAACTCTAATCATATTAATGTTAGCATAATATTGTCCTGGAATCAATTACTCCCTCTTTAACTAAGTTCCTTTCACTGTGGCCTAAAGTGAACAAAGAGATTTCTTTTTATTGAATTAAACAAAGACACTTCCATTAGTTTGATTACCACAAGGAAAAACCAAGTGTCTTAGCTTCAGGGAATTGAGATTCCTTCCTGAACTAGATTGAGAATTCTATTAATTTTTTTTAAGCTTGAATAAGTCTTTGATTCAAGTAAAACCAAGGATTTCAGAATAGGATAGAGTTTTCTTGGTACTGATTAAGTCTTTTAATAAGGTTTTGCTAATATTTAAGTGACACCAAAGACTTTAAGCTGTGATATTGTTTCTTAATATTTAGTTTTTAAAAAAGATGTAATATATGCTTGCACTGTTATGCTTTAAAGTCTTTAGATAAAAAAATAGACAATTTATAACTGCTAAATAATATAGCAACTGGATTTAAAGGAAAACTTAATCCCCAAAGAAAGAAGAAAAGGCTTGATATATAAAAAAATATATTTATAGGAGTTTTTTTTTAAATGCCAAAGAACTAGAAGGTAAGGATTTGGGGAAAAACCAAATAAATAAATTGATATATTCATGAATAAGATTCTATTGTGCTGTTAGAAATGTTGAAAGGGATAATTTCAGAGTACCAGCATACTTAGTGAGTGTTGATGCAAAATATTGTATGAAATTTTTGCAAAGAAACTACATTAATGATAAATGATGGAAGGTATGTGGGAAAACTGGGACACTAATACATCATTTGCAAAGTTGTGAACTGATCCAATCATTCTGGAGAGCAATTTGGAACTATGCTCAATGGATTATCAAACTGTGCACACCCTTTGATCCAGCAGTGTCTCTACTGGCTCTGTACCCCAAAGAGATCATAAAAAAGGGAAAAGGACCCACATGTGCAAAAATATTTGTAACAGCCCCTTTTGTGGTGGTAAGGAACTGGAAACTGAGTGGATATCTCTCATTGAGGAATGGCTGAATAAGTTATGGTATATGAATGTTATGGAATATTATTGTTCTATAAGAAACGATCAGCAAGATAATTTCAGAAAGGCTTGGAGATACTTATATGAACTGATGCCAAGTGAAGTGAGTAGAACCTAGAAAATAATGTGGACATTATGTGATGATCAGTTCTGATGAATGTGGCTCTTTTCAACAATGAGGTTGATGAGGTCTAGATTTAGGGTGGTCAGGGAACCAAATGATAAGATTAGGATTCCTGGTGGTCAGGGAGTCAAATGATAAGGTTTATGACAGGTTTGGGGTTCAGGGAACCAAATGAAGAGGTAAAGTTCCCTTAAATCCCCTTGGGATTCAGCACATGGGTAGGGAGTTTTGGGGAACCCCCTTCTGGCGGTGCAGAGATCCTTCCCAAAGGAATTTATGAACCCGAAAAAGCTAGACTGATAAAAAAGAAGTTTATTATTGGCATTGGGAAATCAGCCTTTGCTATGCATGAATAGAAAGGCTGAATTCCTTAGTGGCAAAGTCCCAACAGAGAAGTAAAGTTTGTAGTAGAGAAATCCCGACAGAGAGATATAAAATCTAGTTAGGGAAATAGGTGAGGATAAAGAGAGGGTAGTGCTGAAAGAGACTATCATTCCAGTGGGCAGAGGCTTGTTATGTCAGGAAGAGAGATTCCTTGGCATATTAGATCCTTTATAAGGATTGAACCCCAAGTTGCTGTTTTTATAAGGGAATCTGAGACAGAAGTTTCAATTGAATGAGATTCCCTCAGTGCTGGCACTGCCCCCAGGCCTAGATAAAACCACTTACTGCGAGTGGTTTAGAACCAACAATAGGGGTAGAAAATCTTGGAACTGAATACTTTAACTAGTCTACCAAGATAAACCACTTTTTCTTGGTTCCTTGGGGTAGGTCTCACAGAGGAAGATTCAAGGAGAGTTTCTCCTTGAAGGAGTTTTCAAGTGCTCTATCTCATAGCTCATTCACAAAGTCAGAGAGAGAGAAAGAGAGAGTTGAGGGGTTCCCCTCATCAAGATGATTCAAGCTAATTCCAATAGACTTGTGATGGAGAGAGATATATGCATCCAGAGAGAGAACTATTGAGACTGAATGTGGATCACAACATAGCATTTTCACTTTTTTTGTTGTTTGCTTGCTTTTTTCTCATTTTTTTTCTTTTTGATCTGATTTTTCTTGTGTAGCATGACAAATGTAGAAATATGTATAGAAGAATGCACATATTTAACGTAGATTACTTGCTATTTAGGGAAAGGGGGTGGAGGGAAGGGAGGGAGAAAAATTTGGAATCCAAGGTTTTGCAAGGGTTAATGTTGAAAATTATCTTTGCGTATATTTTGAAAACAAAAACCTATTATTAAAAAAAGAAATTACATTAACAACTAAAAAGTTGATATACTACAATAAAATTTATCAGGAATGTGGGGTTTTCTTAATATTAGGATAATTATAAGGGCATATAGTTATCTCCTTATATAGGAGACATTAGCTAGATTTGTAACTTTATGAATATAGGGAGTGCTTATATGAAGAAACTCTTTGCGAATTCAGTTTGACACCTTTTCTATTACTTATAGTCTTAGAAAGTTTCTTAGAGTGCAGAGAATTTATGACTTGTTGTGAGTCACATATCCAGAATCAGAATTTGAATTTAGATTTCTTGGCTCTGAGGACATTTCTTTATACTCCATGATATACTACCTCACAAATATAATAAAATTATGTATATATGTACACACACACATATATATGTGATAGAAACAAAATCATAATTACATCAATAGATATGGAAAAAGCTTTTGACAAATGACAATATTCCTTTTATTTTAAAAATATTAAAAAATGTGATAAAAAGTTTGAAAGACAGTTTCTGGGTAATTAATAATTTTATTAATAATATTTCCATATTATAAATAAAAGAATGGTCATTTGACCATCTGTCTTAGGCCGAAAGACAAATCATGGAACCCACTCAATGCTTGTTGTGTAATGCCGGAGAAACTGAGGCAAGATAGAGATTAGAGAGTTTTTAATATTTTATTAATTGGAGAGTTTAATTGACTGGACAGGACTCTTGTCTCAAAGTATCCAGTAATGAATGGGGGAATGAAAAATCCTTTTATAGCTTTTCAGACAAAGAAAAGAAGAAGAGCGGGAAAAGTTAGAACTGCTTGGTTCTGTCAGGATGGGGCGGGGTGGGGCGGGGGGAGAGGCTATAAATTCTTACTAAAAGCCAGAGTCAGAATGTTTGAATAACAGAAGTAAAGATGTCAGTGAAGTATCTGAGATAGTTTTATCTTTTGGAATATTTTAGAGGGGCAGTGTCATAAATTCTTGGGGGCAGAAGGAGCTAGGAGCCAGAAAGTCTGATCTGTTCCTTATCTCCCATTGACAATTTATAACCTTAGAGCAAATGATCCTCAGTCTTAATGAACCAGGGGGGTTTTACAACTTAAGGGACTGAGGCAGAACAGTTAAGGAAACTGAGATAGAACAATTCAGGGAAACTCAGTCAGGACAATAAGGGAAACAAGTGCAGGGAAACTGAGGTAGAACAGCTCAAGGAGACTATGGCATAACAGTTGTTGTAGTTCTTCATTCTTGAAGAAGATCATGACATCAGGGAGACAATGCCATGACATGCAAGTGAATTGGATTTAAGTGAGGGAGGGTTGTTCAAGGTGTTCACTGTCTCACTTTCCCCTCCAGAGCCATCTGTGTCCAGTAGGAAGATAGAAATCATGGCATCTGGAGTTGGCCCTCACTCAACACTTATATGCCCTTGGAAGAGGGCAGATTCCTGAAAATGGAATTCAACTTGGACTGGTTAACAATTAATGAGAATGAATATTATAATGATAGGTGGACCTATTCTAATGAGGGTCTGAGGTAAGTGACTGATCATTCAGTCTTGGTCAGAGATTTATTTATATTAGTGTCACAAAAGGGAAATTGTCAGGATTGGTCCTCTGAAATTGCATTGACTGAACTTCTTAATTCTTTCAAAACTTTTAAAGTTTTAAGTTGTTCTTATTCTATTCACTTTATTCTTCATATTCATATAAGTTTTTGTAGTTTTCTTGAAACCATCATTTCTTTTTAAAATTAATTTTATAATTATAATTTTTTTTGACAGTACATATGCATGGGTAATTTTTTACAACATTATCCTTTGTACTCACTTCTGTTCCAAATTTTCCCCTCCTTCCCTCCACCCCCTCCCTAGATGACAGACAGTCCCATACATGTGAAATCATCATTTCTTAGAGTACAGTAATACTCTGTTATATTTCTATATAATCCAAATAATAATAATTTGTTTAGCCATTATCCAACTGAACAGTGATCACTTAGATCCCAGGTTTTTGGCACTGCAAAAAGAGCTGCCACAAATATTTTTGTACCTAGAAAACCTTTTCTTCTTTCTTGATCTCTCTGCAATTTTGGCCTAGAGTATTGCTAACTCACCGGGTATACATAATTTAGTATATTTGGGGATGTATTTCAAGTTGCTTTGCAGAATGACTATGACAATTCAATTCTATCAAAAATGCATTGATATGACTTTTATCTCCAGCCACCTTTGACATTTATAATTTTCTTTTTTCATGACCTTTGCAAATTTGGTAGATATGATTTGGAACTTCAAAGTAATTTTATATGTGTTTCTTTAATTATTTTGATGATTTAGATAATTTTATATGACTATAGATAGCTTGAATTTTTTTCTTTTTTTCTCCACTTTATTTTTTTTTCAGATTATAAATGTACACTCGTTTTTTTTTTACACATATCTTTGTGAATCATGTTGGGAGAGAAAAGTCAGAACAAAAAGAAAAAACCACAAAAGGAAAAAAAAAAACAGAAGAAAAGGGGAAAAATGAGCATAGCATATGGTGATTTACATTTAATCTGTATAGTTCTCTCTGTGGATATAGATGGCATTTTCCATTCAAAATGTATTGGGATTGTCTTAGATTACGAACTTGCTGAGATGCAAGCTTTTTTATAGTTGATCATCACACAATCTTGTTGTTACTGTGTACAGTGTATTCCTGATTCTGCTTGTTTCACTAAGCATCAGTTTGTATAAATTTTTCCAGACCTTTCTAAAATCAGCTTGTTCATCATTTTTTATAGATCAATAATATTCCATTACTTTTATATACCATAACCTATTTAGCCATTCCCCAATTTATGGGCATCTACTCATTTTTCAATTCTTTGCCACCACAAAAAGAAATGCTACAAATATTTTTGCACATGTGAATCCTTTTTCCTCCTTTAGGATTTCTTTGGGATACTTGAAAACTGCCTATTTCTATACTTCAGCCATTTATCAATTAGGCAATGACTCTAATTTTTATTAATTTTAACCAGCTCCTTATCTATCTTGGAAGTAATGCTTTCAGAGGACCACAAAGATTCCCTCACTCACATCCCTAGTTTACTCTTTCCCTTCTAATTTTAGTTACATCTGGATTTGTTTGTACAAAATATTTTGTAATCAAAATTGTCCATTTCATCTTTTGTTATCTTCTTCCTTGTTTGGCCATAAACTTTTTACATATCCATAAATAATAAAGGTAATTTCTTCCTTGTTCTTCCAATGTCTTTTTTTAAAGTAAATAAATCAATTTATTAAAAAAATTAAATAAAAATAAAATTTTGTTTTCCTTCAATCTAATTTCTTTTTTATATAACCAATATCTAGGTCCTATTTGGTACTTATCTTAGTTTGTGTTTTGAAGTATCATTCTAAATGTAATTTTTCCATACTATTGTCCAATTTTCCAAGAAATTTTTGTCAAAGAATGAATCTTTACTCTAGTATATGGAATTTTGGGGGTTTATCAAACACTGGGCAGCTAAATTCATTGCTTCAATTTGTTGTGCAGACTATCTAATTTACTGATCAACTTCTTTATTTTTTAACCATAAGAAAATATGTCAATGATTATTGTTATAAAACTCTAAAATTTAATTTGAGATCTGGTACTGAAAGACTTTTTTTACTTCATACTTAAAAAAAAATTATTTCCCTTAAGATTCTTGATCCTTTGTTCCTCCAGCTGAATTTATTATATTTTCTAGTTCAATCAGATAATATTTGACAGTTTGATTAGAATTAAATAAGTTAATTTAAATAATAATGCCAATTTAATTTTATTGGCTTGTCCTACATATGAGCAATTGTTTAGATCTTTATTTTGAATCCCCATTCAATTTTCTCTAGTGCTCTATCATATCTAACTTTTCTAAAATTCTATTCACCTTAACTTCTTTCTTGTTTGTTTTGTGTTTACATTTATCTAGTTTTGGAAGAGGGAAGTTGAGATGCCTCACGAATAATTTTGCTTCTATTTTTTTCTGAAACTCACTTAAATATGGATGCTATACCACTTAGTACATTTTTGTTTAGTATTGTATTATTCATTATCTATGGTACCCTTTAGCAAGATGTCATTTTCTTCCTTATCTCTTTTAATTAGACCTATTTCTGATTGATTGACATCTCGCCATACTTTTTTTTTTTGTCTAGGACTTTAGAGTAAACAAGAGGATTACTGATTTTTTAAAAAAATGATTTCCCAAAGCAAAGAGAAGCAGAACTTCTTTCCAGGAAAATGAGTTGGTAGGTTTTTTGACTGTAAAGAGGCTGTGATGAGCTGACTGGTATTGGGAAAACACTTAGGCTGGACATTCCATTGTTTTCTTCTTAGTGCTTTGAAAGTAAAACCACTTCTTCAGAGGGGAGGAACTGGGCATTAAATTCTGATAGTAGGACTTCTACAAGGGTCTGGGAAGGAGTACCAAGACCCACAAAAGTGTTGAGTTATTTAAATAACCTCATTGTCATTGAAAAGATACAGAAAGAACATAAGGAAAGATGGATGAAAATGTTAGTAACGTTCTCCAAATGGTTTTATTGTACATCCCAACCAGAAAAAAAAAAGTTTTGAGTATGACCCCACAATAGATGAATAATTACTTTTTTGTAAATTACATACATGTCCAGAAGTTATGTAATGTTAGGTTTGGTTGATGAGCAGGGTTGCCAATTAGTATTCCTTTTTAGTATTCCCTCTTATTTAGCTCCATAATTCTGTGTATGTGTTCTGGTGAAAGGCAATAATTCAGAGAGATGGGAGAAGAACCTCAAGAAAGGATTTTTGTTTGTAAAAATTCTTGTATTAGTTTAAATGTGGGAGAGATAACAATTTCATATTTCCTAGAAAAAATGAGCCTCCTTAATATTCACAAATATAGTGATGCTGGCAGACTTTGCAACATTCTATTTGGAGCTAGGAGAGCATTAGATGCGCCTGGCTGCCTCTCCAAAGGGGAGTCCTAAAGAATATTCCCATTTCTTAAAATCAAATTATTTTAAAGGCAGGAGAATACTTAGAGAGATCACCTAGTTGAACCTCACATTTTATAATGTTGAGGGTTAGGAGTCCAAGAAGGAAAGTGACTTGTCCAGTGTTTTTTATACCTGTTTACTGACAGAACAAAGAATCCAGATTTATTGATTCATAATCCACAATATGTCTATAATGCATCTGTAACCTGGCTGTTGTGTCCTCAGACTGATCTCTATACTAAGTCAACACTACATGGATAGAAGTAGGGGTCACTGCTGTAGGTAAAAATGAGGTGTATATGTGCATGAATCCTGGAATGTTTTAAGGAGTAAAGTTAAGGCCCAGAAGGACCTGCAGAATCTGCAAATCAAAGTGTCAGAATCATAGTGTTTTCTTATTGGTGGGTGTCTTAGGCAATCTGAGATCAAAATGATTGTCTCCCTTCTGTGTCTTGTAGGATTATTTTTTTTTTTGTAGGATTAATTTAGTAATAGTAACTCTACTCCTGACTCTCCAGGGAGCCTTGTCCAGTTTCCACAGGGAAAGTGTTAAACTTATCTAAAGAAGTAGCTATCTAGCTATCACTTTGTGAGAAAGTATTTCCTGCCCCAAAGCAAATTGAGAATTGGCAAGGATGTCGTCATCATCTAGTCCAACACATAACTGATAGAAATCTGTGACACTGGTCCTTCAGCTTCTGTTTGAAGACTTCCAAGAACAGAATGAGAAGATACAAATATGTTACAATAAATTTCTATTTCAAGAAAACGTAGATGATATAGAACACATTGATCTATATTGCCCATTTTTTCTTTGCTTCTTTATAGGTTTTCTTTTGTTCTCTGCTGTGCACTTTTTACTTTATTTTTTTTTCTCCTTTTTTTTGCTTCCTCCCCCAAGCAAGCTACAGCTAAGCACGGATATTTCTATGTATATATACACTTGTACAAACGAACACATATAAATACATAGAGATACCTAGATACATAAACACATATATACACATACATATATACACATATGTACATAGATACCTATAATCACACACTCATAAGCACATATATATTCATATAAATCGATGTAAGGTTATACTATGCTTATTTGCCCTTTATTTCTGTAAAGGTGAAAAACATCATTCTTCTTAGGTCAAAGTCCTTTCATTTTTTTCTAAATCACTAACTCATTTCCTCTGCTACAGTAATATTTCAACCTTATACTATCTAGTTGTTTTGAATGGTCTAAAACAATATTGATATAGTTGCCTTATAATATGGATTTCTCTTTTTAAACTTTGGCTTTGTCTGAAATCGATGATTGTTACCCCTACTTTTTTTTCCTAATAAAATTCTACTCCTGATCATTATTATTATGTTTGTGTTTATCTTGTAATTCCTATCCCTGTTAACTCTCCTACTTTATTTTTACTCACTACCTTGTCTTGCTATTACTTAACCTTTTTACTCCATCCCCACTCCCCATCCCAACCTTCTCTCTTCCTTTTTATCCCTTTCCCATTAATCTACACATCTTATTGCACTCCTGTTAATAAACACATCCTTCTATATCTTGCTTTATCCTATTCCCTACCTTTCATTTCTTAATAAATTTTGGAGAGTTTAAACACATACATATTCACACACATATATGTATTATAGTGTATCTATATAGTGTATACATACACATATATGTATATATTTATTGTTCCCTCTTTAAACCATTCCCAGTGTGAGTAGAAATTCAGAATTATCAGCCTTCCTCCCTTTATCCCCTTACCCCTCTGTGTTAGTTCTTGCTTTTCAATTTCAGTCATATAACATAATTACTGTTTTTAACTTTTCCTATGCAGTTTTGCTTTTTAGAATCACATCATATTTTGCTCTGTCCCAATCTTTCTTTTGAATTATCCAATTATTAATGACAGTCTTAGATATATAGTTTAATTTTCCACATATAAATCATAACAGTTTGTCCTCATTGAGTCCCTTGAAATTAAACTTTGATGTTTACCTTATATTTCTCTTGGATCTTATATGTCAAATTTTTGTTTTGGCAACAAAATCTTGAAAATATGGCAATTCATTGAATCTTTGTTTTTTTTCCATTCAGGATTATAGTTAATTTTGTAAGATATAATATTTTTGTTTTCAATCTTAGTTCTTTTCATCTTTGATATATAGTATTTCAAGACTTGTGGTCTTTTATTGTAGTCATTTATAAGTTTTGTGTAATTCTAATTGTGGCTCCAATGCTTTTCACTTATGTTGTTATTATTGCTTGTAAAATTTTCTATTTGATTTAGGGTTTTGAAATTTGTCAATGATGCTCCTATTGGTTTTTCTTTTAGGATCTCTTTCAGGTGATGATCAGTGAGTTTTTTTCCATTTTTATTTTTTCTTCTTGTTCTAACACTTCTAGACAATTTTCTTTAACTATTTCTTGCATCATAATATCAAGATTGTTTTTTTTATTATAGCTTCAGATAGTTCAATTATTTTTATATTTTCACTTCTTGATCTGCTCTTTAAACCTTTTGTTTTTCTCCTGAGATATCTCACATTCTTTTCTAATTTCATTCTTATTATTTTGTTTTATTATTTCTTGGTTTCTTATAACTTCACAGACTTCCCCTTGACCAAGTCTAATTTTGAAAAGTCTGTTTCTTTCTAAAGATTGTGGCTCTCCTTTTCTAGTTAGTTGACTGACTTTTCAGAATCATATTGTTTTTTTCTAATTTTTTAGTTTTATATTGATCTCTCTCGTTTCATTTTTACTTTTGTTTTTGAGTCCTTCTATGAATTCTTTTTGGGAAGGTAATCATTTAATGTTATTTTTAGGCTTTTTAAACTTCAGTATCCTGCTCTGAAGATGAACCTCAGCCTTTCCCATTCCCATAATGTGGTTGCTTTTAAATAAATAATAGCCTGTTATTTAATCTTGGTGTGTGTGTGTGTGTGTGTGTGTGTGTGTGTGTGTGTGTGTGTGTGTGTGTTGTGGGGAAATGGTGCCTCCTTCAGTTCTCCTCTCTAGCCTGGAACCACAAACCAAGAACACCCCTTTCCCATAAGTGCTTGCAGCCAGCAGCATCCCTGCTCTACTGTTTTTATACTCATCACGTAAGAGTTGGTTCCTTCTCATCCAAGGCAGCACTTCAGCAATATAGCTGGGCCTGACATTCCTTATCCATAGAGGTTCCCTCAATATTCCCCAGCCCAGATGCTAGACTCCCCATACTGTCTGGGAAGTGAAAATTCCTTTGGCTGGGATTAAGATTATCTCCGGACCTAGCCAGTTCTAGGATGTATTGTTTTAGTAGATCTACACTGGGAATGTTTATACTTCACAGGGGCCAAATTTTGTTTTGGTATCTTTCTGAGATTTTCTACAATTGTCCCAGGAGGACCACTGTTTTACCTCAACTCCTACTTGTTTTTCATTGCTCTGTTTGCCCTAAGGTGCAGTTTTGTCTTGTTTGTGGGGGAAATATGAAGAGATTAGAATCCCAGAATTCCTTCCAATTCTAGTTTTTAAGGAATTATTTCCTTTCTTAAGTTTTCAGTTCTTTATTTCCAGTTGATTGAGTTTCTTTTCATAATTTTTTTGATTTCCTACAATTGTTCTTATTTCCCCTCCTAATTTCCCCTCAATTTATCTTATTTGATTTTCAAAATCCTTTTTAAATTCTTCTAAGAAATCTTTTTTGGACTTGGGCCTTTTGAAAAAAAGAAGTGACTTTTTAAAAAAGCTCTTTTATCTTCCTCTGAATAGGAACCCTGATCTTCTCTATCTCCACAATAGCTGTCTATAGTTGGGTTCTCGCTCCATTCCCTGCTCATTTTTATTTATTTATTTTGTTTTATTTTATTTTTAGCAGTTATTGGTGTGACCCAGTTCTAGTCCTAAGGTATGGAGAATTATATCCCAAGCTTCAAGGCCTTTTTATTATTGTTTTCTGTAAAGTTTGTCATGGGGCTCAATCTTGGGCTTTCTTCTCCATTCTGATACTATGTCTACAACCCCCAACTCATCATTTCTTAAGACAACCCAATTCATTTTTGGAGAACTCCAATTGTTAGGAAGTTTTTCCTGACATCAAACCTAAATGTGCTTTTTTGCCACTTATAACTTTCTTGGATCCTACTAAACAAGTCAAATCCCTCTTCCATATGGCAGTGCCACCCCCCAAAAAACAAGCAAAATAACAACAACATTAGCAACACACACAGAGACAGACCTTGAGACTTCTCCTTTCCAGAGTAAACATATCTAATTTCTTCAACCAATCCTCATATGTTATGGACTCAACGACCCTTCTAATGGATGTTCCCTAGACATTAATAATATCTGTTAAAAACTGCTCTGCCCAATATCCCAAATGTGGTCTGATCAAGGCTAAGAACATTGGTGATATTATCTTCCTTTTCCTGGAAGTTATGACCCTCTTACTCAAGCCCAAAATTGTCTTATCCTTTTTCCTAACATTGCTGACTCATATAGAGTTCTTTAAATTGCAGTTCATTAAAATTCCCAGATATTTTTTTCAGAACAACTGTTGTCTGTTTTTCCTCCATTTTGTGTTTGTGTTTGTGAAGTTGATTTCCCCATTTTTTTGATTGTGAAGTTGATTTTTTATATCCAAATGAAAGACTTTCATTGTATCTTGACTCAGTTTCATCTCATTAGCTTCATTTCAATGCTCTAGTCTGTGCAGCTCCTTTTGGATTCTGACTCTATCATGCAGTATGTTGGCTATCTCCCTCCCCCCCAGATTCCTGTTCTCTTAAGCTGTAATCAATGTACCATCCATGTATTTAGCAAGGTCATTGAAAAAACAACAACAATAATATTTCAGGACCAAGGACAGAGCCCTGGAATAGGTCTATCACCTTGGGCCACACTGCTGATGAACCACTAATAACTATTCAGAGTCTGGCCATCCAAGAGCTTGGAATCCATCTATTTGTATTCTTATCTAATCCATGCCTGTTTTCTCTATAAGAACTGTATTATTCAGTGTATACAAATTTTAATAAATTCCAGGTAAACTATTTTTGTAATAACTATTAATCTTCATTTATTAGTTTAATAATATTTATAAAAATGGAAATAAAGTTAATCTGTCATGACCCATTTTTGATGAAAACACCTTGACACTTTATAACTACTTTTCTTTTGTTTTATTCCATTTTTAATTAACAAAATTTTATTTTGTCTCCTTCCCATTGTGTGTGTGGGGAACCCTTGTAATAAACATGGTCAAACAAAACAAATTTCTTCATTGGTACATCCAAAAATAGGTCTTACTCTGAAGTGAGACAGACAGACAGAGAGACAGAGACAGAGGCAGAGAAACAGATGAAAATGGAGATAGACATGGAAATGGAGACAAAGAGACAGACAGAGATGAGGGACAGAGAAAGAGAGACAGACATAGAGAAAAGAATAAAGAAAAAAAAAGAGAAGAGAAAAAAGAGAGAAGAAAATCAGGACATTTACCCTTCTTCAATCTTGGAGTATTTTTTCCATGATCTTTCAAATATTACTTACAGTGGCTCAGCAGTCATTGCTATTTGTTTTTGTAACAGTTCATCTAAGCCAAGTGAGGCCTATTTTGAGTTCCTGGCTAGGATCACCATTTCATGAGGAGCCCCAGTCATCCTCATTTCACTCCCAGTCCAACTCATTGCATTCTATGGTATTCTCCCACTTCTCAGTCCGCTACCACCAACCCTTTTTCCATAGCCTTTTTAGGTTTTGTTTTCCCTATTAGGATGTAAACTCCTTGAGAAAAGGAAAAGTCTTATTTTTTTTTTTAATTGTATCTTCAGTATTTAGTACTTGCTTGGTACATATTACATGCTTAATTAATGCTCTACTTATCTGTTTATGTGTCTCTCTGACTTTCCATTTACCTACTTTGCTACTTCCCTGTCTTTCTGTCTATCATCTATCTATCTATCTATCTATCTATCTATCTATCTATCTATCTATCTATCGTCTATTTACTGGTTTCTTTGTCTATCTACTTATTTATCTGTCTACTTCTCTGTCTCTGTCTCTCTCTTTCTCTCTGTCTCTGTCTCTCTCCTCTCTCTCTCTCTCTCTCTCTCTCTCTCTCTCTCTCTCTCTCTCTCTCTCTCTCTCTCTCTCTCTCTCTCTCTCCTTGTCTCCACCCCACCCCCAATCTATTACAAGTGAGTGCTATTTACCAAAGCCTTATCTCCTTATGTATTTCATCTAACCATTAATAATTTTTGTTTCTTCATTTCTACTGCAAACATCAGTCTCACTGGCAAAGAAAATGGAAGCAAAGTAAACTCTCTGTTGTCATTATCACCACCCCACCATGGGGAGGATCTCCATTCTTTCCTTCTTTTTATTCTCCTACTATAGATTTTCAAACCTCAGACCTTTTTGCAGTCTTTCATTTTTCTTGCCAATCTCAGTTTATTCTCATCTCTAGGACTCCTGACAATTATTTCAAGATGCTCTTAATTATGCCACACTCTTGCATCATCTGATTTGTTCCTATGGTAACTTAAGGGAATTATTCCTTTGGCTTAAGCCTTCTACTTTCCCTGCTGGGTGAGGGGGTGGGAAGAAGTCTTTTAAAAGGCAAATCCACAGGGGAAGCATCCCTTAGCCCTAGAGCAGTTGCAATGATATTTTCATAGAATTTCTTGGAGTTGGAAGAAGTTACTTCTTCTAGTCCTCTCATTCACATATAAGAAAATTAAGACCCAGGTAGGCAGATTGATTGATATTGTTGCTAGAATATGGAATCAGGAGTCCCACAGTCAAATGGTGATTTACTCAGACACTATGTGATCACTGGCAAGTAACAACCTTTCATAGACTTCGTTGCCTCATCTGTAAAATGGAGATAATTCTATGCAAATTTCTATCTCTCTGAGCTGCAAAAATGGGATTTAGGATTTGCTATACATGCCCTGCGCCCTACCTTCAGCTGTGCAGAGTTTAGAGCCTATGGGAGTAAAATATTGTCACAGTTAAGTTAGTTACCTCATTACTTCTCTCTATTTTGTATTCTTTGTTCCAAGAGGCAGCTTTCTGAAAAGATGAGGGAGAAGGGCTGAATTTGGAAATGAAGGTGATATATAATTGATTGATTAATTAACATATTGATAAAGAATTTTTAAAAGGCTATTTTCAAAACAGTTATCCAGCATCCCAAGGGTAATAAGGTGAGATTTGAATCCAAACTTTCTGACTCTAAATCCAGTGCTCTTTTTACTTTACTGGGGTGTCTCTTCTCAGACAATTATACTCTAAAATCGCAGGAAAGGTTGGCTTGAGGGAATAGCTTTTGGGAAAAAGGGAGTCACTGCCTTTCCATTCTTTCCACTGTATTCAGATGTATTTTGTCCAAAAAAGGGAAAGGAGGCAACAGGAGCTTGAGCAGCTGGTATTCATTGAACAGGAAATCAGTACTCTGTTTTATGATCTATCTTGCCCCTCCCTGGTGGGAACCACCCCAAGGACTCTGACCTGGGAGGGTGAGCTCCTATCTGCTTCTGTTATTTGGGGTGCTCATGGGACCATCTGTCTGTTCTTTCCTGCTCTCCACACTACTGCTGCTACTGTTCCATGGTGAGCTTCTTCTGGGTTTGAGTGGACTATCTAGTCAACCTAGTATGTACTTGATCTTCTGTGATCTTGCATCTCTTCCTTGAGAGGGGATCCTATGAAACTAGGTTGCCACAGAGTCTGGTGAGTACCAGAGTGGCTAAGGAGGGAAATGGGACTGGATGGGGAACAATGAAAAAGTTCTAGGGTGGAATGCTGGGAAACCCTCTTGCCTTTGCCTGGTCTCCTTTCCCTGGCATCTGGGATGTACCACCCCCCTCAATACCTCCTAAATCTGGAGATGCTGGAATAATAATTAGACCTTGGCCTCTTTATTTCTTTTTAATCTCCCTCAGGTGTCCATGGGAACAGCCTGCCAAAAGGTAAGGAGCTAATCCTGGAAAAATATGGTGAGAACAGTTAGTTTGTTGGCCTAGTCCTTGGGACAGCAATATGGAGAGCCAAAACAGGTGTACATAACATAGTGTTACAGAATCAGAGGCCCTGGCTTCAAGTCCAAGTTCAGATACTTGGGTTCTTTTAGGTGACAGATAATTCTCAGATAATTGTGTTCTCTGAGCCAAACCTTATCATCTATCAGTGCTTCCATTTCCTCGACATGTAGTTAATAATGTTTTACCTATCTACCAGTGTTATTTGGAAGGAAGGCACTTTGTAAATTGTGAAGGACTGTGTGACCTAGAATTATTACTTGAGTGCTGGGGGCTTAAGAATCCTTGGGTCCCAGGAGGGAATTGTAGTTTGTAGGGAAAAAGTAGGAAACAGAAATGCTTTAGAAAAGCAGGGAGGCCTGTGGGATGTCAGAGGGTGGTATTTGGGTAGAATGGCCAAGATGTCCAGTATCAGAGAGAACAACGAAGACTGGAAAGACACTGGTTTTTTGAGAGAGAAATGGGACTAAAGGGGAAGTCCTAAAACCTACATGTCTCATTCTCTTTCAATAGTATGTGGAAACTCTAAGGTAGCTGGGAAAATTGTAGGAGGGCAGAATGCCCAGAAAGGACAGTGGCCATGGCAAGTCAGCCTAAGGATCTCAACAGGACTTCATATCTGTGGAGGCTCTCTCATCCATCCGAGTTGGGTACTGACTGCAGCTCATTGCTTTAGCAGGTGAGTAAGGTCCTTGGCAAGTTGAGCTGGGTGTACCTAAACCTAAAAGTAAGATGTGGGGAGGCAAGGGATCTTAAATTTCTACTTCCACATTGAATTTCCTATTCTAATCCACAATTCCTATGTAGGGCTATGTAACTTGAGAAAGGGACAGAAAAAGGGGTGGAAGGAGAAAAGGAGGGAACAATCACTTCAATAATTCAATGATTCCCTAAAATCTATATAGTCTCTAGGAAACTCCATTCCCACCATTCTTCCTTCAGATTCCATTATATAGGCATGGATACCCTTCCCTGGGTCTCAATTTTCTTATCTATAAAATATAGGATTATAGTTAAGATGACTTTTAAGGTCTCTTCCAGGACCAAATCTCTGATCCTGTGAGCCTTCCTTTATCTTTACACAGTAGGGGGAGCTTTCAAAGTAATAAATTATGAAAGATGGAGAAGCAGTGGAACTCAGTGGAAAGGGTCTTGTTCTGGGAGAAAAGTAGCTGGTTGCAGTCTCTTCTTTATCATCCCCTGGCTATAAAACTTCAAATCCTTTCTCTTCTCTGGGCCCCAGTACATAGCAGAGTGCCTTACACACAAAGCTGACATCTGATATTAATGTTTCTTGAATGAATGAGTGACCCCAGTTTAAGTCTTTCATTTTATGAAAAAATGGGGACACAGAGAAAGGAAGTATTTTATTCAAGATCACACAGCCATTTAGGAAGAGAACCACAATATTCATGAGCAGATAACTTTTCCCCTATATCCAATAATACCACAGTAGATAACTCCTCCCATCTATAAACATAAAACCATCCTAGGAGAGATAGACAAGGGAAGAATTTATCACAGTGCCTGGCATATAGCAGGTACTCAAATAAATTCTTGTTAACTTGAAACTTCACTCTGCTGAATCAATCAATCAACAGGCACTTATTAAGAATAGTATTTAAATAGCAATTTAGGTTTTGCAATGCATCTTATCTCAATTTATCCTCACAACACATCCTCATTCTATAGATGAAGAAACAAACAGAGAAAGGTTAACTAATTTGTCCAAGGTGAATCACCTAGTAAATGTCTGAGGTAGGATTTGAACCCTGGTCTTCCTAACTCCAAATCTAACTCTCTTAACCCACTATTCCACCTAACAGTCCCCTACTATACGCCAAGGCACTGTTCTAGGTGCTAGGAATACATTCAAAGAATGAAATAATTCCAGTTCTTGAAAAGCTTATATTCTAATAGAGTAGACAACAAATACATATATAAGTACAAAGAGAATAAATTCAAGTCTCACACCAAATAATTAATCTCAAGTGGTTTGAGAAGAACATTGATCTCTTTATCAAGCAGATTAGCCCCTCAGCTGGTCTGATCTTTATTTCCCTTCTAGTTCCCAGAGGCCTTCATATTATCGAGTGATGTTGGGAGAGCTGAAGCTGTATACATTCCCACCCAATTCCTCCTTTGCATCTGTGAGAAGAATCATCATTCACCCTTCCTACCAAAGAGGAACCAATAGCCCCAAGGGGGACATTGCACTGATACAACTGGGCTCTCCCTCTCAGATCATGCCAGTGTGCCTCCCAGAACCCCAGACCCACTTTGTTAGTGGAACTCTGTGCTGGGTGACTGGATGGGGAAAAACCTATGAAAGAGGTAAGGTGAGCTATAGGGTAAGTGTGCTCAATCAATTACCAATCTCTAGGCTTGAGCCTTTACATCTTTGAGTCCTAGCCTCCTTTGAGCATTTCCTGACTACCCCCACATATAGGAATGCCTCCTTTTTTTGAATTTGTGCAGCCTTGGATGTCTGTTCCACTGAACACTGTTTTATTTAAGGACATAATGCAGTCTCCTTAGATACTATATTCCTTGAGGACAGAGATTATATAGAGCCTTAGTCCTAGCCAGGAGACTTGGTTCTGAGTCCCAACTTCACCATTGTTGTGTTGTATTGTTGTTCAGTTGTGTCCAACTCTTTGTGACACCCTTGGGGGTTTTCTTGGAAAAGACCCTGGAGTAGTTTACCATTTTCTTCTTCAGATCATTTTACAGACGAGGAAACTGAGGCAAACAGAATTAAGTGATTTGTTTAGGGTCACACAGCTAGTAAGTATTTGAAACAAGATTTGAACTCAGGAAGATGAGTCTTCCTGATTCCAGGCCCGTACTCTACTCACTGTGCCACCTAACTGCCTCATAGGATGCAGTATCCTAGAGTTGTCAAGAACCCTAGAGATCCTCTAACCCAAACCCCTAATTTTACAGATAAGAGAACTGGGGGCCAGAAAAGGAAAATGACTTGTTCAATATCACAATGAATTGTGACAGAAGCAGCATATATTTTTGCAATCTTGATGTTATTATCTAGAACAGTTAGTGACTTAACAGTTAACAAGAGTTTTAGTAAAGCATTTGTTTTTAAGTTAAGTAAGCACTTAGCATTGTACTAAATATTTGGCATCCAAAGAAAGGCAAAAAAAAATTGTCTGTGCTCTAAATGAGCTTACATTCAAATGATGAGACTAACTGTAAATGACTAGGTACAACCAAAATTCATACATTTAAAAAAAAATGTGTATATATCATTTGGGACAGCTAGATGGTGCAATAAATAGAGTAATGGGTCTAGAATCAGGAGACTCCTCTTGCTGAGTTAAAAACCAACCTCAGACACTTATTAGCTGTGTGAATTTGGATAAGTCACTAGACCTTGTTTGCCTCAGTTTCTCTATCTGTAAAAGGAGTGAGAGAAAGAATTAGCAAACCACTACAGTATCTTTGCCAAGAAAATCCCAAATGGAGCCACAAAGAATCAGATACAACTGAACAATGATGACAACAACAAAGCTTGACCTAGGGGAATCAGAGGTCTTGTGAAGAAGGTGACATTTGAACCAGAACTTGAACAATTCTGAGAATTGGAATATGCCAAAAAAAAAAAAAAAAAAAAAAAAAGGTGGGGAGGGCATTCTGAAAGTGAGAAGTAGGAAGAAAAAAATGAGTGAAAGTAGAAGTGAGAACGAGTGAAAAAACATTGGATTTAGAGGCAGAAGTCTTCGGTTTGAATCTCAGCCCTACAATTAATTAGCTGTGTGGCTCTGAGCAAGTCTTTCCCAATCTTTGGGCTTTAACTTCCTCATTTGAAAAAATGAAGGCGGTAGGACTAGCGGATTCTTTTCAGTTCTAAGATTCCATGTGATTCTATGGTAGGTGTGAAGTAGAGTGGGGTAGGAGTTATGAAGACTGGCCAGTGAGGAAATCTACTAGTGACAATAGGATGAGTAGGTAATATACGTGAATAAATAAAAAATTATTTACTAAGTGTTTTTAGGAACCAGATTCTGTGCTAAGTGCTGGGAAGACACAAGTAATACAATTCCTGTCGTCAAGAAACTTACATTCCAACAAGTGAAGCTCACATCTCAAAGAGGTGAAGGTGGAACTGACAAGATTTGGAAATTATGGCCAGGAATGGAGATGGTAGCCTGTTTCAGATAGGATGAGAGTTTGTTCACCTTTAGGGTAGTTAAGACTTCAAGATGTCCCTAAAACAGTTATAATTCATTATTTCCCTCTCCTTGGAGTCAGCTTATAGGGTCATAGGTATAGATAGAAAGGGGCTTTTAAAGATCATCGTGTCAAATTACCTCATTTTTCAAATGAGGAAACTGAGGCCAAGAGATTAAGTGATTTGCTTAAGGTAGGAGGTAGCAGAGCTGAGATTCTAAGTCAGGTCTTTAGACACCAGGATAACCCACTTAATCACCAACCAGTGCTTGCTGCCTTTTGGGCAAAAACCTTCTCTTCCCCAGCTGTTTCCTTGACCTTACAAGGAGTCCAGGTTCCCCTGATTGATGCCAAAACTTGTGATGCCCAATACCACATCAATAACCCCACAGATTCAGGACGACCTCTGGTTTTGGATGACATGATCTGTGCTGGGTATGAGCAAGGTCAAAAAGATGCCTGCCAGGTAAGAGCATTTCCTCTCCTTCCTCTCACAAGCTGTTCAGGTTCACAGACAAATAGCAGTTTCTCACTAAATTAATGGATGCATCATGCAATATGGGGAAAGCATTTATTAAATATCTGCCTGTGCCAGGTATGGTTCTGAGTGTTGAAGATAAGAAGGCAAAAAGTGTGAGGATCTCTGTCCTCAAAGATCTTATTCAAGGAAGGCTGGTATGTAAGGAAGTGGTAGTCAGGAAAGAAAGTTTTCATTTGTCAATTAGTCAATCAATAAAGATTAATTAAACATTTAATATGAGTCTAAGCACTGGAGAGATAAAGAAAGGTAAAAGAGTCCCTGCTCTCCAAGAGATCTTAAAAGAGTTCTTAATGGGGAGAAACATGCAAAAAACTATGTAAAAACAAGCATGTATATACAAGACAAATCAGATAAAAATCCATTGAGGGAAGGAACTTAAATTAAGATGGATAGGAAAAGTCTTTCTTCAAAAGAATTTTAGCTTGGACTTGAAAAAAATCTATGGAATCATAGGAATGATAAGTAGAATCATAGTATTCTGTCTGTAATGTAGTATTGATTTGACTACTATTTGCAGCTTAAGGGGTAGAATGAGGGGTAGGGTATACAGCTGGTGATATGCACACACCCTGGCAGTGTAGATGGAAAGATATCTGACTTGGAGGGGTGGAAAACATGATCTTAGTAGGCCCAGCTGGATGTAGTTCTTTGATCATGTTTGCATTAATTCACTTGCCAATCCAGTTTAGATTCAGGGCTGAATTCCAAACTGAATAGAATTACTCACTTATTAAGGGAGGCAGTTATAGTCTCTGGATTCCCCAAAGACTTTCTGAATCCCTCTGTTTTTTGTTTGTTTGTTTGTTGTTGTTGTTTTTCAAATTGATCCCAGACCCTAGAAAATTCCATCTCAGCTTCTGAATTAGAGAGGGAGATTCTCTAAAGAATCATGAAAAGCAAGAAATTCCCAAGATGCTCTGGGAAAAATGGGCTCCCACTCGGATCTTTTCTTCCCCTGACATTTTACCAAGATTTGATGGCTGAAGCTGCCCTGCCCTGCTCCTTTTGTTTCTTCCCGATTTCAAAAATGTGCTACCATTAAGATTCTCTTCTCTTTTGTTGAGACTCACCCTCACTTCCTCCCAATTTGTACACTCATTTCTAATGTCAAGCCAGTTATGGTATCTAGCCAGGGCTTATCAATAACAAGGGAAAGTAGACATTAATAGGGGTAGAGCATCAGATTAGGAGACCTGGATTTGATTTACCAAGTGACTATGAGTAAAATTACTATCTCAGTTTCCTCTTCTCTAAAATTAGTGACCTCAGGTAACTGATTTCTCTGACTCTGTCTGTGATCCCATGATATAAAACTTGTCCAAAGTCATTCAGTTGGTAAGTGGCAGAGTGGATACTTGAACTCAGGACTTTTAAATCCAAATCTAATTCTGATTCTGCCATTCTGAGCCTCATTCCTTCTTAGCAGTTATAGTAGACAGTCATTCTATAGAATCGCCTCAGTCTTTTTAGAATGCTTGCAAAACTGCCCCAGCATTTCTACTGTGTGTCCTACTAGGAAGAAGGCTCCTATCAAATAGGGGCAGTTTTATGATATTTACAATTCAATATTTCCCCAAAGTACAACAGAAAAATCACAATTTCACAGGGTTCATATTAACCATATAATCTATGGGGACTGAAATAGGCTCTGGGATCCTTCTTTCTCCAATCCCATTTCTCTCCATATCTCCAGGATCTAGATTCCAGATTCTTAAACTGTGGGTCACAACCCCATATAGAATCTTGCAACTGAATGTGGGGATTATGAAATTATCATTTACGATCTGAAATTGTTGATTTGTATATCTATTTTATATATCTATATATCTGGTGTCATGCAAAAATTTCTCTCACATAAAGGGGTCATGAGTAGAAAAAGTTTAAGAAGCCCTGATGTAAATGACCTGAAATTTAAACATACATCTATTGTGACTAACTTTGCCTCCTCCTCCTCTCTTCCCCCCCATCCCTCCTCTTTGACCTCCTTCCCTCTCTCTCTGTCTCTGCCTATCTGTCTGTCTGTTTCTCTCTCCCCTCCCCCTTCTCTCTCCCTCTTGCCCTTGCCCTCCCTCTGTCTATCTCTATCTCATTCTCCCTCCCCCCTCTCGCCTCTTAGGGTGACTCCGGAGGCCCTCTTGTGTGTAAGGACAATAATACCTGGTTCCAGGTTGGGGTGGTGAGCTGGGGAGAAGGTTGTGCCCGACCCCACAGACCAGGAGTGTATACCCAGGTTCAGAACTACACAGATTGGATTCAAACTACCATCGCCAATTTTGCTTCAGTTGTACCTTCAGGACCTACTTCTACTCTGCTGCTGCCACTGGTTCTTATGTGTGTGATGAGATTTTTTCCATGATGCTTCAGTTTTGTAACTTTCAGGGATCTTTTCTACCCGTTCATCTGGAGCCCTCATTAACCTCTCTGTAATTGAATGCTCTTTGCTCTCTGAGGGATGGCAGCTACTTCTATCCGGAGGATGGAGAAAGGAGCACAAATTGCCAGGCTGTGTTACAGCATTGGGCTTGGTGCTAGTGCAACATAAGTGTAGAAAGAGAAAGAGTCTCTATCCAAAGAGAAGGAGGTCATAGTATCGCTAGGGAAAATTTTTATATATATATATAGCTTCACAACCACAATAAAAGCATTCACTCAGCAAAATGTCAGTGTATATGTGGATTTATCTTTGTATGCAAAAGAAGCTCAAGGAAGGATCATTCTGAGCTAGAGTTATTAGGAAAGGCTTCCTAAAGGAAAGAAGGAATGAGCATAGAATTGGGCAGCAAGAAACCTGGAAATCAGTCCTGGCTATGTGGTCAGAGGCATGGCATTTTCCCTATTCCCTCAGTTTCCTCTTCTATAAAATGGATCTCATTGGTTAGTGAAATGGAGCTCACACTATATATAACACAAGGTCAAAATGGAAATATGATTTAGACTTAAAGGGTGATACCATAAACAAATTAGGAGAGCATGGAATCATTTACTTGTCAAATCTATGGATAAGGGAAGAATTTAGAACCAAATAAGATAGATCATTGCAAAATGTAAAATGGATATTTTGATTATATAAAGTTTTTTAAAGTCTTGGACAAACAAAACCAATACAAGCAAAATTAGACAGACAGCAGAAAAAATGGGGGGGGGGATTTTGATAGCAAATATCTCTGATAAAGTTGTCATTTTTCAAATATAGAGAACTAAATCAAATTTGTAAAAATATAAGTCGTTGCCCAATTGATGAATGGTCAAAGAATATGAAAAGTTTTCAGATGAAGAAATCAAAGCTATCTATAATCATATAAAAATGTTCTAAATCACTGTTGATTAGAGAAATTCGAATTAAAACAATTCTGAGGTGTCACCTCACCCATTAAACTGGCTAATATAAAAAAAGAAAAATGATAAATGTTGGAAGGGATGTGAGAAAACTGGGATACTAATGCATATATTTGCTTATTTTATTTTTAATTTGTGGAATAAATTTTTCTATAACAGTATAATTAAAAAGATGATTGCACATGAAACTGCAACTCTATTATGTACCACTTGTTACTACTTTTAAATATGTAATAAAATTATCATGTAAATTTCTTTTATTGTTTTTTCTTCCTTCCTCCACTGGGTCTAGATATGGCTACTACTGCATACAAATAGGTATTTATGTATATGTATGTGTGTGTATGTGTATGCATGTGGGGGTGGGTGTATATAATTTTTCTATACATATTTCTGTCATTTCTTTCTCTGGATGCAGATACTATCTTTCTTCATGTCTTTTGTAATTTATTTGGATATTTATAATAGTTAAATGACATTCACTCAGTCATTCTTAAAACATTATTGCTGTTACTATATATAACGTTTTCTTGGTTCTGCTCATTTTGCTTTTCATTATTTTATGCAAGTCTTACTATGTTTTTCTAAGATCAATGAGATCATTATTTCCTATAGCACAGTAGTATTCCATCACAATCATATGCCTAAACTTGTTCAACCATTCACCCATTTGATGGGTATCCCTATAATTTCTAGTTCTTTGCTACCACAAAGAAAACCGCTGTAAATACTTTAGAACATATAGGTTCTTTTACTTTTTCTCTAATCATCTTTGGAAATATACCTAGTAGTGATATTGCTGGTCAAATAGTGTAGTTTCTCAAATAAAGGTTTCACAAAGAATTAATACATTGTTTGGAACTATACCTAGAGGACTACAGAATTTTGCATGCCCTTTTTTATTATTATTAAAGCTTTTTATTTTCAAAACATATGCACAGATAATTTTTCAACATTGACCCTTATAAAATCTTGTGTTCCATATATCTCTCCTTTCCCCCACCCCCACCCCTAGATGGCAAGTAATCCAATATATGTTAAACATGTTAAAATATATGTTAAATCCAATATATGTATACATATTTATACAATTATCTTGCTGCACAAGAAAAATCAGATCAAAAAGGAAAAAAAATGATAAAGAAAACAAAATTCAAGTAAACAACAACAAAAAGAGTGAAAATGCTATGTCCACACTTAGTTCCCACAGTTCTCTCTCTGGCTGCAGATGGCTCTCTTCATCACAAGATCATTGTAACTGGCCTGGATCATCTCATTGTTGAAAAGAGTCATATCCATCAAAATTGATTATTGTGTAATCTTGTTGCCATGCATAATAATCTCCTGGTTCTGCTCATTTCACTTAGAATCAGTTCATGTAAATCTCTCCAGGCCTCTCTGAAATCATTCTATTGATTATTTCTTATAGAACAATAATATTCCATAACATTCATATACCATAACTTATTCATTCATTCTCCAAATGATGGGCATCCACTCAGTTTCAGTTTCTGGCCACTACAAAAAGGGCTGCCACAAACATTTTTGCACATGTGGATCCCTTTCCCTCCTTTATGATCTTTTTGGGATATGAGCCCCGTAGAAACACTGCTGGATCAAAGTATATGTGCATACCCTTTGATCTAATTTTACCAGTACTAGGTCTATATCACAAAGAGATTTTTTTTTTAAAAGGAAAAGAATTTATTTGTGTAAAAATATTTATGACAGCTCTCTTTGTTAGCAAAGAATTAAAAATCAATTGAGGAATGGCTGAACAAGTTGTGATATATGATTGTAATGGAATGTTATTAGACTATAAAAATGACAAACAGGATGATTTAAAAAAAAAAAACCTGAAGTGATGAGGAAATGGAGAGAATAGAATTTGGAACTCAAAACTTAAAAAAAAAAAAAAAACCTAAATGTTAAAAAATTGTTTTTACATGTAATTGGGGGAAAATATAAAAATAAATAGGTGTTATCTAAAAAATAAATAATAAAAAGAAATGAAATGGATGGTCTATAGAGCAATTCTTCAACTTTTTTTTTTTGTGTGTGTGTGAAATGGTCTCCTTGACAGTTTGACAAAGTCTATGACTCTCCAGAATAATGTTTTTAAATGCATAAGGTAAAATAGGAAACTTAAGTTAATGAAAATAAAAGTGTAATTTTCCTTCTAGCTAAAATCATGCATGAACCCCTGAGAATTTGTGGAGTACAGGTTTGGAATTCCTTGACTAGATGATCTTCATGCCTTTTAGCTCTGATATTCTATAACAGGAAGAAATGGAATAAAGTACATGTCTTCATCATCTTCTTTGCTATTGGATTTTTCCAGGAGTAAGCCTCCAAAGGAAGGGCTTATACCTCAATATATCTAATCAGTTACAAAAAGCCATCATTTTATTCACCTGTATAGTGGTAGATATAAGAAAAATGGCAGACTTATGATCTGACCCAAGATCATTTTTTAAAAATAGCCTTTTATTTTTCAAAATGTATGCAAAGGTAGTTTTCAACATTTACCCTTGCAAAACCTTGTGTTCCAAATTTTTCTCCTTCCCTTCTTCTCTGTCCCCTCCCCTAGATAGCAAGTAATCCAATATGGGTTAAACATGCACACTTCTTCAAAACATATTTCCACATTTATTGTTCTGTACAAGAAAAGTCAGATCAAAAGAGGGAAATGAGAAAGGGAAACACCCCCCCCCCCCCAGCAAATTAACAACATCAAAAAAAGGTGATAATACTATGTAGTGAGCCACATTCAGTCTCCAAAATTCTCTCTCTGGATGTGAATGGCTATTTTCATCATGAGTCTATTGGAATTGTCTCAAATCACCTCATTATTGAAAAGAGCCAAGTTCACCATAGGTGATCATCACCTAATCTTGTTGTTGCTGTGTACAGGGGTTGTTTCTATATTTCTTCTTAGGAGATAACCAAAGGAATAGAAGATGCTGTAGTTGGGAGGACACAAGTTGAACCTCAGGAAGCACTTCCTGACTACTCACTTGCATGGGAAGTAGCAGAGGCAACTCCCACCACACCTGAAACTACTGCCTAGGGGACTCAATCATAATCAAGGCTGATTGTTTGCCTTGGGCACTGTGGATGGAAAAAAGAGATAAGAGAAGTCTCAACTAGGGAAGATTTATTTCTTGAGAAGACAAAGAGAGAACAACAACAAGGTCCCTGCCCTCTAGCAATTTCTGCTCTGGGAAGAGATCCTGACTCAGTCATCAAATGTGTTAGGTATCCTTCTTAACTTTGTGACTGAGACCTGTTGATGACCTTAGCTTAGAAAAGCCAAGGTCTCCCACTGCATCTAGGGCTAATCATCTTGATCTATATCTTGTCATTGGACCTATTTGGCTCTGGAGGGCAAAGTGAAGCAGTTGACCCTCCCTTCAATTCAATTTACTTTCATGTCGTGGCATCACTTCCTTAATGTCACGATCCTCTTCAAGAATGAAGCACAAACAATGACAGCATCAGCCTTCAAAGAAGCCTCGTGATGAAGAAGGGTCATAGTCTCTACACAGTCCCCACTCTGAAAGGAAGATGACCCCTGATCTTTGGAAGGTTTTGCTTTGAAGAGATTTTTGGTCCAGTGAATGGTGCAGGGATAACATGGCTCCTGGATCTGGGCATCCCCTAATTTGAGGGAGGAGATGGTCCCACACCTCAGAAAAGCCCTGATTTAGGTATAGGAACTACAAAGCCTCTATGTTTGAAGACTCCAAGATTTGAGAGAATTGTCTCAACCCTAGCTTGAAGAGAATCTTCAGTCTGAGAGAGAACCGCACTTCATAACTCCAAAGAACTCCTGCTTGGAGGAGGAAGGTATGACTCCTGTCCTTTGGCCCTAGTGCAAGGTAGGAGATAAAGTCCTTGCTGGAGGAGATCCCCTAGTCTGATCTGAACCACTTCCTGAAGTGCTTGATCTGCCCTCTGGCAGCTGCCAGAGTTGCACAAGTCAGACACAAGTCAACAGGAATTTATTAAGTGCCTACTACATGCCAGACACTGTGCTTCGGACAAAAATAAAGGTAAAACATCCTCTGCCTTAAAGACACTTACAAGTCAATGATGGATAAAAAATGAATGCTGCAAAGTCATACAGAATAAGATGGATGGACCGCAGACCCTACTGGGGGAAGCTGAAAAGTCTAAGCCACCATGTTCCTCTCCTCATTTCTCTGGGTGAGGGCCACTAGCTTTTCTAGTTTGGTAGAACCTACCAGAGCTGCTTCTTTGCTGACATAACCTCAGGAACCTAGGGTGTTACCTCCATGATAAGGCATTGCCAGATTTTAGTTGAGAAAACACTGAAGAAAATATTAATATACGTGATGGTAATTTTGTTTCAATTAAAATTTTAGATAACTTGGAACATGTGTAAAATATGTAAAATTCTTGCTTACAGTATGTTTAGATGACAGTTAGTGCTTCATATCCATAAAAAACCCAATTTGCACATTTTATTGCAGCATATGTATGATTATCATACATATAGTCAAAGTCAGGACACCAGTTTAAGAATTTCTTTTATTTGATTTAACTTATATTGTGTATATGCATATAAAATATAAGTTCCTTTGGGGACAAGAACTGCTTTCTTTTGGTCTTTGTACTCCCAAAGCTGATACTGCCTGCCATAAGTTGGCATAAAATAAATGCTTGTGCAGATATATATATAAAAGAGTAAGCAGGCTTAAAAGAAGAGATATGAGAAAATACCTTCAGTTCACTCCTGTGCAGTGATGGGAGGTCCACAAATGTTGCACATTGTATTTATTTTCAGACTTTTTTAATGTTTTGATCAATTATATTGATTTTTTTTCTTTTTATTTCTCTTTTATCTTTAAAAATACAACTTACTATATGGGATGACTCTCTGGAAGGGAGGAAAGGGGAAAGTATGGTAATATTTTTTAAAAAAAGACATCAATAAATATTTCTGGGAGACAACATGAAGTCAGTCAGATAACTGGACCATCACTGAATAAATACCTATGTATTAGAATTTATAATTACTACCAAGAAGTAAATTCCTGTCTGAGATAAACCCAAGGAAGAGAGTAGGAGACAAGGGGTATTTTGTGGACAAGAAAGCACCTTGACTTTGTTCCCTGAACTATTTTTGTGGGTTTTTCCAGGAGACTTCCAGTTTGACGTTCCATGCCTTTTCTTTCCTTGTTTGCAGTTGTGAAGGAAGAGGCTTCTGGGAAACTGAGAACTGGTGAAAAGGCAAGGCTGGGAAACTGTGGTCACCCTGTAGCTTTACTACTCCAGCCTAAATTGGTCACAGTGAAGGAAGGGTGAGGACAGATTTTGGAGAACTATGGTAGTTGCATAGGTAATTGCATATGGAACAAATATGGAGCCACGCCATTGGTGATGCAACATAGAACTGCTCTGGAGTGAGGCCAAATGGGACTAGCCATTGAGGTAAAATTCTCTAGCCATGGTGAGACCAAGTAAGAGATGACTCATAATTGTCCTGGTGCTTCCCCTCTATTTTCTCTGAGCACTTGCCAAGGATAATCTTAGTGAGTTCCAAACCCACAATCCCTTTCCTTGTTCTCTTCCCCCTTCCTTTAATCCACTGGAAAGGAAATGGAGATGGTGGGAGAATGGAGTCAATTGAATGAAGCAAATCACATTTATGCTATTCAAAAACTTTAAATTTTTTATTTGCAATGCACTCTTTTATAGTCATTCATCTTACTGGATTTTGATAAAGCATGTGGTCACTAGCATGTCATATGTTCCTATGAATGAGATTATTAGAAGAGAGCAGATGTCCAAAATTTGAGATGAAAGATTTTCCTATTTTACTAATTTTGGAAGAAATTCTTGATCATATACTTAAATCTGTATTGAACCTAGAACCAACAGCAGTGCCTCAGAAGCATTTGGGTAATACAGTGAATGGACCACTGGATCCAAAGTTAGGAAGACTTGAGTCCAAATTTGGCCTTGACATTTACTGTGTGACCCTGGGCAAGTTATTTTATTTTTGTTTGAATTAATTTTCTCATCTGTAAAATGGAAATGATAATACCTCTCAGCATTGTTGTGAGACTCAAATGAGATGATATTTGTAAAGTGTTTAGCTTAACAAACTCCTTTCCTCCTTTCTTTCTTGGCCATGAAAAGTTCAGTGATGGGAAGAGGAGTAGTTTAAGTACTTTGAGTACCTTCTGGTGGCCTGGGGAGATACTGTGGCTTTTAGGAAAGCTGAGTAGGAACACTGAAAACCCTCTGAAGTAGCCACTTAGCTAAATTCTGACAATAGTGCCATCTGATGATCAAAATATAAATCTGATACTTCAAAGCTAGTTAATTAATTCATCAAAGAAGCAATGACCAAAATTGTGGAATATTTCTGGTACAACTTGATGATTCATATATCATATGTTTCTAGATTTTACTCTGTTCTCCCCAGGCAAATTAAGCTAATTGTTCAGAAGGAGTTACTTGTCCATGAATGATGGGGTAATATGAACCAAAGATTAATGAGCAACTTTAGATATAGAATTTATGTAGATATGTAGGCCTTAATAGATACTTAATGATTGATAGAAATGTGAAATAGCTCAAGGTCAAACACTCTGAGGCCTTCTTTTAAGATAATGTCAAACTTTATATTTGTATCCAGTATCTAAATAAGAGCTCCATGTTAGATACAGGCTTCTGAAAGATATTGTGGTTAAAATATCATGGTACTTGTGTCTCCTTTCCAACTCTATGATTTTAAGTCTTTACTAAGCATGAACCATACATAGGGTCTTACTTTTTAAAATTGCATTTATTTATTTAAAACTTAAATATAAAGTAGTAAAAGAAAAAAAAAACAGAAAATAACACTGTAATGTGCATGGCAGAATATGAGGGGATTCAAAATATGTAACACTGATTTCCATTTGAAGAAAGCATATGTAATAATAGAAGATATTGTATTCATAATTGTCCATCTTTTTTCCCCTTCTTTGTAGGTTTTCTTTTGTTCTCTGCTATGCATTTTTACTTTATTCTTTTTTCTTCCTTTCTTCCTTCCCACCTCTCCCAGCAGATTACTGTTAAGCATGGATATACTTATGTGTATATATACCCATATATACGCATATACACACACATGCACACACGTATACATAGATTCCCATGATCATACACATATACATTCATATGTATCTATGTAAAGTTGTACTATACTTATTTTTCTGTTTCTCTGAAGGTACATTACATCATCCTTCTTAGGTCTAAGACTTTCTATATTTTTCTAAATCCATCAATTCGTTTTTTCCTATGCCACAGCAATATGCCAACCTTATATTTTGAATAGTCTAAAACAATATTAATATATCTGATATATCTTTTAAAATTTTGACTTCAAAATCAAGTTATTACCTCTACTTTTTTTCTAATGCATTCCACTCCTGATCATTATTATTGTGTTTGTATATAATTCTTTTTTTCCTGTTGTTAGATCTTTTACTCTAATTGCTAGCTGCTTAAATAAATTATTACTTAATCTCCTCCCAGCCCTACCCAGGATTTTTCGCTTATCTCTCCCTCTTTATCCTATTCCCATTACTTTACATTACTTTATCTTATTCCACACCCCTGAATCTCTTTGGTTGTTGGTTGTTGCTCTTCATTCTCTAAGAGGGCCAAATTGGTATGTTATAGTCAAATTATAGTATGTTCAACTGTGGCTAATCACCAATATAAAGTTGGAGTGCTCTGCCACAGATCGAACGCAAATATTCCATATGAACATTTGGAGTAGCTTCTCTAATTTTGTGTATTTTGTGTTGGGCTAATTTGATTCTGTTTTGCTTATAGAGCACAGCACCTTCTTTGATACCATGCTGGGTGATCCTTTGCCAGTGTCTCCCATGTCATACAATGGATTCTAAAGTTTTTAAGAAATACCTTGAGAGTGTCTTTGTATTGCTTTTTCTGATTATCTTGTAAGTGCTTGCCCTGTGTAAGTTCTCCATAAAATAATTTTTTGGCAAGCATACAACAATGTAGCCAGCCCAATGGAGGTATGCTCTCTGCAGTAGAATTGGAATGCTTGGCAGCTTAGTTCAAGAAAGGATCTCATATCTGGCATCTTATCCTACCAGGTGATCTTCAGAATCTTCCTAAGACAATTCAAATGAAAGCGATTCAGTTTCCTGGCATGATGTTGGTATGCTGTCCAGGTTTCACAGACATATAACAATGAAGTCAGCACAACAGCTCTGTAGATCTTCTGTTTGGTAGTCAGTCTAATACCTCTCCTCTCTCACACTTTTGTTCAGAGGCTCCCAAACACTGAGCTAGCTCTGGCAATATTTGCATCAATTTCATTATCAATGTGGTCATTCTTGGAAAGTATATTGCCAAGGTAAGATAATTTATCCATAGCATTCAAAACTTCACCATTTTCTGTAATTGATGGTTACACATATAAATGGTGTGCTGCTGGTTGATGGAGGACCTTTGTTTTCTTGGTATTTAATTGTTAGGCTAAAATTAGCACAGGCAGCAGAGAATTGATTCATACTTTGTTTCATTTCAGCTTTGAAGGCTGCATTGAGTGCGCATCTGCAAACAAAAAAAATCTATGCACCTTTTTATATACTGTACCTCATCCTATTCTCTCCCCTTCTTACTTCTTTATAAAATTTGAAGAATTTTATACTCTTTTCTCTCTTTCTCTCTCTCCCTCCTCCTCCTCCTCTCTCTCTCTCTCTCTCTATATATATATATATATAATATATATATATAAATATATATTTATATATATATATTATATATATATATATATATATATATATGTATACACACACACACACACACCAGCCCAGCACAGCATGCATTCATCAAAGACGGTGCTGTGCTCTATGAGCAAAACAGAATTGAATTAGCTCCCCCAAACACAAGATGCACAAAATTAGAGAAGCCACCCTAAATATTAACATATAAACACACATGCACACACACACACACATACACACACACACACACACACACATATATATAGCAAAGGTCCTTCCAGCATGATGTGCCCTCTTCAAAGAAGGTGAGCAAATCAGACTTGAATTAGCCTAAAAGAAATGCAAGATGCACAAAATTAGAGAAGCTATCTGAAATGTTCATATAAACATATGTATATATGTATACATGCATATGTATTGTTCCCTCTTTAAACCATTCCCAATATAAGTAGGATTTCAGAACCTCCTCCCCATCTAATTTCTGTGTCAATTCCTACCTCTTTCATTGAACATAATTACTGTTTTTTACCTTTTCCTGTACAAGTTTTACATATTAGAATTACATCATACTCAAGTCCCAATCTTTCTTTTAAACTGCCCAATTACTAATGATAACCTTAGACATATAATTTACATTTTTACATATAAAACATAAACAGTTTATCCTTTTTGAGTCCCTTAAAATTAGTCTTTGATGTTAACTGATATTTCTCTTGGTTCTTATATGTCAAAATTTCTATTAATTTTAGGATCTTAAATTTGTGGGGAGAATAGAAAATTGTAAGAAATATAATATGATTGGAATGGAGAGTTCAGGAAGGGCATATTGAAATTAGATGAGAAATATAGGGATAGGTCATATTGAAAGTTTTAAGAAGCTAAGAAGAGCAGGCTGAGGTTTTGTTGTGTTTTGGTTTGTTTTGTTTTTTTTTTTTTTTATCATAGAGGCAATAAAGATTCATTGAAGATATTTGACTAGGTATGTTTTCGAGGGAGTATAACATGGCTAGACCTGTATTTAGGAATATCAATTTGAGAGCTGTTGGGTGAATAGATTGTTAAAAGGAAAGGATAAAAACAATCATACCAATTTGGAGTCTATTTCAATAGTCTAGAGAAGAGGTGAAGTTCTAAACAAGGGTGCTAACTATTTGAGTGGAGAAATTGAATGGATCCAAGAGGTTATTTTGGAAATGTTTTCAATAGAAAATGGTGGTACACTCAATAGAAATATAGAGATTTAAAGGAGGGATGAGTTTGAGGGCAAAGATAATGAGTGTTTTGGTCAGATTCAACTTGAAATGTTTATTGAATATTCAGGTAGAAATGTGTTTTAGATAGTTTTAAAGTTCAGGGGAGATATAGAGGCCAGATACATCAATTTGGGAGTTATATGTATAGAGATGACAAGTGAACCCATGGGAGATTGCTGAGAGAGAAAATAGAATAGAATTTTACACATTGTGTAGAATACCCTCTTGGGAAGAGGATTGAAAATTTTTTTAGAGGAAAGCAATGGCCAAAATTATTGGATTTTAAAAATGCAACTCTCACATAAATACATCTACTTTTTAAGAAAAAATTGAACTGAGTTCAGGTCAAAGTTAAGATGAACAGGGTTATTAGGATAATAGCCACATCTGACAGTGAATATCAACTAGGGATTATTTAATATTAGTATTAGTATCCAATTAGAGATTGGATTTGAGTCAGTTTATGTCAAGTCTCATTGTGGGTATGATCTACCACCTGCACCATTATAGACTCATGATAGCTGAGTTATACCATTATGTTATTAGCTACAATTGAATGTGAAATGCATAAACTTGAAATTAAATATTGTATGGAAACTAAAAACAACATATCTATTACACTTTCCAACATCATTAATTTTGATAAGTTTAATAGAATTCCCAAAACTAGAACTACTGAAGTCAGCTAGGTGGCTAAATGGATAGAGCATTAGAATCCAAATTCAACCTCAGATACTTCCTAACTCTGGGATGCTGAGCAACTCATTTAATCTCTGACTGCTTCAGTTTATAATAATAAGTTACTTGCTAGCATTGTTGAAAGTGCTACTTGTGATATTTGTAAAGCATTTTGCAAACTTCAAAGTACTTCATAAATGCTAGCTATCATCTTCTTTTAAAAATTGAAATAACTCTAGAAAGCTCACATATTATAGTTTGACATTTTCAACAATTAGATTTTGTTTTAATAGTCTTGCATTTTTAATTGTTTCTAATTTTTAAAGTAAAATAATATCTTTTAATGCTGAATAATCAAGCAACCAGTATGAAGAGAAACTCCACTGAAACAGGTGAAAATAGAATAAGAAAAAACAAAAGAGAAAGTTTAAATCACAGAAATATAAGTTTAAAAAAGTAAAAAAAAAAATTAGACCATTCAAAGTAATATTATTAAAGATCTTCAGGTCCTGTCTTGATGTAGCAGAAGAACCTCTGTTTATTTTGCATGAATGTTTTTATTGCAGATAGCATAAAACCTAATACATTAAACCAATTCTTTAAAATATGTGTACAGAATACAATGGTAAAAGGGAAACAAGAATGTTTTTGTTCTTACTAAGTAAAGGCAAATTAAAAAAAAACACTTGGCATCAAAAGGATTTTGTTTGACATTTAAAATATTGTTTACATTATATTTTTCTTGAAAAAAAAATCAGATTGCTAGATACAACAAAAGAAATGTCAATAGTGAAAATGGCTACAATGTTGCTTGGCAAATCCTATTCAAAGCAGCTTTCACTGGTTTTGATAAAAATTAAAATGAGGAGGAGAACAGCCAATATATTTGAAAACCTTTGTGATCATTTAATTGAGAAATTATTGCCTTCTAAGTAGCTAAAGCAACAAATTTATATAGCTAAAGATGTGCAACTAATCATCAGTGTTTTACCCACTCATGATATTGAATTAATGTTAGGAAAGAGTTGTCATTTTACAAATCTATTGTTGGCAATGATAAATAAAGAAAAAAACATGTCAACAGCTTCTTTAAAAATGAAAATAACATAATATAGAAAAATTGTGTTAGACACCAGTGATGAAGCTCAATCAAATCTTAAAGTCCCTTACGGCACATGTTGGACCCTAACTCTGGGTCCTAGGCTAGCCTATAAAAATTATTGACATAAACATTTTCTAAAGTTATTGACATAAGCATATTTAGACTTGCAAGGCTATAGAAGGAATGCTTTCTGAGTTACTGTTCCTTGAATCAGGCAATCACATTGAAGTTTTGGTTATTTCTGTTTTCAATAGGTCCTCTGACTAGTTTCTTACCTAAAAAGATACTGTTTCTAACCACCTTTGTATTTCTGAAGCAATTTTAATAGTCCCAACTATGGCTTAGAGCCAGATTTATGGTCTATAAGCATTCTTCCCCTTGACCCTAATTACCAATTAGTTACTCCTGTTAGGGAGCCTACTTTGACTGAAAGAATCCTGTATGAGTATTTTCACTCCAACTCTGAACAAAACACTGCTGTAGCAGTTTGATTTGGATATTATTACATGCTTTCAATACCTGGCACAGTGTTAAGCACTGTGGCTATAAAAAGAGTTGTCAAACAACTGGAAATTGAGGGGGCACCCATCAATTGGGAAATGGCTTAACAAGTTAATGAAATATAATAATGCTAGAATACTGTTGTGCTATAATAATGAGCTTGATGATCTTAGAAAAACATGGTTAGACACATAAAATAATGAAGAATAAAATGAGCAGAACCAATAGATCATTCTTTATAGTAATAGCTATGATTAAAAAAACTTTTATTAAAGTATTTTATTTTTCCAAATACATGCAAAGATAATTTTCAACATTCACCTTTACAAAAATCTTCTGTTCCAAATTTTTCTCTCTCTGCTCCCTCTTCCTCCCTCCTGAAGACAGCAAGCAATCCAATATAGGTTTAACATGTGCAATTCTTCTAAATATATTTCTATATTTGTTATGCTATTTCAAGAAAAAAACAGATCAAAAGGGGAAAAAAACCATGAAAAAGAAAAAAAAATCCAAGCAAAGAGCAACAACAAAAGTTGAAAAAACTAATAGGAATAATGTTTTAAGAATCTTTGATTAAGTCATTTTGACAATTAAAAATACCCCAATTAATCACAAAGGACATATGAAGGAACACACTATCTTAATACAAAGAAAGAAATGATAATTAGAAGTATTAGATTGATTTTACACATACACTTATTTGTGTCTTATGATAAGCATCATTGGAGTGGGGAAGAGAAGAGGGAAGGAAAAAAGAAGGAAATCATATATTTAAAAGAAATAGCAAGTTGTACATAATATATTTGCAATTTCCTGTCCAATCATCTTTTTATCATACTATATTATGGATATGCTTGTTTTATTCCCATAAATTTAAAATTAAATAATTAAAATTATATAAAAAGGTATCCTGTAAAAGATGAAATTTTGGAAATATATATAAGAATTTATATGTGGTTTCAAGTTATCACAAGAATAGTCAACTTTGGGTATGAGTGTGGAGGAACCCAGTCCATTAAAAATAATAATAAATAAAAATAAAATAGAGAAAATTTGTATAGTGAGTTAAGGTTTTCAAAGTATTTTACACTTGTTATCTCAATTGTTCCTCACAACTCTGTAAGGTAGTCATATTATCTCCTTTTCTTGTAGATGAAGAAACTGAGGCTGAACATGATTATGTTATTTGCCTAGAACCATCTAGTTAAATGTTTGAGTAGTGTGTTCAGGTCATCCTTAACAACTTTAAATCCAAAGCTCTTTGTTTAAAAACAAACAAACAAACAAAAAACAACTCCTTATGAAGTTGTATGGCAACATCAGGTCTGAGTATAGGGCCTGTCAAATGTGGGGAAGGATACTGATTTTCTCATGCTAAAGTACTTTAAATGTTATTAGACTTGAAAATTATATTTTTCTTAGTAATAGTAATGATGGGGTGAATGGACTGCAGCAAAAGACCATGTACATGGTAGTAATCTAGTATCTAAATGGGCCCCATTGAGGAACAAATTGACCCTGTAGAATTATCATGTACAGAGAGAGCTTTTCTGTACTGATGCCCACTGTTACTTCTGGAGGTTAAGCTATAAATGTCAATTCCTGAGGCTATCTAATATAAATAGAATGACTGTCATTTCCAGTTGATTTAATGACACATATAACTAGCATAGTTAGTATACTTTGCTCTAGGTCCTTTTTCATAAAACATCCTATCTTTTCCCTTGTAAACTAGGGAACTTAATCCACTTTATGGCATCATAATAAAGCTTTGCCCTTTGACCTAGAAATGGTTTAAGCCTGTGAATTCTTTCCAGATGACTCCCCATCTTCATGATTCGTACCTCATCAGAAATAAAGCTAAAGGAAAGTTATTTTATAACAAAAATTTTCTTCAGAAACATAGTTTGTAAAATATTAAAAAATAACCTGAGTATCCCTGCTTGTCACTCAAGAGACTCCCCAGTAGGGAGCCACGACAGCTAGATAGCACAGTGGACACAGTGTTGGACCTAGAGTCAGGAAGACTCATCTTCCTGAGTTCAAATCTAGCCTCAGACACTTATTAGCAATGTGACCCTAGACAAATCACTTAATCCTGTGCCTCAGTTTCTGCATCTGTAAAATGAACTGAAGAAAGAAATAGCAAATCACTCTAATATCAGTGTCAAGAAAAGCCCAAATAGGGTCATGAAGAGTCAGGTCTTTTTGAAGTAACTGAACAACAACAATAACAATTCTAAATCATTGCAAATTCACTTTGATCTAAAAAGGTAAAATCATTGCATTTAAGAATAGATTAGAAATATGGATAAGCAAAGCATATTTCCTCATTTAAAAATGATTCTTTTATAAAGGAAGTAGCAGAAGTGAAAAGAGTAGAACCAAGAGAGCATTGTATACAGCAACAATAAGATTATGAGATTATCAATTCTGATGGACATAGCTCTTTTTCATAATGAAGTGATTCAGGCTAGTTCTATCAGACTTGTGATAGAACAATCTGTATCCAGAAAGAGGACTATGAGGACTGAATGTGGATCACAACATAACATTTTCACCTTTTTTGTCACTGTTTGCTTGCTTTTTGTTTTCTTTCTCACTCTTTTTCCTTTTTAATCTGTTTTTCTTACATAGCATGATAAATGTGGAAATATGTATAGAAGAATTGCACATGTTTAACTTATATTGGATTACTTACTATATAGAGGAGGGGATGGAGGGAAGGAAGGAAGAAAAATTTGAAACACAAGGTTTTGTAAGGAGAAATGTTGAAAACTATCTTTGCATATATTTTGAAAATAAAAAGCTATTTTTTAAAATTAGTTAGCTAATTAAAAAGCTATCAATTAAAGATGTGATGAAATAGAACCAAATAAATTGACATAGAATCTTAGGCATAGATTCAGAGAACTAGAAGAACATCAGAAGCCATCTAGCTTTAGCCTCTAATTCTACAGATGAACAAACTGAGGCACAGAGAAGTTAAATGATTTAGTTAAGGTGGAACCACTGGCCAGTTATCAGAATCCAGATCTTTTGAAAGACAGGAAAGGGTAGATACTAGAGTTAATGGCCTTAAAGTTAGGATATCTGAATTTGAACCCCAGCCTTAGATACTTACTTAGCTTGAGAAGCCTCTTAGAGCCTCAATTTCTTCAATTGTAAAATGGGGATAATATTCGTAATGCCTCCCTAAAAGGACAGTCATTAGGAAAATCTTAGGAAAATGTTCATTATTTTCTTTACCTGTCTAGGATTAATTACTATAACTTAATAAGAGAGCCATTTATATTATTTGAGTTTAAAAACAACAACAAATAGAAGAAAGACCTTTTAAATTGCTTTATTAATCTATAGAAGTAAAAAGTTAAAAATCTAGAGAAGTAATTATTATTTTATATTAAAGATCTAGCTATATATAACTATGAATAAATAAGGAACTGTGAATAGAAGAGGATATGGTACCTTCAAAATTATCCTATGCAAATAGGAATAGTTAATAGACTTATAATAATATGTTGAAATAAACATTTGAACCAAAAAATCTAATGTTTTGGTTACAGATGAATAAAGAATTAGCTGATTTATAAAACAAAGTGATATAAACTTTAGAAGGCTCTGAAAAATCTTAATGTAAAATATTGCTTTATAAAGACAAAATATCAATTTGTATTTGGGACTTGAAAAAGAATTAAAATTAGCAAAATAATCAATGGCACTATGTATTAAGAAACTTTGTTTCTGAAAAACAAGCCTTCTCATTGTGTGGAGTAAGATGTGGTAAAGAACTTACAGATTAAGCACATATTAATCAGAGACTGCTAGCTAAAGTAAACCAGACCTATAGGCCTCAGTTACATGAAGGCCTAGGCTGTATTCCATTGTCCAAAGAAGAAGCTGTAAATCACTTTGTCGGTTGCATTCCACTGATCAAATGGGGGGGGTGTGTGTGCAGATTTGTATGACCAATTACAACCTATGGAGGGTGGGATTTTGGAGGTTCTTTATCTGAAATGTATAAAAGTTGTGAACGTTTTCAAGGGAGTGGCTCTCTCCTGCTGTGAATTTGGCTCATAGACCAGGATGGGGTCCGCTTCTCGAGATTCTAATAAATAATTCTGCTTTTCTATGAGTGATCTTGGAGTAGTCATTTTTGAATAGGATTTTCTATCCCTCACATCATCACATCTCCTCTTCCTTCTCCTTCTCCTTTTACTATAAATATGATTGCTTATAAAAGATTTTGTAAATAAGTAGATCCTTACATATGATATTTTATTGTATGTTTAAGATTAGCTTGTGTGTTATATATTACACAGGACATGGAAAAATCTCTCCAACTCACAAGGCATGCTACTTCCAACCATGCTAATTTCATAATTTTGTTGTATGGTCTCTACTGGACTTGTAGCCATTGTGCCAGATGTCACTCTGCTGGGCATGTAGTTTATGTAGTCTCTGGGATCATGCTTGGCTAAGTCTCCATTTCTCTCAGATTCTTCATCAGTTTAAATATCAGTTATCTCTTTCTCATGGAAGAGTGGGTGTATCTTAATTTAAAGCATAGAGGTAGACTTATCCTAGAGCTCCTTGAAAAAAATCAGATAAAATCTAGTTTTAGGACCCAGCAGAAAGTCTCCCTGTCTTGTTCCCTCAGTCCTAAGCTATTAATGAATCTTTTATCTCCCTAATATTAGCTCCTTAGCCCCAGATGCCAAGGAACAAAAGTTGAATTGTCAAAGCTGGTTAGATAAGCTTAGCCCTTTCTTTGGATTTTTCTTCCTAGTTTAGGGCTTGAGTTTAGAGATGAGAAACCTCACTCTAGTTTATAATATCCATATAGTCTCATTTTCATCTGTGAGGGTTAAACTATTAAACAGGTCATGACATTTATCAAATACCTACCATATAGTTCTGGGAGTTCAGAGTTCCCTAGTTTTTCAAGCCCTTCCTTGCAGTAAGGACTTCCACTCTTCCTTGAAGTAATGAAAGTAATTGAAGAAGAGAGATACAGAAAGAGACAACATCAAGCTCAGGAAGCAAGTCTCTGCTACCACCTCAGTTACATTATCAGCCCTTTCTCATATAGATGAAGCCTATGCCACTTAACTTCCATTTCCTCAACTGTTAATTGAGAAAACACTTTTAACATAAATTTTAAATTTAGCATTTTATTTTCTTTCTGTTACAATTTTAACATTCATTAAAAAAGCTAGAGACAGGAAAGTCAGGACACAACTAGAAGTTTAATTTTTTAAAAAGCTTTTTTTATATTCAAAATATATGCTCACATAATTTTTCAACTTTGACTCTTTCATATCCTTGTGTTTCAGATTTTCCCCTGCTTTTCTCTACCCCCTCCCCTAAAAGGCAAGCAATCCAATATATGTTATACATGTTAAAATATATGTCAAATCCAATATGTGTAAACATATTTATACAATTCTCTTGCTGCACAAGAAATATCAGACAAAAAAGAAAGCAAATGAGTAAAAAACAAATGTAAGCAATCAACAACAAAAAGAGTGAGAGTGTTATATTGTTATCCACATTCAGTTCCAACAGTCCTCTCTCTGGGCTCAAATAGTTCTCTTCATCCCAAAATCATTTGAACTGGCATCAGTCATCTCATTTTTGGAAAGAGTCACGTTCATCAGAATTGATCAGCATATAATACTGATTTTGCCATGTACAATGATCTCTTGGTTCTGCTCATTTCACTCAGCATCAGTTTACATAGGTCTTTCCAGGCCTCTCTAAAATCATCCTCCTGATAATTTCTTACAGAACAATAATATTCCATAACATTCATATACCCATAACTTATTCAGCCATTCCCCAACTGATGGGCATCAATTCAGTTTCCAGTTTCTTGTCACTACAAAGAGGGCTGCCACAAACATTTTTGCACACGTGGATCCCTTTCTATCCTTTAAGATCTCTTTGAGTATACGCCAATAGAAACACTGCTGGATCAAAGGGTTTGCAGAGTTTGATAACTTTTTGAACATAGTTCCAGATTGCTCTCCAGAATGGCTAGATCCATTCACAATTCCACTAACAATGTATCAGTGTCCCAGTTTCCCACATCACCTCTAACATTCATCATTATTTTTTCCTGTCATCTTAGTCAATCTGAAAGATGTGTAGTGATATCTCAGTTATCTTGATTTGCATTTCTCTGATCAATAGTGATTTAGAGCACCTTTTCACGTGCTTAGAAATGGTTTTAATTTCTTCATCTGAAAATTATCTTTTCATATCCTTTGACCATTTATCAATTGGAGAATGTCTTGAATTCTTATAAATTTGAGTCAATCCTCCATATATTTTAGAAATGAGGCCTTTATCAGAACCCTTAAATGTAAAAATGATTTCCCAATTTATGGTTTCCCTTTTGATCTTGTCTGCAGTAGTTTTGTTTATACATACATTTTTTAACTTAATATAATCAAAATTATCTCTTTGGTGTTCAATTATGGGTTCCAATTCTTCTTTGGACATAAATTCCTTCCTTCTCCACAGATCTGAGAGATAAATTATCCTATGTTCTTCTAATTTCTTCTAATATCACTCTTTATATCTAAATCATGAACCCATTTCAACCTTATCTTGGTATATGGTGTTAGGTGTGGGTCAATGCCTAGTTTCTTCCATACTAGTTTCCAATTTTCCCAGAAGTTTTTGTCAAATGGTGAGTTCTTATCCCAAAAGCTGGGGTCTTTGGGTTTGTCAAACACTAGATTGCTATAGTTATTGACTATTTTGATCTGTGATCCTAACCTATTCCACTGATCAGCTACTCTATTTCTTAGCCAGTATCAAATGGTTTTGATGACCACTGCTTTATAATACAGTTTTAGGTCTGGCAGCTAGACCCCTTTATTGACATTTTTTTCCCACTAATTCCCTTGAAATTCTTGACTTTTTGTTCTTCCAGATGAATTTTGTTATTATTTTTTCTAGGGCTGTAAAATAATTTCTTGGGAGTTTGATTGGTATAGCACTAAATAAGTAGATTAATTTAAGTAGTATTGTCATTTTTATTATATTTGCTCAGCCTCCCCATGAGCACTTGATATTTTCCCAACTGATTAGATTTGACTTTATTTGTGTGAAAAGTGTTTTGCAATTTTGCTCACATGATTCCTGACTTTCCCTTGGTAGATAGAGTCCCAAATATTTTATACTACCGGCAGTTATTTTTAATAGAATTTCTTTTTGTATCTCTTGCTGCTGGACTTTGTTGGTAATATCTAAAAATGTTGATGATTTCTGTGAACTTATTTTGTATTCTGCAACTAAATATGTAAGTTGTTTCTAGTAGTATTTTTGTTGATTCTCTAGGTTTTTCTAAGTATACCATCATATCATCTGCAAAGTGATAATTTGGTTTCCTTATTACCTACTCTAATTCATTTAATCTCCCTTTCTTCTCTTCTTGCCAAAGCTAACACTTCTAATACTGAATAGTAATGGTGATAGTGGGCTGCTGGAACTCTGTCTTCCCAGAAATCAGCCGGAGTCAGGATAATCAAAAGTCTTTATTCTTGGTCTTTTGAGGTCTCTGTCAGGGGATTAGATCTAGCAATCTCCACACCTAGTTCCTCTCTCTCCACCGCCAGAAGAATGCCTCAATTTCCTCCTCCTACTCCACCCATACAAGTCACTTCCCCTTCTTTTCCACACTCACCAATCAAGCCAGCACAGAATAGTTGGGGAGGGTCATCCTTCAAACATGTTAATAAAGAATTGTCTAATTGGCAATTAGTCTCACATGCTCCATTATCCAAGTGCATTTGCTCAATTCTAGCCCTTTACAGTGGGCAACCTAGTTTCACCCCTGATCTTATTGATCTTACTGGGAATGGTTCTAGTTTGTCCCCATTATATATGATATTTGCTTATGATTTTAAATAGATGCTATTGATAATTTTAAGGATAAGTCCATTTATTCCTATATTGTCTAGTGTTTTTTGTTTTTTTTAATAGGAATGGGTGTTGGATTTTATCAAATGCTTTTTATGCATCTATTGAGATAATCATATGATTTTTCTTAGTTTGTTTATTGATATAGTCAATATAATATTGAACCAGCCCTGCATTCCTGGTATAAATCCTACTTGGTCATAGTGTATTATCCCGGAGATGACTTTCTGTAATCTCATTGCTAATATTTTATTCAAGATTTTTGCATCAATATTAATTGGGGAAATTGGTCTATAATTTTCTTTCTCTGTTTTCACTCTACCTGGCTTAGCTATCTGTACCATATCTATGTCATAAAAGGAATTTGGTAGGACTTCTTTCCCTATTTTTTCAACTGGTTTATATAGTATTGGAATTAATTGTTCTTTAAATGTTTGGTAGAATTCACATGTAAATCCATCTGGTCCTAGAAAGTTTTGTTAGGGAATTGATTAATAGCTTGTTCTATTTCTTTTTTAAAAATGGGACTATTTAAATAATTTATTTCCTCTTCTGTTAATCTGTGCAATCTATATTTTTGTAGATATTCCTCCATTTCCTTTAGATTATCAAATTTATTGGCATATAGTTGGGCAAAATAACTTCTAATTATTGCTCTAATTTCCTCTTCATTGGTGGAAAGTTCTCCCTTTTCATTTTTGAGATTAATTATTTTATTTTCTTCTTTCCTTTTTCTAATCAAATTAACTAAGCGTTTATCTATTTTATCAATTTTTTTCATAAAACCAACTCTTAGTTTTATTTATTATTTCAATAGTTTTTTTATTTTCAGTTTTATTAATATCCCCTTTTATTTTCAGAATTTCAAATTTTATATTTAATTGAGGGTTTTTAATTTGTTCATTTTTTAGCTTTTTTAGTTGTAAGCCCAGTTCATTGATCTTCTCTTTCTCTATTTTATGCAAATAAACATCTAGAGATATAAAATTTCCCCTTATAACCACTTTGGCTGCATCCCACAAATTTTGGTATGTTGTTTCATTATTGTCATTCTCTTGGATGATGTTGATTGTGTCTATGATTTGTTGTTTCACCCATTTATTCTTTAGGATTAGATTATTTAATTTCCAATTGATTCTTGGTTTATTTCCTCCTGGACTTATATTGTATGTGATTTTTATTGTATCATGATCTGGATAAAATGCATTCACTATTTCTGCTTTTCTGCATTTGATTTTGAGGTTTTTATGCCCTACTACAGGGTCAATTTTTAATATAGGTTCCATGAACTGCCAAAAAAAAAGTAAACTCCTTTCTGTCTCCAATTTTCTACAAAGATCTGTCATACCTAACTTTTCTAACAGTCTGTTTATCTCCTTAACTTCTTTCTTAATTATTTTGTGGTTTGATTTATCTATTCTGAGAGCAAGGTTGAGATCCCCCACTATTATAGTTTTGCTGTCTATTTCTTCTTGCATCTCTCTTAACTTCTCCTCAAGGAATTTGGATGCTATACTACTTAGTGAACATATGTTTAGTATTGATATTGCTTCATTATCTATGGTACTCTTTAGGAAAATATAAATTCCTTCATTATCTCTTTTAATTAAATCTATCTTTACTTTTACTTGATCTGAGATTAGGTTTGCTACCCCTGCTTTTTTTTTTTTTACTTCACCTGAAGCGTAATAGATTCTACTCCAGTCCTTTACCTTCACTCTGTATGTATCACCTGCTTTAAATGTGTTTCTTGTAAACAACATATTGTAGGATTCTGGCTTTTAATTCAGTCTGCTATCTACTTTTATTTTATGGGAGACTTCTTCCCATTCCCATTCGTAGTTAAAATAATTAATTCTGTATTTCCTGCCATCTATTTACCCTAAGTTATGCTTTTCTCTTTCCTTCCCCCCTTCCTCTCCAGTATTTTGTTTCTGATCACCATCTGCCTCAAACAGCCCTCCTCTTTTTTAACACCTTTCCCCTGCTACATCTGTTTTCCCTTCTATTAGTTTTTCCTTTTCTTTTCCCCTTTCCCCTCCACTTCCCTATAAGGTGAGACAAGTTTCTCTGTGAAACCAAATATATCTGATATTCTCTCTTTGAGTCAAATGTGACTCAAAGAGAGACTATCCTCTCTTTGTGAGATGAGAGTAAGATTCACACAATACTCACACCCCCCCTTTCTTTCCCTCAATTATAATAGGTCTTTGTCTCTTTGTGTGATATAATTTCCCTTATTTTTTCTCCTTTTTCTTCTTTTTCCAGTACAATCCCCTTTCCACCTCTGGTTTCTTTTTCATATTATCATAATAAAATCAAATTATATCTGCACTCTCTAAGTAGTATCTGTAACAGAAATATAGTTCTCAAGAGTTCTTTCCTTTTTAACTTTTTATGCTTCTCTTGAGTTCTGTAGAGATCAAATTTTTTTGTTCTCCATTTTCATTAGAAATAGGTGAAATTCTGCTATATCATTGAATGTCTATCTTCTTCCCTGAAAGATAATGCTCATTTTAGCTGGATAGCTTATTCTTGGCTGTGATCCAAGTTCCTTTGTCTTTTGGAATATCAGATTCCAGGCCCTTTGAACCTTTAACGTGGAAGCTGCTAGCTCCTGGGTAATCCTAATTGTGGCTCCTCAGTATTTAAATTGTTTCTTTCTGACTTCTTGCAATATATTTTCCTTGGTGCCATAGTTTTGAAATTTAGCCTTGATATTCCTTGGGATTTTAATTTTGGGGTCTATTTCAGGAAGTGATCAGTAAATTCTTTCAATGGCTATTTTACGTTCTGATTTTAAGATATCAAGGCAGTTTTCCTTTATGATTTCCTGTTAAATTATGTCTAGGTTCTTTTTTTCATCATGACTTTCAGGAAATCCAGTAAAACTTAGATTGTCTCTCCTAGATCTATTTTCTAAGTCATTTGTTTTACCTAGGAAGTATTTCATATTTTCTTCTATTTTTTCTTTTGTTGTTGTTTTTAGCTGATTCTTGAAGTCTTACTGAGTCATTCACTTCCATTTGTTCAATTCTAATTTTTAGTATAATATTTTCTTCAGTTACCCTTTTTAGCTCCTTTTGTTTTCTGTCAATTGAATTGTTTTGTTCAATGCATTTTTTTCCATTTTACAAATTTTGTTTTTCAGTGAACTGATATCTTTTTCATAACTATTTTGTAAGGTGTTATATGTTTTTTCCATTTCATCAAATCTATATTGTAGGGAATTATAGGCTTTTCCCATTCCTTCTTGTAAAGATATCATTTCCTTTTCCCATTTTTCTTCTCTCTTTTAATGCAATCTTCCAAAAAAGCCTTATGGAATGGGAACCAGCTCAAATCTCCCTTTGGAATTTCATCTGGAGTTGATTTAGGAACATCAGGATTTGAGGTCTGTTCCTCTCTCTATATATAAAAGCTATCTATGGTGAGAGTTCTTTGTCTTTTTTTTCTGCTCATTTTTTTAAGGCTTGAGTCTGCTCAAGGCAAAGGAGTGACAGTTTCTTTAGTTTGCCCTGGGGCAGTTATGCTGATTGATGTCTAGTGCTGGGTAATCATTGCTTGGCTCCATTCCATCCATCCCCTCACATCTTCCTGAGGCTCAGAGATTTACAATTTGCCTTTTGCAGCAAATCTGCCAAACCACCTGCTTGCAACCAGGTAGCCTAAGCTGCAATGTTCTGACTCCCCATCCCAGCTCTTTGCCCAGGTCTCCCTGTGCTGCAGTCTGGGCTCAGCAGACTGTCACTCTGCCCTTTTGAAACAGACTTGTTCTGAAGTTCTTCTAAGATATCTTATTTTGGAAATGTGTTGTACTCCAAATATTTGTGGGTTCTTTGACTCCAAAACCAGTTTAGAAGCGTACTCTATTGTTGGTTTGAGAGGTCATAGAAAAAAAAAAAAGGGTAGCTAGATAGCACAGTGGATAGGGCACCAGCCCTGAAATTGGGAGAAACTGAATTCAAATCCTGCCTCAGACACTTAGTACTTCCTAGCTGTGTAACCCTGGGCAAGTTACCTAACCCCAAATGTCTCAGGGGAAAAAAAAGAGGAGATCATAGAAAGTCATGTCTGCTCTCTGCCATCTTGGCTCCACCCCAGATGTTTAATTTCAAAGTGAGGAAAATGACTTTAAAACAAGGATATCCATTTAACCAGCACATAGGCCATGTCTGAGGTCATCTCCAAAACCTTTGACAGATACAGACATCTATTATTAGCAGCTCCCAGAGTCTAACACTTGCTATTTTCTACTATTGGCTTTATGATGGTTCTGATAATCAAGGCTCAAAATAATAATAAATTACAGTCTCAAGAATTTTTACCTTTAATAACAAAACTTCACTAACCACAACTTAGGGCTTGAATATTTTTCCTGATGTTTCCCTAACAGCTAACATTTCATTAATTCTTTACTTAGAAATTAAAACTATTCCTATTTTTGGGCTTCAGACATATAGCAAATACCTGATAGATGATTCATTCTTATTGAAGTTACATCTTTAAATCATCCTATATACTTTGATAATAGCCAAGAAAATTCACTATCCTATTAAACATTATGATTATGTTTTATAATAAAATATATCTTATTAATTTAACAGTTTTTAAATACATATTTTTATCACATCTTATTAAAAATTCAATTTATGTGTAACATCCAGATTAAAAAGGATAGTTTTGTCTAACATCATTTTTATTTTAAAATGGTCTCTTAAATTTGACAATATAAGACAATTTAGAAATACAGTAATAACACAACAATAAACTTCAGATGTCATCACTTCCATTTCCAAATTATATAAAAATCATTAATTTTATTACCTTTGACATTTTAAAACCATTTAGAGTTATCAGGCATGAAACCATTACATGCAGTTAAAGAGATAAGGTAGTGCTTAGCATATGCCAGTTACTCTGTTAACCACTTTACAATCATTATGTTATTTTGACCCTCATAACCACTCTGGAAGGTGGGTACCATTTTTATTTTTTTCTTTAGGAAATTAGGTAAGCAGAGATAAGGTAACTAACTTGCCTAAAAATACATAGCTAATATATTTAGCAACTGGAACAGAGAAGTGTGGGTTTATCAAGGCAGAAGCTGGCTGGCTCTTCCATCTTGTACCGCCATGCTGGGTGCTGCCAGAAGCACACAGACTCTCCTGGGCAGCAGTTGAGCAAGATTTGCCAAGGCTGGATTTGCCCTGGGGATATTGCCTGGGCTTTGATGGGGTGTGGCAGGATGCACTGGTTGCAGTGTAGGGACTGAGGTGGCTTGATAAAGGGCTATGAGCCATTGGGTTCATTGCCAGTGTGGGGGGAAACCTCACTGCTACTGCAACTCCCCTCCTCCAGCAGGTGGGATAGAATGTAATTCAAATTTCCCTACATTTTTCCAGCATTTAAAAAATACCTTTATTTAGGAATATGATCTGAGATAAGAGAGGTTAACAAAAAGGGAGTAAGACCTAAAAGAATGGGGAACAATTTCAGAAGTGCAGGGTATCAGGACATAGGCTGTAATGTAATTTTTAGCAATCCCACAGCTTAGATACACTCATGTTTCTGGAGGAGGGAAAGGGGGGAGGCAGAGGAGTTTAACTCTTTAAGGATAACCCTTGCTCCTGGGATGGTAAGCATGATCTGAATATCCCCCTCCTTGTGCCAGCCCTTCTGCCAACTGCTTTTGAAGCTACATCATGCTGAGTGATCAAGATTTCTAGGGTTCTCTCTCTTTTTTCAGCATCTACCCTAGCATTCATGCTGCACTCTGTACTCTAGTGGCCAGGTTTTGTTTTGTTTTTACATATAAAGACTCTAGCTGACATCTCTTGTTGATTTAAAAGGATCATACTTTCCTGATGATGCAGAAAGCACATAGGAGTGGGGAAAAATGGGTGGTTGCAAGGAAAAAATATTTCTTTATAGCATCTCTAAATTCTTTCTAATTAATTTCATCCTCCTTCACTAGAGTGACTACCAACCATAATGCAGTCTTGAGAACGAACCCCAAATCAGAATGTTACAAATAGAAATAATCAGCTTAATTTGTTAAGAGAGGGGCTGGAAAAAAATTTGATTAAAATGGGATAAAAGCTGAAATGTTAACAAGAATTTGTTATAAAGTGCAAACCATTTACCTATTTTTTTCTTTCTTTCTTCATTCTGGGATTACTTACAAATTTACCAGCTTCATTTTCTCCTCTGGAGCCATTTGGATTTCATGTCAAGGTTTTCTTCAAGAATAAAGGAATAACCTCTGTGAATGGCAGTAGGAGCTGCCCCACAGAAGACTCAACTAAAACTGTTCAGGTAGGCAACATAGCTTATATTTTCTTCTTCTTCTCTTTTCTTTCCTCTTCTTTTCTTTCTTTTCTTTTTTCTTTCCCTTCCCTTCCCTCTGTCCACATAGGGTATTATAACCTTACCTGAAAGTACTCTGCCCAAAGAAATGTAAATTTTAATTGCTGAAATGTCAAAAGATATATTGGGGTTTACTGACTAGATTTTTTTTTAAAGACCATTCCTTAAACCTAAATCATTCTGGTTCTCATTGATTAGCCGAAAATATATCTCTGGTCAAACTTCAGTCATTGTTTGTGCCCTGATTGGCTCAGGGTGAATGCAAATAGTAAATGTTTATATTTTGACCAGAAACTCTGAGGATCTTCCCTTCCAGATTGTTTTTTTTTTAAACTAGATAAAAGAGGTTATTCTGTACCTCATTTCTTACCTACATAATCACATTGCCTTAGTCAAATTGGGATCTGTTAAAGACCTTAGTTTAAAAAGATCAAAGACTCCCATTGCATCCAGGGTCATCTCCAGTTGTCTTGATCTATATCTTGTCACTGGATTCAATTGATTCTGTAGGAGAGAAGAGACAGCTGACCTTGCACAATCCTCCTTCACTTCAATCCAATGCAGCTGCATGCCATGATATTGCCTCCCTGATGTCATGTCATGGTGATCTTCAAGAATGAAGGACAAACAACAACTTACAAATTAACTTCTTCCATTGCCTTAAAACAAGGAAGCTATTAATCTTATCAACTACTTTTAAAAATTTTATACAAATTAATTCTTATTTTTCCTTCAAAGAAATCCTGCGGGATGGTACTCCAAAACTTCCTAAGATATTTCGGAAGGGAATGAGTTTTTGTAATTAGCCAAAGTCTCAATTTTCCCCTGCAATCTTAAAATGAAAAATTTTCAAACTCATTAAATTGCTAAGATTTTTTTTGGTGGCAATTCTACAACTTTGATTGTCTGACTTTATTTCTGTAATTCTTACATAATCAAAGCTGAAATGACATGGGGAAAAGTGTCTTGAAAGGTCTTTATTTTTTTTCTTAGAACTTAATCTTCTGTGGAAAGCCTAAAATGGGATTAGTCCTGTTTAGTGAGCCAGTTGCTTCAGTTATGAAAGTTCATTAATCTTTCCCAATGTTTTAAACTCTCTGACTATAGGCCCTTAAAAGTTTTTTTTTCCTGGCTTGCTGCATATTAATATAGGGCAATAATATCTAGCTCATAACATAAATATGATATAGATATTTTACATTTTACAAAGACACAGACACAAACAAAATGACAACACAGATACAAATAAAAGTTTGCAAAGGCACACAAGTTTCCAAGGGGTAATTAGACAGGTGGTTACAATTTTACAGGGGTATGAAGAGAGACCCCAAATTCACAGAGACCTACAGAGAGACCAACTAATCAAGTGTGCAGTTAAAGGATAGCTTTATCAAAGGGATCCAAGATGAACCAGGTCATGTGAGGAATCTTGGAGATTCCCTCACAAAGAATGTTGAGCTCAATCAAAATGGGAGTTCAGAAGATTGGATAAAAAGACTCACCATATGGGGAGGAGAAGTAAATATCTGGAAGCCCCTACTTTACTTTTGCTGGTAGTGGAGAGCCAAATTATCTGGTTCCACATGCAATCCACTTTTTATGCCAATTAATGTCAACTGGATCAGAACCAGCTCCTAATCTGTGGGTGGCTGGAACCGAAAAAAGCAGGCTAGAGACAAGAAAATGACTTGCAAGCAATAGGGATTGACCCAAGGCAGTGTGGAGAGATCTTAGTTCTTACACTTATGATGACAATGAGCTGTAGTCCTGACGATGAAGCAATAGCAACAATGAGACAAGTTTGATTTATAGCAATCAATGATGGATACTATAGGTGTTTGTCCAAACTCAAGAGACAACCTGATGCTGCTGTGAAACAGTTCTGGGATTTTGCTGTGGCTGAGATGATTAAGAGGATGAGCCCAAAGTATTGCTATATTGCCATGCTCAGGGCACAATCTGCTTGTTGGATTTAGCTTTGGAAAACAGAGAATTTCCTAATCTTTACACTAGATGTGTGACTCTGGGCAAGACACTAAACCTTGATTGCCTTGCTAAAAAAAAAAAAAAAAAAAAAAAAAAAAAAAAAAGAAAGAAAAAGAAAAATTTTAAAAGTATACTTCAATCAGCACCCAGATTCCATTAGTTCTTTCTCTGGAGAATGGATAGCATTTGTCATCATCAATTCTGCAGAATTGTCTTGGATTATCATATTGGCTAAGAATAGTTAAGTCATTCACAGTTGATCATCATAAACTATTGCTATTATGTTCTCCTAGTGCTGCTCATTTCACTTTGCATGCTGTCTTTCCAGGTTTTTCTGAGGATATTCTGCTCATCATTTCTTTAAAAAAATTTATAATTAAATTAATTATATATTAATTAATTATAGTATTATATAATTAAATTAATTATATATATATAATTATAATAATTAAATACAAAATAAATAAGAAAATTGAAAAAACAGAAAAAGAAAAAACTTGTCATGTGAATAGCAGAATATGAGAGGATTCAAAATACTTAACAATAGATTTCCATTTCAAGAAAGCATATATAATAATAGAAAACACTACATTCAGAACTGTCTATCTTTTCTTTGTTTCCTTATAGGTTTTCTTTTGTTCTCTGCTTTATGCTTTATACTTTTTACTTTATTCTTTTTTTCCCCCTTTCCTTCCCCCTTCCTCTCCCAAGGGACTACAGTTAAGCACAGATATATTTATATCTATATATGCACACATACCCCCACAAATACACATACATATACATAGATAACTATAACCATACACAAATACACATATATGCACTCATATACATCAATGTAAGGTTGTACTATGCTTGTCTATTCTCTGCTTCTCTGAAGGTGGATAACACTATCCTTCTTAGATCCAAGTCTTTCCCTTTTTCTAAATTTCCATACTACATTTCCAACTCATCATTTCCATACTACAACAATACTCCAACCTTATAATACCTGGTTATCCTGTCCCTCGGGACTCAGTCATTCGTGGGGAACCGAGGAGAACCCAGCCTGAAAGAGAAACGGGCGAGAAGGAGGAGGGAGGCAGCACAGGGTTGATGCAAGTCTCGTTTATTGTTGGAAACAACTCAAGTTATATAGGGTAGGGCTACGTGCGAACATGGGTATGGGGGGGCAGCAGGGGAGAAGGGACCTTCAAAGAGGGGGAGAAGAAACATCTGTGGTTTATTGTTCTTCCTGGGGCCCCAAGGCCGTTAGGCTTCAAGATGTCCTTCAAAGAGGGGGAGGAGAAACATCCTGCTTCCTGGGGCCCCAAGGCTGTTCACAAGAAGAATGTGTTGATAGGAATGTGTTGATGGCTTCTGACACCTGGTTGTTTTGAATAGTTTAAAACAATGTTAATATGGCTGACGTATAATATAATTTTCCTATCTTTTTCTCTTTTGGTTGAATCTTAATTTGAACCTTGAGATCAATAATTACTTTTACTGCTTTTTTTCTAATAAATTCTATTTCTGATCACTATTATTGTATTTGTGTATATCTCTTCTTTTCTATCCTTGCTAAATCTTCTACTTTATTTCTACCTACTATCTTGCCTTGTTATTACTTAACCTCCCTGCCCCTGCAAGGATCCCTTCCTTATTTTTTTACCCTCATTCTTTTTCTCCCTCTTTATCCCATTCCCATTAATCTATACATCCTTCTAAAACCTGCTGTTTCCTATTCCTTCCTATTCTTATGCCTTTATAAATTTTGTAGAGTTTTCATATATATATATATATATATATATATATATATATATATATATATATATATATATAAAGTTTTCATATATATATATATAAAGAGGAAACAATACATACATACATATATATATATATATATATATGTATGTATTGTTTCCTCTTTAACCAATGTGAATAAGTTTTCATAACTATAAGCCTTCCTCCCCTATCTACTTTCTTGGCAGTTCTTGTTCTTGCATCTCATTCATCTGATATAATTATTGTTGGGTTGTTTTTTTTTTTTACCTTTTCCTACATGATTTTGCTTTTTAGAGTCATATCATACTCATCTCTACCCTAATTTTTCTTTTGGATTACCAATTACTAATGACAGTCTTAGACATATGGTTTACATTTCCACATATAAAACATAGTTTGTCTTTATTGAATCTTCTAGAATTAGCTTTGGATGTTTACTTCATATTTGTTATATATAAAATTTTCTATTAAGTTCAGTGGGTTGGTTTTTTTTTTTGCAACAAAATCCTGAAAGTCTAACAATTCATGAATATCCATTTTATTGCTCAGGATTATGACTAATTTTGTTAGATATAATGTTTTTAACTATAACCCTAGTTCTTTTGATCTTTGATATGTACTATTTGAAGATCTATGGTCTTTTATTGTAATCATGGATGGGTCTTGTGTGATTCCAATTGTGGCCCTAGCATATTTGAATTTTGTTGTTACTTGTAAAATTTTCTTTTTGATTTGAGATTTTAAAATTTAGCAATGATGTTACTGTAAGTTTTCCTCATAGGATCTCAGATAGTGATTATTGGATTTTTTTTTCCTAGTTCTATTTTCTCCTCTTGTTCTAATACTCCAAGACAATTTTCTTTCATTATTTCTTGCATTATTTGATCAAAATTCTTTTTTTGATTGTAGCTTTCAGTTGATCCAATTATAATGTTTTCTGTTCTCTCGATGTGTTGTTTTTCTTATAACATGTCTCATGTTCTCTTCTATTTTTTTCATTCTTTATATATATATTTTTTTTTCCTTGGTCTCATGACTTTGTTGGCTTCCTCTTGTTCAATTTAATTTCCAAAGAATTGTTTTCTTCTTTTTGCACTCATCTGACATGAGCCAGTTCCTTTTTTGCCTAAGGCCATGTCTCCAACACAGCTAGGTGAGATGTTATTTTTTTTTAAACAAACAATATTTTATTTTGCAAAAGGTTATATAAATAGTTGAAAAAATATAGTTACATATAATTGAAAATGTATATAAATCTCACATTTATAAATGTAACAATATTAACATCTATAGCATTTTAATGTAATATATTGGATATTTTCTTGATACTTCAACTCATACTAAAAATAAACTAGAAAAAATCAAAAGCATCAGGGAATCTTATTTAAGGCAATAAATTACTAAACAGTTTATTTGGTATGGACTAAAAGGATGTGAAGAAATATATTTAAATTTCAAAGTGTGCTGGAAATATTTTTACTTTATCATAACTATATTTCTTGTTTTTGTGACACTAATATTACTCATATAAAAATGTTTAATGTTCAGCAAAATCCTAAGTCACCTGAGTAGATTCTATGTAATTTAGTTGAAGAAGAATCCACTTGAAAAAAGTACCTTAAATTCAGATGCACCAAGATCTGTTTAATTTTTAAGATCAAGTTTTTACATTTCTAAAATTTCTACAGATATACAAAATTGTTTACAAATTTTAAATTTAAAAGGCAGATGGCAAAAACACACAAATAGTCATTTTAAAGAAAATTTAGCCAGTGGATCACCATTCTGATAGGTAGAATTGCACAGAAGACAGAAAGGCAGATTTGGAGCCATAAAGACCTGAATTCGAGTCCTGCTTTTGATATCAATGGCAAAAGGACAAAAATTTAACTTCTCAAGTGGTTCTGACAGTTCTTTAAGACCAGAAGTTGCAGAAGGTAATCAGATGCATTAGTAAAGTAGTCCTGGTGTTCCTTATTATCAGAGATTCCTTCAATCGTTTCATCTCAGACACCCAATTCCCTACATTGTCTGAGAAGTGAAAAGTCCTCTACCTGGGGTTGAGGCTATTGATCAACCTAGCTAACCCCAGTCTTCACCACTTGTTGCTCCTGAGGAACTAGCCTAGAGATGTTTATACTTCACATGCGCCAAATTTCCTTCCTGGCATGGTATCTTTCTCCTATTGTCCCAAGAGGATCACTATTCTGTCTTAACTCCTATTTATTTTTAATAGGTCTATGTTTGCTTTGAGATTCAGTTTTGTTTTGTTGGTGGGGAAATCTGGAAAACTTGGCATTTTCCCATCATTCTTATAATGCAATAATATTCCTTCATAATCACATACCACAACTTGTTCAGCCCTAGCTTAATTGATGGACATTCCCTCAATTTCCAATACTTATATTGTTGGATCAAAAGATGACCGTGGTTTTGTAGAAATTTGAGCATAATTCCAAAATGCTCTCTGGAATGGCTGAATTTGTATATAACTTCATCAACAATGCATTACTGTTTTATTTTTGTCACATCCCTTCCAAAACTTGTCATTTTTCTTTTCTGTCATATAGCCAATAATAGGTGCGTGGTTGTCCCTGAGAGTTATTTGCATTGCATTTCTCTAATCAATAGTGATTTAGGCAATTTTTTCATATGACAATGGATAGCTTTGATTTTATTTCATCTGAAAGTTATCTATTCATATATTTTGATAATTTATCAAATGGAGAATAACTTCTCTTCATATAAATTTGACTTATTTTCTATATATTTGAGAAATGAAGCCTTTATCAGAAGCATTTGTTATAAAAATTTTTCATATATATGATTGCTAATCATATTATTCTCCATCCTATTCCCCTACCTCAGTTTACTATACTCTCTCTCCTTTCACCCTATCATAAAAAGTGTTTTGCTTCAGACTACCACTTTCCCCAATTACTTTTCTGATAGAGTATCAGCACTTTTTCTTTTTTTCTTCCCCCTTTCTATTTTCCTATAGGGTAAAACAGACTTCTATAATCAATTCAGTGTGTAGAGTCCTCTCTCTTTGAACCAAATCCAATGAGAGTTAGGTTCCCATAATCCCTTTCCACTCCCTATCTTCCTTATCCACTATAAAAACTCTTTTTTGCCTCTTCTTGTATGTAAAACAATTTACCCCATTCTACCTTTCTCTTTCCCTTTCTTCCACTACATTCCTTTTTCTCATCCTTTAATTTTATTCTTTTAAGATAATTATTATATTCAACTCACACCTGTGGCCTCTATCTAAGAACTCTCTTAACTGCCCTAATAATAAGAAACTTTGGATTTACAAGTATCATTTTACCATGTAGTAATGCAGTCTAACTATATTGAATCCTTTATGATTTCACTTTCCTATTTACCTTTTCTCATGATTCTTATATTTGAGGGTCATATTTTCTATTCAGCTCTAGTCTTTTCATCAAGAAAGTTTGAAACTCTTCCATATCATTGAATATCTACTTCCTCCCCTCAAAGGTTATGATCAGCTTTTCAGGTAATTCTTAGTTGCAACCTTATCTCTTTTACCTCCTGAAATATCATATGTTATGTCCTCTAATTCTCTAATATAGAAGCTAATAAAGTTGTGTGATCCTGACTATGGCTCCACAATATTTTAATTGTGTTTGCAATATTTTCTACTTGAACTGGGAGCTCTGGAATTTAGCTAAAATAATCCTGGAAATTTTTATTTGAGGATCTTTTTCAAGAGATGATTAGTGGATTTTTTCAATTTCTATTTGACCCTTATGTTCTAGAATTTATAGGAAAATAGGAGATAATTAATAGAGGGAAATAAAAGAAATTGGGGAAGGCTCCTTGTAGGAGGTAGGATTTAAGCTAAACCTTAAAGCCAGGGAATCCAGTAATTGGAGTGGAGTAGGGAGAGCATTCTAGGCACAATCAGAGAGAATCTTTGGAGCTGTGAAATGGAGTGTCCTGTTTGTGGAATAGCCAGGAGGGCAATGTCACGGAATTGAAAAGTACATGTCAAGGAATAAAGTGTAAGAAGATTGGAAAAGTGAGGGAAGGGGGAGGTGACATTTGAATGGCTTGAATGCTGGAACATTTTATATTTGTATTGGAGACAATAGGAAGCCATTGCAGTTTAATGAGTGGGGGAAAGAGTGAGGTTAGTATGATCAGATTTATACTTTAGAAAAACCACTTCAGTAACTGAATTAAGGATGAATTAGAGTGGGGATAGATGTGATACAGACAGATGGGCTATCTGTGGGCTATTACAATAATTCAGATGTGAAATAAGGTCCTACACTAGAATATTGGTGGTGTCAGAAAAAAACAAGGGAGCAAAGCTGAAATGCCTTGGCAACAGCTTGAATATGAGGGTAAGGTGGATGAGAAATAATGAGGAATCTAGGATAACTCCTAGGTTAAAAGCCAGAGCCACTAGAAGGATGATGTAGTCTTGTATAGTAATAGGGAAAGTGGAGGTAGGGAGAGATGTGGAGGAAAAGATAATGTGTTTCATTTTGGTCATATTGATTTTTATTTTGAAAGTAATAACAAAACCACTTTTATGATGCCCTGAAAGCTATTTATGGGAGCAGCTCAACTACTTGATACTGATGGAGCTACATTAATTAATGATAAGGACATAATCTTAGAGAGATGGACTGAACACTTCCATAGTGTTTTCAGCAGACTATTGTCAATCAGTGCTAAAGCACTGTTCAAAATCAGTGTTCAGGTTGAAATTCCTCCTTAGCTGAAGTTTCAATCCAAAAAGAGATTTTAAATGCCACTAAGCTCCTTTTATATAGCAAAGCACTTGGTGCTATTCTATTCCAATTGAAATTTACAAAATGGGGTATCCATTGCTCACACAAAAGCTTGGCTGAAAGAAGCTAGAAAACTGCTTGATGTTTCCAAGTTTCCATTTAAAACTATATGAAACCAAGCCTCTGAACAAAGTCTAATGAACTGAAACCACTCTCCAGCTCAAGATAGATTAAAAGGATTTCAAAAAAGGTCAGTATAGCTGAGGGTTTTAGTTGTAGCAGATCAGCAACTGAGACTCTCTATCCTGGTTCAGTAGTAGAGCAGCCTATAGTACCAGTACAGAAGACAAATTGCAAGTTTGGGAAACCAGGCTGTTTTCTGTACAGAACAGGTAGGGCTATGCCATGTAGTGAGCAAGACACCAAATAGAAAGGGCTCTGAGATCAAAGCTAAATTCAGAGTTACACAAGAAGCTTGGGACAGCTTGTACCTCAGGAGCAGAGATCTTCCTTAAAAATTACAAAATAGAGGAAAAATAAATAAAAAAAGAAAATGAGCAAGAAACATAAAAAAACCTTAATCATAGAAAGCTACTATGGTGACAAGGATGACCAAAACACTAATTCAAAAGAGGATAAAATGCCCACATGAGAAATATGAATTGGTCTCAAGTCCTAAAAGGTTTCTTAGAAGTAGTTATAAAGGATTTAAAAAGGCAAATAAGAAATGTAGAATAAAAACTGGGAAAAGAAAGTAGAGGTATACAAAAGAAAGTCAACAGCTTGGAAAAGAAAGAAAAAAATTGACAGAAGAAAATAATTCCTCCAAAATACAATTGGCCAAATGCAAAAAAAAAAATCATCTGAAGAAAATAACACCTTGAAAAGTAGAATTAATCAAATGGAAAAGGAGATACAAGCTAACTGAAGAAAAATATACATTTAAAACTAGAACCAGTCAAATGAAAGATAATGATTCTATGAGAAAACAAGAATCAGTCAAACAAATTAAAAAGGATGAAAAAATGTAAGAAAATATAAAAATACCTCATTAGGAAAGCAGCTTACCTAGAAAATTGGTCCAGGAGAGACAATTTTAAAATTATGGTCCACCTAAAGGTCATGACTCAGAAAGCAGTCTGAGTAGCATTGTTCAAGAGATCATCAAGGAAAACTGCCTTTCCATTATGGAACCAGAGGGCAAAATTGTCACTGAAAGAATCTATCAATAACCTCTGGAAAGAACCTCAAGAAGCATTGTTGCAAAACTCCAGAACTATAACCTCAAAGAAAAAATACTGCAGGATGCCAGAAAAATACAATTCAATTATTAAGGAGTCACAATCAAGATTACCCAGGATCTGGCAGCTTCTACAATAAAGAATCAGAGGGCCTGTAAATCTCATATTCCAGAAGGCAAAGAACCTGGGATTACACAAAAAATCAACTTCCCAATGAGACTGAGTATCTTCTTTCAGGGGAGGTGATAGACCTTCCATGAAGTAAGAGACATTCAATAATTTCTATTGAAAAGAGTAGAACTAAACAGAAAATTTGATCTTCAAACACAGGACTCAAGAGAAGCATAGAAAGATAATAGGAAAGAAAAAAATATATACTATTTAAAAGTTAAACTGTTTATATCCCTAGATGGAAAATAGTTCTTAGAGGGGCAAATATAGACAGAGGGGGTGGACGGATATAAATTGACTCTGATGTGATGGTAGTTTTAAAAATACATTAAGGATTAGAAAAAAGGATCAAACTGGGAGAAGAGGAAAGGGTAGGTAAAATGGGATAAATTAGATCACATGAAGAGGCACAGAAGACCTCTTACAATGGAAGGAAAGAAGAAAGGGGGATGAGCATTGTCTGAAGTCTAATTTCATTAGTTTGGGCTCTAAGAGGGAATAACATTCACTTTGTTGGGATACAAATCTTACCCTATAAGAAAGGAAGAGGAGAAAGGGGAAAGAAAAGAGAGGGACTGAATAGAACAGAGGGCAGAAACATTAGGAGAAAGGGTTAAGAGAAGAGAGAAGGAGTGATAAAATGGAGGGCGGTCAGAAAGGAAACACTACTAAGGAGGCACAGGGTGGAAAGAGAAAACAAAAGTATACACAAGTGAGAAAATGAAATGGAGGGAGGGAAATACAGAGTTGGTAATCATAACTGTGAATGTGAATGGGATGAACTCTCCCATAAAATTGACATGGATAGCAAAGTGTATTCAAAACCAGAATCCTACAATATGTTGTATGCAAGAAACACATGTGACACAGAGAGATACATACAGAGTAAGGGTAAAAGGCTGGACCAGAGTTTATTACACTTCAGCTGAAATTTTAAAAGCAGAGGTAGCAATTCTGATCTCAGATAAAGCAAAAGCAAAAATAGATTTAATTAAAAGAAACAAGGAAAAAAAAATAAAACTACAACTTCTTAAAGGGTACCATAGACAATAAAGCAGTATTGATACTAAATGTATATGCATCAAGTGGTAGAGAATCCAGTTTTTTAGAGAAGAAGTTAATCCAGTTACAGAAAGAAATGACAGCAAAACTATATTAGTGAGGGACTTCAACCTCCCCCTCTTAGAATTAAATAAATATAACCATAAAATAAATAAAAAAAGATACCAGGGAGATTACTAGAATCTTAGAAAACTTAGATATGATAGAGAAAATTCTGGAGAAAATTGAACAGAGATAGAAAGGAATATACCTTTTTCTCAGCAGTATATGGCAGCTACACAAAAATTGACCATGTATTAGGACCTCATAATTAAATGCAGAAAGGCAGAAATAGTAAATTTTTTCTCAGATCACAATGCAATAAAAATTATATTCAATAAAGGGCTAGAAAAAGACTAAAAACCAATTGAAAATTAAATAATTTTATTCTAAAGAATGAGTGGATTAAACAACAAATCATAGATACAATTAATAATTTAATCCAAAAGAATGACAATAATGAGACAACATATAAAAACTTATGGGATGCACCAAAGCAATTGTTAGGAGAAATTTTATATCTCCAAATAGTTATACAAATAAACTAGAGAAAGAAAAGATCGATGAATTGGACATGCAACTAAAAAACTTAGAAAAAGAACAAACTTAACGTCAAATTAGAAATTCTGAAACTCAAAGGAGAGATTGATAAAATTGAAAGTAAGAAAACTATTAAAGTAATCAATAAAACTAAGATTAGATTTTATGAAAAAGTCAACAATATAGATAAACCTTTGGTTAATTTTATTTTTAAAAAAGAAAGAAAAAAAAACAAAATTGCCAACATTAGAAATGAAAAGGGTGAATTTACTACCAATGAAGATGAAATTAAAGCAACAATTAGGAGTTATTTTGCCCAAGTGTATGTCCAATGTGATAATCTAATTAAAATGGACAAAAATATAATTTGCCCAGATTAACAGAAGAGGAAATAAATTACTTAAATAACCCCATTTTAGAAAAAGAGATTGAACAAGCCATCAATGAACTCCCTAAGAAAAAATCTTCAGGGCTAGATGGATTTACAAGTGAATTTGACCAAACATTTAAAGTTAATTCTATGTTGGAGGGGATGTGGGAAAACAGGGAGACTGATACATTGTTGGTGGAGTTGTGAATATATCCAGCCATTCTGGAGAGCAATTTGGAACTATGCTCAAAAAGTTATCAAACTGTGCATACCCTTTGATCCAGCATTGCTGCTATTGGGCTTATATCCCAAACAGATTTTAAATAAGAGAAAGAGAACTGTATGTGCAAGAGTGTTTGTGGCAGCTCTTTTTGTAGTGGCCAGAAACTAGAAACTGAGAAATTTGAATCAATCGGATAATGGCTGAATAAATTGTGGTATATGAATATTATGGAATATTATTGTTCTGTAAGAAATGACCAACAGGATAATTTCAGAAAGGCCTGGAGAGACTTAACATGAATTGATGCTGAGTGAAATGAGCAGGACCAGGAAATCATTGTATACTTCAACAACAATACTATATTATGACCAATTCTGATGGATGTGGCCATTTTCAACAATAAGATAAACCAAATCAGTTCCAATAGAGCAGTAATGAACTGAACCAGCTATACTCAGCAAAAGAACTCTAGGAGATGATTATGAACCACTTTATAGAATTCCCAATCCCTCTAATTTTGTCTGCCTGCATTTTGGATTTCCTTCACAGGCTAATTGTACACTGTTTCAAAGTCTGATTCTTTTTGTACAGTAAAACAACTGTTTGGACATGTATACATATATTGTATTTAATTTATACTCTAACATATTTAACATGTATTGGTCAATCTGCCATTGGGGGGGAGGGGAAGGAGGGGAAAAATTAGAACAAAAGATTTGGCAAGTGTCAATGTTGTAAAATTACCCATGCATATATCTGGTAAATAAAAACTATTAAAATATATTTTAAAAATAAAGTTAATTCTAATACTATGTAAACTATTTGGGAAAAATATGTTAAGAAGGAGTCTTACCAAATTCCTTCTATGATACAATTTAGTACTGATATCTAAACCAGGAAGAGTCAAAATAGAGAAAGAAAATTACAGACCAATCTTCCTAATGAATGTTGATGCAAAAATTTTAAGTGAAATATTAGCAAAGAAATTATATCAACTTATCAGCAGAATAATACACTATGACTAAGTGGGATATATACCAAAAATGCAGGGCTGGTTCAATATCAGAAAAAAACTCTCAGCACAATTGGCCATATCAGTACCAAAACTGACAGAAATCATATGATAATTTCAATAAACATAGGGAAAGCTTTTGATAAAATATAGCACCTATTCCTATTAAAAACATCAGCAAACATAAGAATAGAGTTTTCCTTAAAATGATAAGCAATATTAACCTAAAATCTACAGCAAGTATTATTTGTAATGGAGAGAAGCTAGATGCATTCCCAACAAAATCAGGAATGAAGAAAGGATGCCCATTGTCACCACTATTATTCAATATTGTACTAGAAATGTTGGTTTTAGCAATAGGAAAAGAAAAAAAATTAAAGGAATAAGAGTAGGCAATGTATAGATAAAACTATCACTCTTTGTAGATGATATAGTGATATATTTAGAGAATCCTAGAGAATCAATAAAAAATCTACTTGAAACAATTAACAGTCTTAGCAAAGTTGCAGGATATAAAATAAACTCACACAAATCATCAACATTTCTATATATTACTGACAAAGCTTAGCAGCAAGAGATAGAAAGAGAAATTCCATTTAAAATGACTGTAGACAAAATAAAATACTTGGATGTCTGCCTGTCAAGACGTATTTTTTTAAAAATATAAAACTATATGAATACAATTACAAAACATTTTTCATACAAATAAAGTCAGATTTAAACAATTGGAAAAATATCAATTATTCATGAGTAGGTTGAGCTAATATAATAAAAATGATAATTCTACCTAAATTAATCTATTTGTTCTGTGCCAAAAATTATCATTTCATGCTAAAAAAAAAAAAGACAAAACTCACCTGGAGGAACGAAAGGTCAAGAATATCAAGGAAATTAATAAAAAACATTAAAAATACAAAAGATGGTGCTTCAGCAGCAGCAGACCTAAAATTCTAGTATAAAGCAGCAAAACCATATGGTTGGTGGAATAGGTTGTACATACATGACATAATAATCAATGACTATAATAATCTAGTGTTTGATAAACCCCCAAACTCCAGCTTCTAGTATAAAAACTCAGTATTTGAAGAAAATTCCTGAGAAAACTGGAAAAGAATATGTCAGAAATTTTGCATACACCTACGTCTCATACTTCATACCAAAATAAGATTAAAATGGGTACCAATTTAAGCATGAAGATAAGATAAGCAAATTAGAAGAGCAAGAGCTAGTAAATCTATCAGTTCTTTGGAGAAAAGAGGAATTTATGGTCAAAGAAGAACTAGAGAACATTGTGAAATGCAAAATGAACAACTTTAATTACATTAAATTTAAAAGGTTTTGCTAAAACAAAACCAATGTAGCCAAGATTAGAAGGGAAGCAGAAAGCTGGGAAAAGATTTTTACAGCCACTCTTCAACAGTGAGATGATTCAAATAAGTTCCAATTGTTCAGTGATAAAGAGAGCCATATACATCCAGAGAGAGGACTATAGGAATTGACTGTAGCTCACACCATAGCATTTTCCTTCTTTTTTTGTTGCTTACTTGCATTTTATTTTGCTTCTTCTTCTTTTTTTTTTTTTACTGGTTTGATTTAATTTTTTTTTTGTGCAGCACGATAATTGTATACATATATGCATATATCATATTTAACATATTTCTACCATGTTTAACATATATTTGACTACTTGTCATCTAGGGGAAGGCATAGGGGAAGGAGGGAATTGAAACACAAGGTTTGGCAGGGACTAATGTGGGAAAATTGTCTATGAATGTTTTGAAAAATAAAAAAATCTTTAACAAAAATAAATAAATATGAAAAGAAAAAAAAAAGATTTTTACAGCCAGTGTTTCTGAAAAAGGCCTCATTTCTAAAATATATAAAGAAATGAGTCAAATGTATAGGAACACAAGTCATTCTCCAATTGAAAAAATGATAAAAGATTATGAACAGAAGACAAAATTAAAGCCATCTATTGTTATATGAAAAAGTGCTTTACATCACTATTGATTAGAAAAAAACAAATTAAAACAACTTTAAGGTACCATCTCACACCTCTCAGATTGTCTAAAATGACAGGAAATGATAATGACAAATGCTGGAGGGGATGTGGGAAAACTGGGACACTAATACATTGTTGGTAGAGTTGTGAAATAATCCAACCACTCTGAAAAGTAATTTAAAATTATGCCCAAAGAGCTATCACATGGTCATCTAAGTAGTACCATTACTGATTCTGTATCTCAAAGAAATCATAAAAGAGGAGAAATGACCCATGTGTGCAGCAATTCTTTCTGTGGTGGAAATAAGTTGGAAAATGATTAGATGGCTATCAATTGAAGAATATGGCATATGAAAGTAATGGGACATTATTGTTCTATTAAAATGGTCAACAGGGTGATTTAAAAAGGCCTGGAAATATCTAAATAAACTGATGCCGACAGAAACAAGCTGAACCAGAAAAATATTGTACACAGCAGCAGCAAAATTGTGCAACAATCAACTATAACACTTGGTTTGTCTCAGTAGTTCAGTGATCCAAGCCATTCCCAATAAACTTTTGTTGGAAAATGACATCTACATCCAGAAAGAGAACTATGGAGATTGGATGTAAATCCACATATCCTATGTTCATTTCCCCCCTTTTTCTTTAGTTTTATTTTTCTCTCAATATTTTCTTTTTGTCCTAATTGTTCTTTCCTAATATGATTCATAGGAAAAAAATGTAAAAAAAAAAAAGTGAATGTACATGTGTAACTAAAAATATCTTTTTACATGTAACTGGGGAAAATTAAAAAAAAAGCTAACTGAAGTTTTTTGGATATCAAGAGATTTCAGACTTCTTTAACATAAGGGTAGCACATTTGATGGCAAGATCAAGAGTATGACTATGTGAGACTACTGTAAAGTGGAGTAGTAACTTATGGGAGAGAAGTAGGTTGAAGAACTGAGTGGTTAGTCTATTTGAAGTAGAATCATTATATATATTGATGTCCCCTACTATGAGGCTAGAAGTTGAAGGGGAGAGAAAAATTGTGAGCCAGATATAAAATTCATTGGGAAAGGAAAGGGAGTGACTCCAGCAGTCTATAGACAACACCTAACAGGACCCTGATTGAATGGTAGATATGACTAACTGAAAGATGGAGAACAGAGGAAGTAGCAATGGGAACCAAAGAGAATTCCAATTCTCCCATCTCTACCAGTGAGCTGAGAAAAATGAGTGAAGTGCATTCAGTGCTGAAAGGTGACCAGGGAGACTGTGTCATCGAAGAGAAGCCAGGGTTCAGCAAGAGCTAGTAGATGGAAGGAGTGGCAGAGGAAAAGATTTAAGATGAAGGGAAATTTGTTGCCTATGAAACAGACATTCCAGAGGGTTCAATGGAAGGGCTGAGTGAAGTTAGGCTGAAATTTTGGGGTGAGAGGGTTGAGAAGGATGGGTATCAGGTGGTAGGAGGTGAAGAGGAGGCTTTGGATGATGATCTACAGGAATTCAGAGTCGCTGGGATGTGAAGGATACAGGATACATACTTAAGATAAAAAGGATGATATTGTAAACACTGGAGGAGCAAGGAAGAAATTATCTGAAAGAAAATTAACAACAAAACAAGAAATAGAGAAGTTCACAGATAAAATAGACAATTTTGATTATATAAAATTATTTTTAAAACTGCACAGTCATTGGAGATAAATGCAGAGAAATCTCTGAAGTAGTTTTCTTTGATTAAAAGTAATTTCTATGATATATAGAGAATAGATTCATATTCATATTCATGTCTGATAAATGATCAAAGGATATTAACAGATAGTTTTCAGACAAATAATCCAAGTTGTCAACAACTATGTGAAAAAAAAATAGTCTAAATCACTAATAATTAGAGAAATTTAAATTGAAAGAATTCTGAGGTCCCACCTCACAATTGATGGATTAGCAAAAATGACAACAATTGGAAATGACAAATTCTAGAGGAACTATGGAAAATAGGTATATTAATGGGCTGAGAGGAGTTGTAAGTTAATGGAGTTGTGAACTGGTTTAGTCATTCTGGAAAGCAATTTGGAATTATGGCTTCAAATATATTAAACTGTACATACTCTTTGACATGGTGATACTACTGTTATAGTTCATATTCCCAAAGAGATCAAAGAAAAAAGAAAATTATTCATATGTAAAAACAAAATTAAAAGTACTTTCTTTTTGTGCATTGACAAAGAATTGGAAACCAAGGGAATGCACATCATTTGCCAGAGTGGCTGAACAAATTATAGTATTTGAATTCATGGAATACTATTGCACTAGAAAAAATTATGAAAGGGATTATTTCAGAGAAAATTGGAAAGATTTGAATGTATTATCTGATGCAGACTAAAGTGAGCATAATCAAGAGAGCAATTTACATGAAAACAACAAGATTATAAAGACAAGCAACTTTGAAAGACTTAGGATTTCTACACAATGATTAATGATGATTCTAGAAGACTTGTGATGAAACATTCTATGTACCTCCTAATAGAGAGGTGATAGATTCAAAATGCAAATTGAGGTTTTAGGTTTGTTTGGGTTTTGTTTATTTTTAACATGGCCATTGTGAGAATTTGTTTTGTTTTGTTTAACTATAGTGGTTTGTAATAGGAATTTTGTTTTTCTTGTTTTCTCAGTGTAGAGGGTGGGGAGAGCAAGATATGGGAGGGAGAGTAGAATTTCTCTTTTAAGAAAAAAATGAAATTATTTTTAAAAAACAGACTGGAAATTGACATAAAGTACAGATAATTCTGGGGGAAATGAATGAACATAATTTACCTGGCCCTCAGATAAATAGGGTATGAGATAAGAAGTGAATGCAACTGTCAAATCTTCCATGTCTTCTCACACTATTGGAATTTCCCTTTTTAGCACTGCAAATTTTCTTTATAAAGAGATGGGGAATGAGCAATTTTCTTGTTAATTGGATTTTGATGGGAATATCATTTCTGTTCTTAACATATTTTGTATAGCTTTCATTTCCATTTTTACAGAGGCCATTCCCTATGCTTGGAATGCATCTTTGCCTCTTAGAATACCTAGATTCTTTTAAAGCTTAGACCTATGATCACCTTCCACATAAACCTTTAGTACCTATCCATATAAATGATGTTAAATAGCATGTAATATGGACTTATTCTGTCATTCATAGGTACTCTCTACTTGCTTTCTGTCACAAATGATCATTATTAGAAATGTGTACTCTGTGATGATGTACATTTCCTAATTGGCTGCTGAGCTAGAAACACTGATGACTAGGGCTTTCAACAAGAGATGAAGAAGAGTTCTCTAATTGTCTAGTCCCTAGTTTCCGAAACTTGATGGATACAAAAAGGGCAACCCACTCTCTTGCCTCGGTCTCTTCTTTTCCAGCTTCAGAGAATCAGTACTATTCTAAAGTGTGCCTTGAGAAAGACAGGTGGGGAAAGGGGCAGTCACCTCATCTCTTACCTGGGTCCATGCAACTATGAGCATATGTTCTGTCTAAACAAGCTTGTGCCTGGTATGGAACTTCCTTTCTTGTTTTTCCTTTTCTTAAACATATGACCTTCTGAGTTTTGAAAGGTTTGGAAATGTGTATTTATAACATCAATAGAAGCAGTATTTTTCAGAACAATACTAGCATAGTATATACTAGCATGATGATAGTAGTGGTGTCTGTGGAGAGGCCATGGAGTACATTTGAGGACTGACATCTTCATCTGAGAGAATGGCCACTGGAAAGAGAGGACTGACCCAGTTTGATTGTTTTGCTAGCACATTTTCACTAGTTAAGTATTCAGTGCAAGGGGAGATGAAATTTTAAAATGATTATTTAGGAGTACTGAAAACTGCCTTAGCCTTTCCATTAATTAAATAGATCACTATAAATTATTGCTGCTTAAATCATTACTGCTGGTACTGTTTAAATCATTCTGCTGATATGTGCTGTGATTTTTAAAAATAGTTATCATTGTTTTTTGATTAGAAATAAATTATCTTCTCTATACCTGATTCATATTATTTCTTGACTTTGTCTTTTCCAACTTCTTTTTGGGGAAATTCTACTTAGGCTGAACAATTAGCATTGTCCTCAAGAATAATAAACCAATGAATGTAAGAAAGGGGAATTTAATCCCCTACATTAGAGATAAGGCTTCTCTGGACCAAGAAACCTGGCCCAAACCACAATGATTGGACACAGAATAGAAAGTGGTATAAGTTGATAACTCTCGTACTCCCAGGGAACAAAACTGATGGAGAGAGTCGCTATTTTTCTTGTAAAACACATATTTGGCTGTTGGGTCAGTCTACTGCTGGGCAAGTCAGTTGCTCTTCAAGGTTGTGCTGGATCATCAGGTTCAGCTATCATCAAATTGTAATATAGATTCTAGTTTCTGGACTTCTGGTGGCTCTTCTGATTTTTTAAAGTTAAATTTTCTGTTTATTTAAACAAAAGAATAGTGAAAAGAAAGACAGAATAGAAAAACAGAATATAACAGAACAGAACATTGTCATGTGCCCAGCAAAACATTAGGATTTTGTCCAGTTCAAGAAAAGATATATAATAGCAGAAGAAATTATATTTATGAGTTTCTATCATTTTCTTATTTCCTTGTAGGTTTTTTTTTTAGTTCTGTGCTGTGTACTTTTTTTTTTTACTTTATTCTTTTTTCCCTTTTATCCCCTCCACTTTTCCCAAGAAACCTATAGTTATGCACAGATATATTTAATAGATATATATTTACTCAAATGTAAATACACACACCTGCCCCTATATATACATATATATCATGTACATATATATTCATGCCCATCCAGAAACCCACATATATATCCATGTACACAATACATAGAGCAATATGCATACATATCTACATATACTCAGACACACATATATATCATTTCTGCTAATGTTTCTACTTTAATTCTGCTTCTTAACTTGCCCTCCAATAATTATTTAACCTCCCCCACACATGAATCTCTCATTTGTATTCTTCTCCCACACTTTGCACCCCCTTCCATTCATCCCTCTCTCCTTATTTCTTTATAGATTTTGAAGGGTGCTATACTCTTCATATACATATATATATATATATACATATATATGTATATATATATATATTATTGTCTATTTAATCCATTTCCTACATGAATAGGTTTTCAGAACTAAGAGTCCTCCTTCCCCCTCTACTGCCTCTTTGTCTATTCTTCCTCTGCATCTCATTTGTATAAATCTTTCTTAGAGATACCCAACTTAAATTATGTTATATGAAGGCTATGGAATATTATTGCTCTGTAAGAAATGACCAGCAGTTTGAATTCAGAAAAGCTTGGAGAGACATCAACTGATGCTGAGTGAAATGAGCAGAACCAGAAGATCACAATACACTTCAACAACAATACTGTATGAAGATGTATTCTGATGGAAGTGGATATCTTCAACATAAAGAAGATCCAACTCACTTCCAGTTGATCAATGATGGACAGAAACAACTACACCCAGAGAAGGAACACTGGGAATTGAATGTAAAATATTAGCACTACTGTCTACCTAACCAGGTTACTTATACCTTTGGAATCCAATACTTAACATGCAATAAGAAAATTGGATTTACACACATATATTATATCTAGGTTATACTGTAACACATGTAAAATGTATGAGATTGCCTGTCATCTAGGGGAGGGAGTAGAAGGAGGGAGGGGAAAATCTGGAAAAATGAATACAAGGGATAATGTTATAAAAAAAAATTACTCATGCATATATACTGTCAAAAATGTATAATTATAAAATTAATAAAAGAAAAAAATAAATAAATAAATAAAAATAGAGATACCCAAGTACTGATGTCAATCTTAAACATATAGTATACATTTCCATGTAAAAATCTAAACAATTTGTCCATGTTAAGTTCTTTGAAACGGATCTTGGATATTGGCTCTTATATGCTGAATTTTCTATTGCGTTCAGGTTTGGTTGAAAGAAAGTCCTGACAATTGTGTGTGTGTGTGTGTGTGTGTGTGTGTGTGTGTGTGTGTGTTGGCAAAGGATTGAAAAATAAGTAGATGCCCATCAATTGGAGAACAGTTGAACAAGTTGTGGTATATGGAGGTAATAGAATACTATTGCTCTGCAAAAAATGATGAACAAGCTAATTTTAGAAAGACCTAGAAAGATTTATATGAACTGATGATGAGTGAAACAAGCAGAACCAGGAGTATATTGTACACAGTAGTCTTCTGGCTCTCTACTATATCAAGCCAGTTTTCCTTGATGATCTCTTGAAGAATGCTATACAGGTTCTTTTTTTTGGTCATGGCCTTCAGGTGGACAAATAATTTTAAAATTGTCCCTTCTGTATCTATTTTCCAGGTTAGTTATTTTCCAATCAGGTATTTTACATTTTCTTCCATTTTTTCAGTTTTTTTAGTTTGGCTGATTCTTGATGTCTCATAGAGTCATTAGCTTCTACTTGTCTAGCTCTAGTTTTAATGATTTTCTACAGGTAGCTTTTGTATCTCCTTTTCCATTTGATTAATTCTACTTTTCAAGGTGTTTTCTTCAATGAACTTTTTTTTCATTTGTCCAATTGTATTTTTTAAGGAATTGTTTTCTTTAGTCAAGTTTTATCTTCTTTTTCTAAGCTGTTGACTCTCTCTTGCATATCTCCCATTTCTTTTCTTATTTTTTTCAACTTGTCTTATTTGCCTTTTAAAACCTTTTGTGAGCACTTTTGTGAGAGTCTTTCTGGGCTTGAAATCAACTCATATCACCTTTTAAGATTTCCCCTGTGGGCATTTCATCCTCTTCTCAGTTGGTGTTTTGTTGGTCTTCCCTGACAGCATACTAGCTTTGTGTGGTTAAGGCTCTTTTCTGCTTTTTGCTCATTTTCTTTCCTTCTCCTTTCCCCTCTCTTTTGTGTGCCTTTGATGGTTGAGTTCTGTTCCTGTTGCACTGAAAACTCTGTCCCAAAATTCCTGTGTAGCTGGGAGCCTTAGTTTTGAGCACAGGAGCCCTTTCAGTGTTTTCCTTAACAGCAGCAGTTAGCCCTACTTGCGCTCTCCAGGAGATAGCCTGGATTCTCAGGCTGGAGTTTTGCCTTGTTTTTGGTGTCTTCCTCACAGTAGGAAATAGCCCTACCTTACTCTTTCCAGAAAACAACCCGGTTTCCCTACCTGGCAATTTGCCTTCTGAGGTGGGACTGAAGGCTTTCCCACTGGCTGCCACTGAGCCAGAACAGAGGGTCTCAATGGCTGATCTGCTGTGATAAACTCCTCTCACTAGCTTTCCTGGACATCTTCTGAGCTGGGCTAAACACCTCTTTCACTCCAATGAACCCTTGAAGTTTTTCCAATCTATCTTGAGCTCAGGGATGGTTTCATTCCATCAGACTATTCAGAGACTTGGTTTCATGTGGTTTCTTGAGGGAAACTGGGAAAGTTAAAGCAGCTTCCTGACTTCACTCTACCAACTTAGCTTTGCACACCAAACTCTTATCAATTTAAAAAAATTTTTTTGAGTTCTTTAAATTCTCTCTGGGCAGGGAGCCATTTTAAGGTTACTCTTTGTGGTAGAAGTTTTGTTTTTGTTTTTTTTTTTTAAACTTCAGCGTCTTCCTCTGAAGATGAACCTCAGCCTTCCCTGTTCCCACAGAAAGTTTCTGTGGTTAGATTTTTTTCTTCTTTGTTAATTATCTTTTTTTTTTTTTTTAAATAAGAAGTATTAGTGTAAGTACCTCTAATCATGGGGTGGGGGATTATGTCTCTATCTTCACTTCAGCTCTCCCCTTTGATCTGAAACCCCAAACCAGAAACTCCACCCTCTTGCAAGTGCCCACCACCAGCATCATCCATAGTCCACTGCGCCTGCACAAATGAGGTGTGCTGACTCCTTCTCACCCAGGGCTGTATGTCTTTGCAGCATGGCTGGATCTAGTGTTCTTAATCATCAGAGGTTCACTCAATCTTCTCAGACTCACTCCTGACTCCTCATGCTGGGGAGGTGAAAGTTTCTGTGGGTTCTGCTGAGGTTCCAGCCAAACCCAGCTAGTCCCACGGATCCCCACTTGATATTTCTGCAGAGCTTGCCTGGAGGTTTTTGTACTGTACACTGGTTAATCCCTGGCCTGGGATCTTTTTTCAGATCTTCTTGAATTGTTCTACTCCAAGTCTTCTTGGTTTGTCACCAGTTTATGTTTACTCTGAGGCACAAATTTGTTCTGTTTGTGGGGGATATCTAGAGAGCTTGACATTTACTGACTTACTCTTCCATATTCCCAGAATCCTCCTCACTTTATGATTTTTAAAAAAACACATATCTAGTTTGTTTCATATCCTAGATAACTTAAGAGCAAGAAAAAAGGAACCATATCGAAAGGAAAAAATCAATAGCACCAAGTGTTCAAGGCTACATAGATACCCAGGTTTTTAGCTTAGGGCCCAAACTTTGTTCCTCCTCCAGAGATACTAGCATGTCTTTCCTTATGGATTTAGGCTTTTTGTGCCATTTAGTATACTCATCAATTTCTATCTTAGCCAATTAATAGGCTTTTCTTCCTCTTGCAGTTAACTGGGCAGGAAACAGTCATACAATACTTGAGTTTGGTCTGAAATGGGAGATAAGGTCCTCCATTACACATGCCCCGAAATAGGCTTGCCAAGCATCTGTGAGGGCTGATATCAGGCAGAACAGATTGCATATGATCACAGGCCTGATTCCTTTTAACTTATTCATTGGATAGGCTTATTCCATTGGATATGTGTTATATCTCTCAATAGATTGTAAACTCCTAGAAGGCAGGGACTATTTCATTTTTTGTCTTTGTCTACATAGAACCAGACCAGTGGCTGGTACCTCGTAGGTACTTAATAAATACTTGTTGATTATATTCAAACTTGTATTGGTAGTTTGTTTTTTGTAGGAGAAGTAGCAGTTGAATCGGACAGAGGTATCAGACAGGGGCAGCTAGCAACATTTTTGAGTGTGGAGGAGCCAGATTAAAATGTAATTTAGAAATATTTAACAAATAAATAAAACGCAACAGGAGCATGCAGATAACATTACATTTTAAAACTTAGTCAATATATAATCTGCAGTGATTCTTTCATATGAATTAAGGTTTGCCTTTGTATTTGAATTTGACATCATTGGGGTAGGATCAAGTTAGGAGAATTAGACACAAGCTAATGCCAATGTTCCCAGAGGGACTGCTGGGTGCAAGACATACCCATTATTATGACACAAGTTCTTTAGGATTGAACCAGACTTCTTGCCAAAGAAGGAAAACCCCACTTGACACATACATTTACATGGGTCTCTATATTCTTCCAACTATTTCTTATATTCCCTCCTACATACTACAACTGAAATTGGGTTACTCTGCCTCTTGCAAACACTCCCTATTTTCCACCTCATCACCCTGTTTCTTATGCCAAGAATGCCCTCCCTCCTGTCTGGCTATCTGTTGAAATAAGGTCATAGGATATAGAACTGGGAAGAACATTTGAGTCATCCAATCCAATCATCTCATTTTACAGATAAGGAAACTCCCCTCCCCAAACACCCCCTTCCCTCCCACCCCCCATCAGGAAAGGAGTGACTTACTCATGGTGACACAGACACAGATAGAACCAGGATTTAAGTTTAGATCCTCTGAGTCAAAATCTCATGATGCTAGTACTCTAGCATGCTGCCTATCAAGTGTCTTCTATTTATTCTTATATATATATATATATATATATATATATATATATATATATATATATATATATATATATATATATATATATATATATATGTGTGTGTGTGTGTGTGTGTGTATGTATCTGTGTATGAATATGTATTCATATACATGTATACAGATATATTTTATTTGAATGTTATTATTTCCCCTAGTTATATGTAAAATAAATTTTTTTATATTTGGTTTTAAAACTTTGAGTTCCAGATCTCTCCCTTTTTTTGTCTCTCATGTGCATTTATCATGCAACATTGTTTATAGCATTTATCTATATATGTATCACATTCCCCTACTACAGTGTAAGCTTCATGAGGGAAAGGCTTGTGCTTTATCTAAATATAATAAATGCTTTATAGAAGCTATGTCCGCACACAGGAAGGACTTAAAAATGATTTGTTGAAATTTCCTGTTACTGAATTTGAGATTTTAATACAATCAGATATAAATTGTTTTTTAAACTTTTCTTTATGCCATTTGTTTTACAAAAGTAACTCCCAAACATGTCCTTCTGCCCAATCTTCCCAAAGTTTAAAAAAAAGAAAGAAAAGCAAAACCAACACATTGACTAAGAATGACAATGATGACAGCTCATCATCATTCCATATTCTTTGTTCTTCATCTCTCCAAAGAAATGAAGAATGTCTTATGCCTTTAATTATAAACATTTTATAGCTCATGAATTATTACAATTTAAGGCAGGCACTTATTGTGAGGAAAAAACATCATGAATGACAGATGTTTTGAATTTCAAGTAAACTTATTGCCAGAGGCTTAGTCACTGGAGACCAGTAGAATGTTGATTAGATTGCCCATCTTCTTAAACAGTGGTTTCATGACACCCATATAGGGAATAACTGAATTTGGGGGTTACAAAATTATGATTAATTATCGATAAATGTTTGATTTGCATATCTATTTTATGTACTTGTATAGCTGGGGTCAAATAAAAATTTCTCAGATGAAAAGGTATCATAAGTGAAAAACATTTAAGAAACCCTGGATTACAGTAGTAGGCTAGGAGACCAGGGATAATAACTCAATCCTTAGATAGACCTAAATAGTAGGAAAGAGGTAAGCCTAAGGCCTGCTCAAGGGCATATATCTAAGAACTATAAGAATGGTAGTGATGTATCTATTTTCTAATTTGCACTGTCAAACTTTGGATCTTATTTTATTTATCTCTGCAATAACCACGTGGAAGACTGACCAGGGATTTTAAAATGAGGGGACTAAATTAGATAATCTCTAAGGTGTCTCCCAACTCTAATAATTATATTGTATGTTCTGAAATATTTTCTATGACATTCAATGTTCTAATATTCTACATTCTCAGGGTTCTTCTAGCTTCTAATTTCTTTTCTAATGCTAACATTCTACTTTCTGTGTTGTAGGGGTCCTTTCAGTATTCTCTGTCCTACATTTTAGGATGCAGGATCAAATTGTTAAATATTGAGAGCTAGATAGTGACTATTCTTCCTTCTCTTGTTTAGAAAAGGAGAATCTAGGTGACTAAATTGATATACCAATATTAGGCATGCCAGGAACTTGCTGAGAGTTGGGTGGAACAGCATTGCCCCCTGGTGGGGCATATAAGAATTCAGCTCCCAAATTTCCTTGGGTCCTTCTCAGTGTAATAGCTAAATGCGTGCTGGAGGGACTAGGGAAGGACTTTTAGAGCTGGAATTTATTTTAGAATATAGAATATTAAAGCTTTAGGGGACTCTAGGGATCATCTAATCCAAGAATTTTTAAACAAAAATTTAAAATAATAATTTATTTTTCCAAATACATGCAAAGATAGTTTTCAGCATTCATCCTTACAAAGCCTTTGTGTTCCAAATTTTCTCCCTCTTCTCCCCTTCAGACAACATGTAATCCAATATAGGTTAAACCTGTGCAATTCTTTTTTTTTTTTTTTTTTTTTAGTATTTTATTTTATTTATTTATTTTTATTTTTTATTTTATAATTATAAAATTTTTTTGACAGTATATGTGCATGAGTAATTTTTTTATAACATTATCCCTTGTATTCATTTTTCCAAATTATCCTCTCCCTCCCTCTACTTCCTCCCCTAGATGACAGGCAATCCCATACATTTTACATATGTTACAGTATGTAAATCCAATTTTCTTGTTCCACGTTAAGTATTAGATTCTGAAGGTATAAGTAACCTGGATAGATAGACATTAGTGCTAACAATTTACATTCACTTCCCAGTGTTCCTTCTCTGGGTGTAGTTGTTTCTGTCCATCATCCGTGCAATTCTTCTAAACATATTTCCATATTTATCACGTTGTGCAAGAAAAATCAAATCAAAAGGGAAAAATGAAAAAGAAAAGAAAAAAAAGCAAACAATAGCAAAACAGGTAAAAAAGCACTATGCTTTGATGCACAGTTTCTATAGTCCTCTCTCTGAATGCAAATGGCTTTTTCCATTTCAAGTCAGTTGGAATTGCATTGAATCACCTTGTTGTTGAAAAGAGCCAAGTCCATCACAGCTGATCTTGTTGCTGTACAGAATGTCCAATTGGTTCTGCTCACTTCACTCAACATCAATTCATGTAAGTCTTTTCAGGCTTTCCTGAAATCAGCCTGTTCATCATTTCTTATAGAACAATAATATTCCATTATATTACTATACCACAAGACATTCAATCATTCCCCAACTGATGGGCATCCCCTCAGTTTTCAGCTCCTTGTCACTACAAAAAGGACTGCTATAAACATTTTTGCACATGTGGATTCTTTTCTCTTTTATGATCTCTTTGGGATATGGACCCAGTATAGATACTGATGGATCAAAGGGTATGCACAGATTTATAGTCCTTTGGGCATAGTTTAATCCAGGAATTTTTAACCTGGAGTTAAGATTTTGTTTTGTTTTGTTAATAATTTTGGTAACTGTATTTCATGATAATTATAATCCAATGAGCTTTGTAATCCAACAAACTTGTTTTGTGCAAACTTCACAAGATTGTCAGTGGGTTCCAAGGCAAAGAAATAATTAAGAATACTTGGGCTAGTTCAGCATCACAGAAAATCACAGGTTCTTAGAGCTGGAAAGGATCTGAAAGACTATTTAATCCAGTTCATACCTAAACAAGGAACTCCTTTCCAACCTAAGACAATTGATTAGGAATTCATTAAACACCTACTATATGCAAGGCACTATTCTGGGTCCTAGGGATACATAGATAAAAATAAATATACCCTCTCCTTGGGGAATTTATGTTTTATTAGAGGGATAGAATATGAACACATAAATAAATATAAAATCTATGCAAAATAATTACAAAATAATTTCACAGAAAAAACATTAACCACTGTGGGATCAGTAAAGGCAACAAAAGGGTTTTGAAATAAATGATTTTGTCAAACGATCTTCTAAAATATAGGTAAAGTATGTCTAAAGAATTATCTTGTCCTAGAGTAGCCAGGTGTAGAATGCTAGTCCTGGAGGCGGGAAGACTTGAATTCAAATTCTCAGATACTTGTTAGCTGTGAGATTCCATCCAACTCATTTCATCTTTGTATCCATTTTATCATCTGTAAAATGGGGATAATATCTCCTGTGGTTGTGAGAATAAAATGAGATAATATTTGAAAAGTGTTTTGCAAACCTTAAACAGTTACATAAATATTCCTACTACTGATGTGGCTGATGTAGCAAATGATGTGGCACCAAGTGATGTGCTTTAGGAAGAGCACCAAATGTTCTCTGTGAGGAATTCATAATAGCCATTCTCTTTGGCAAAAGATATGTTTATTTATTTAGGAGAAGAGGTTACAGAGAAAATGAAGGGATACAACAGACACCAGGAATGATAAATGTGATACAGAGTGGAGAAAGCATAAAAAGGGGTTTTAATAATTAATCATAGAAGACAAGTTCCTTAGTGGAACTCACTATTACCCCAAGATATGTCTTTAGCTGGCAGAATAAATCCCAATGGGGATTTAACACACTAAAAGAGAAGTGGGGTCTGAGAGGAGAAACATCATAGAGTTTAGTGGGATTAGGAGAGACATGACATGTTATGGGTCAGAGGGAGAGGAAAAGGCAAGACAAGACAGAGTGTCGTGGCAGACTGACCCAAGAAGGTTCAGCAGCTATGGCATAGGCTCAATCAGCTGGTACCACACCATCCACATGTGGAACCATCAGCTCCAGCAAATGGAGAAGTTTTGAATGATACGAATAAGTTCACTTATCTGTACTTTCCAGGGATGTCCACATTAATAATAAGGTTGACAGACACAGTGCTAGCTCAATGTTTGGAAAGCTCCAAAGGAAAGTGTAAGAGAGAAGGGATAGTAATGTGATTACCAAACTGAGGGTCTACAAAGCCACTGTGCTGATCTCATTGTTATGTGCCTGTGAAACCTGGACAGTATACAATACCTGCCAGGAATTTGAACTGCTTCCCTTTGAGTTGTCTTAGGAAAATTCTAAAAATCACCTTGCAAGATAAGATAGCGGACACTGAGGTCCTTTTTGGAACTAAACTGCCAAGCATTCAAACTCCGCTGTAGAGATGTGACTCCAATGGGCTGGACACTTTGTTTGCATGCCAAATATATACTTGCCTAAAAGACTATTTTACAGAGAAATCGCATAAGGCAAGCATTTACACAGGGGTCAGAAAAAAGTTTGACAGATGACACTCTCAACGTTTCTCTGAAGAACTTTGGAATTGATTTGTGACATGGGAGACACTGGCACAGGACTACCCAGCATGGTGTGCCCTCATCAGAGAAGGTGTTGGACTCAATGAGCAAAGCAGAGTTGAAACAGTACAAAAGAAATTTGAGATGCGAGACTTCCGGCCAAGATGGCGGCATGGAGGCAGACAGCTGCTTGAGCTCTGTGTTTTCTCTCAGGACTTACTTCATGACAAGCCTCGGAGTTAATGCTTGACCGGAAAAGAAACCCACAAATAATTACCAACAGAAGACATCCTTGAAATTCACCAGAGAAGGTCTGTGTTTGCTAGGGGGAGGGTCGAACAGACTGGGCGCAGACTGAGGGCAGGCAGCGAGAGTGAGACAGACAGCTCACACAGCTCAGACCGGAGGGGGAGGGGTACGATCTCTGCCGTTTCTGCTAAAAGGCTTTTACCTCAGTGTGGATATTCCGCCTTGGCAGCAAGCGAGGAGCAGCAGAGAGGGTATAAACACTGGAGGTGAAGAATAAAACCCTGGAAAGCTAGCGTCTCTCTCGGAACCTGGCCACCCCCAACCCCCACCTGGAGTGACTCAGCTCATTCTCAGAGCCTCAAAGCGCAGACGCAGTGCAGCCATCGCTGTTCTGTTAGTGGCTCCCTGCTGCCCTACCCCCAGTCTGTAGAGGAAGCCCATTAACACCATCCAGCCCCATCCCCTCCAAAACAGACCAATTGTTTCTCTTGTCAATTTGTTTTCTTCAATTTCTGCTCTGACAAAATGAACAAAAAATTCAAAAGGGTTCTAACCATTGACAGCTTCTGTATGGAGACAGAGCAGACTTCAAATACTGAGGAGACGAAAAGCAGATTGTCCCAGAGGAATCCCCTAAGGGGGATATGATCTGCTCCTCAATACAAAAGAATCTCATAGAGGAAATCAAAAAGGCTCTCACAAGAGAGCTAGAAGAGAAATGGGAAAAGGAAAGGGAAGCTTGGAAAGAGAGCCTGGAGAAGTTATCCAGAGTGGATAAAGAGATCAAATCATTGAGAAACAAAATTAGTCAATTGGAAAAGGTAAACAAGTCCAAGGAAAACAGGATTAGTGAGCTGGAAAAGGTAAACAACTCCAAGGAAAACAGGATTAGTGAATTGGAAAAGGTAAACAACTCCAAGGAAAACAGGATTAGTGAGCTGGATAAAGAAATCAGCTCTCTAAAAAATAAAATGGATAAAATGGAAAAAAATTCCATAGAAGAAAACTCAATTGGACAATTACTAAAAGATATTAAAAAAAGTGAGTGAAGAAAATACATCATTGAAAAATAGACTCGAACAAGTAGAAATGAATGACTCAAGGAGAAACCAAGAGGTAGTCAAGCAAAACCAGAGAAATGAAACAATTGAAAAGAATGTCAAGTACCTTACTAGAAAGACAACAAACCTGGAAAACAGATCCAGGAGAGACAATTTGAGAATAATCGGACTCCCTGAAAAATGTGAGGAAAAAAAGAGCTTGAACACTATTTTCGAGGAAATTATCAAAGAGAACTGCCCAGAAGTTTTGGAAACAGAGGGTAAAATAGACATTGAAAAAATTCATCGATCACCTAGTGAAAGGGACCCTAAAATCAAAATGCCAAGAAATATAGTGGCCAAGTTCAAGAACCATCAGACAAAGGAAAAGATATTGGAAGCTGCTAGAAAAAAGCAATTCAGATATGGAGGAGCCACAATAAGGATAACCCAGGATCTAGCAGCGTCCACATTAAAAGAATGAAGGGCCTGGAACATGATATTCTGAAAGGCTAAGGAACTTGGTATGCAGCCAAGAATAACTTACCCAGCAAAAATGAGCATCGTTTTCCAGGGAAGAAGATGGACATTTAACAAAATAAATGAATTCCATCTATTCTTGATGAAAAAATCAGACCTACATAAAATGTTTGATCTTCAAATACAGAACTTAAGAGATTTCTAAAAAGGTCAAAAGAAATCTTGAGAACTATACTTCTTCCATAAAAATATGTAAAGAACATATGTATAATTTGTCCTAGAAACTGGAAGTGGAAAGAAAATTATATCATAAAAAAGTGTAAAGTGGTGGTACTACATCTCATGAAGAGGCAAAGGTAACCTATTATATCTGAGAGAAAGAAAGGAGGGAGATGAACATAGTGTGTATCAATAGACATATTCAATTTATGGTGAAACTTCTTCCACTTCATGGAAAAGTGAGAGGGAAGAAGTAAGCTAAGGGGAGGAATACAGAAATTGTGAGGAAAAGGGGTAAAATAAGGGGAGGAATTTTAAGGTGGGGGAGGGATACTAAAAAGGGAGGGCTGTGAAAAGCAAGTGGTGTTCACAAGTTTAATACTGGGTAGGGGGGTAAGAGGGAAGGAAAGGGGAAAAGCACAAGCAGGGGTTAATAGGATGGCAAGCAATACAGAATTAGTCATTTTAACCATAAATGTGAATGGGGTAAATTCCCTCATAAAGAGGAAGCAGTTAGCAGACTGGATTAAAAGTCAGAATCCTTCTATATGTTGTTTACAGGAAACATACCTGAAACAGGGTGATACATTCAAACTAAAAGTAAAAGGGTGGAGCAGAATCTACTATGCTTCAGGCAAAGCCAAAAAAGCAAGGGTAGCCATCCTCATCTCAGATCAAGCAAAAACAAAAATTGATCTAATTAAAAGAAATAAGGAAGGGCATTATATCCTGCTAAAGGGTAGCATCAATAATGAAGCAGTATCAATATTAAACATATAACCAAGTGGTGTAGCATCTAAATTCTTAAAAGAGAAATTAAGAGAGCTGCAAGAAGAAATAGACAGCAAAACTATAATAGTGGGAGATCTCAACCTTGCACTCTCAGAATTAGATAAATCAAACCACAAAATAAATAAGAAAGAAGTCAAAGAGGTAAATAGAATACTAGAAAAGTTTGATATGATAGATCTTTGGCAAAAGCTAAATGGAGACAGAAAGGAGTACATTTTCTTCTCAGCAGTTCATGGAACCTATACAAAAATTGATCATATACTAGGGCATAAAAACCTCAAAATCAAATGCAGTAAGGCAGAAATAGTAAATGCATCCTTTTCAGACCACAATGCAATCAAAATTACATTTAATAAAAAGCCAGGGGAAAATAGACCAAAAAATAATTGGAAACTAAATAATCTTATACTAAAGAATGATTGGGTAAAACAGCAAATCATAGACATAATTAATAACTTCACCCAAGAAAATGACAATAATGAAATGTGAGATGCACAAATTTAGAGAATCCACTCCAAATGTTCACATGAACTATTTGTGCCTGATCTATGGCAGAGCGTTCTGAGACTGTATTGGTCTGATCAGTCACAGTCAGAAACATTGTATCTTAACTCTAACATGGTATCACTTTAGTCCTCTTCAAGAATGAAGGATGACAACTAAAACCAAGAGCCAACATTATATGTCCTAGAGAAAGGATAAATATATTTTCAATATGATGAGGGATAAAGAAAGGAAATCCATTATCATTGTTATTATTTAACAGAACTCTTGCAAAAAGATAAGAAAAAGAAATTAGAAGAATAAACCAGACAAAGGGAAAACATCTATCACTTTTTGCAGGTGGATAGAATAATCTATTTAGAGAATCAGCAAAAATCAACTGAAAAATTTACTGGAGCAATAACTTAAATAACATGATAAAATACAATAAATTTCTGTTTATTATCAACAAAACTTACCAGAAAGAGATGCAAAATGTATTCTCATTCAAAAACACTATATAATATATAAAATATATGTACATGTTTATTAAGATAAATAAAGGAACTTATGAATATAACTACCAGGGAGTTAGATGGTAGAGTAGATAGATCACTAAACCTAGAGTCAGTAAAAATTGAATTCAGATCTGTCTTCAAATATTTACTAGTTGTATGATCCTGGGCAAGTCACTCAACCTTTGTCTTAGTCTCTCCAACTATTAAATGGGCATAATAACATGTTGTGAGAATCAAATAAAAATATCTGTAAAACATCTATAATGTTTATAAAGCACTTAGCATACTATCTGGTACATAGTACATTTCCTTCCCTTTCCCCTTACAAAACACTTGAAAAAATTAAAGAAAGTTCTAAATAAATAGAGAAATAACAATTGCTCATAATTGGGTCATGCCAATTAAACAAAATGATAATACTAGCCAAACAGATTTTTTTTTATTTAGTGCCATACCAAGCAAATTGTCAAAGGATTAGACAGCTAGAAAAAAAAAAAGTAATGAAATTCATCTGGCGAAACAAAATGGCAAGAATATCCAGAGAATTAAAAAAAAAAAAAAGGAAGAAAAGGAGGCTAGAAATACCAGATTTTGGACTAAACATCAAAGCAGCAATCATCAACATTGTTGATACTGATTATTAAAAAAAAAAAAAAAAGGGGGTGTTACAGTGTACAGTGTAACAGACTAAGTATATAATATATAGAAGTAAGCTAATTTAATTACATTATGTTTGGTAAAACTAAATACTTCAACTACTATTCTTTGTTGTTTTATGAAATGGTAATTTTTATATCATCTAACACCCTCCAAAATATTTCAGAAATGAATTTGTATTTTAAACCATTGTGATTGTTGATTGTCATAACTTTTGGTAAAAAAAAAAAAAAAAAAAAATCTGCAAAATGAGGAAGTTGGACTGGATTGCCTCAACTCCTTTCAAGCCTTAAAAATCTAATCCTGTGATTCTAAATTTTTGTTGGCCGAGACATTTTCTGTGATTCTTTGACTTCCTTTTTGTGGCAATCACTTTATATGGATTAATCTTTTATAGGAATTGGCAATATTCTCTTTTGTGTCATTACTTTGTTCATTTCTCATTTTTTTCAGTATTAAAATCATTTTTAATAGGCAGAAAGGAGGTATTATTTTATACATCTTCCTCTCATCTTTATCCTTTCAATTTGGTATTAACTGACTTGTGATTTACCAAGTTGAAGATCTTATTGCATATAATTTGAATTAATTCCTACATTAGTAACCAGATTTCATAAAATATAAATATATATTTTTGACAATGTTTTGTCTACTCAGTGGTCTTCAAACTTTTTAAATAGGGGGCCAATTCACTGTCCCTCAGACTGTGGGAGGGCCGGACTATAATAAAAACAAAAACTCACACTCTGTCTCCGCTCCTCAGCCCATTTGCCATAACCCAGCGGGCCGCATAAACCTCCTCACCGGGCTGTAGTTTGAGAACCTTGCCTCTAACTTATCAAGCATCTTACAATTCTCATCATGAAATTCAATATGAATTATATAACCACCAGAGGACAGTATAGGTATTTGACAAATTACCTTTCCATTAAGTCAGGCAGGATCTTAACAGTAGTTGGTTGTTAATCACTCTTAGCTTTGTCCTGTTTGGTTAACCAAGGTTCTGACATCATTTTAGGTACCCCCCCCAGGCTCCATAACCATGCCTTCCCTCTCTGTTCCATGATCCCCATTCAAACTGTTTGTCCCCATATATTTTATCCTCTGCTCACAAACTTTAACCTTGGCTGTGGAGGTCCACAGACTGGATTTGAGGCTTCTCAGTAATCTCAGAAGCTTTAGGTTTCTTTCATTTTTTCATCTTGAATGATATTTTCCCAAATATGAGAAAGATGGGGGTCAGCCCCATCCAAGGTTTTTAACTGAGAGTCTATAAATTTGTTTTAAAAATATTTTGGTAACTATTTCACATATAACTATACTTCTATAATAATAGTATTTATATAATGCTTTAAAGTTCACAAAATTCTGTACATATGTTAGTTCACTTTTTCCTTAAAGCAACTCTGGAAGATAGGTATTATTACTATTCCCATTTTACAGATCAACAAACTGAGCTGAAAGATGCCAAGTAATTTGTCCAGAGTCATACAAATAGCAAGTGTCTGAGGTTGGATTTGAATTCAGGTCTTCCTGAATCCAAATCCAGAATTCTTACCCACTGTACCATTTAGTTCCCCTCTCAATACAATTAGTTTCTTTTCTAGGCCTATGTACTTTATGTATTTAAAACATTATTATAGTAAAGGGGTCCATCACCAGACTGCCAAAGAGTTAATGTTAAGAATTCCAGAACTAGACTATTCTCCTCTCTCCACTTTAAGTGATAAAGATGCCATAACTGGTCCAACTGGTCCATTTCTTAGGTGAGAATACAACTTGTTCTCAGATAGCCCACAAGGTGTATACAATATCTGGACACCTCCCTCTGTGTTGAACAGAAAATCTTTTAAAATTGGATAAGGGACTTGATCACACTCTCTGGGGTCTAAACAACCCATCTGTTGTAACCAGAAATTCAAGTTCCTGACAAGTGGAGAAAAAAGAGATAACTAAACTCCTGAGAAAGAATTAGTTGGGGCAAGGCACAGAGCTCCATAACTATCCTTGATCTTGATTTTTTTCTCCCCTTTCCCCTATGGTGGAATGTCTCAGATTTCTAGGAAGTATTTTCTTCCAACTTAACTACTATACTAAATACCCATTTCTAAAAGCTAATTAAATCTGACTAATTGACATTAACTTATAATCATGGGAAGAAGCATATCAGTGGAGGCATGGGAGCTATAGTACTAGAAAAGTCATCCCCAATCCTTCAGAACTAGGCTTACAGTCTCGAAGATACACTATGAGTGTACCCTGAGACTCCCAGTTTGTCAATTATTGCAGGTGGTGGGATAGTAGTCAGTCAACAAATGTTGATGAAGCATTTACTCTGTGCTAGGAACTGTACTAAGCACTAGAGATACAAATAACTTTGTTGCTGTCAAGGATCTCATGTTCTAATGTCTAATATGACAATATGCACATAACTAAATATGACCAGCTTCCATACAGGAAAAATTGGAGATAATCACAGAGAGAAGGCACAAGCATAAATAGGGGTCAGGAAAGCTTTTGGTAGAAGATGAGATTTTAGCTGGCAAACCAAGCCTAGGGATAGCTAGGAAAAATAGATAGAATTGGTACATGATGTATCTTCATTTAAGATATAGAAAGGGGGCTAGGATCCTTAGGTCATGTAGTATATGGAGTAAGGAATAAGAAGACTGGAAAAGTAGGAAGGGACCAGGCTGTGAGAGGCTTTAAAAACCAGGTATTTTATATTTGATTTTGGAGGAAATAGGAACAAATGGGATAAGGTAAATGAAGAAGAAATGTTTTTGTCAAGAGGAAGTCAATATCCCAAGGATAATTTAGAGATAAAATAAATGCTTCTCAAGATAAAGATGCTAAAACATCAGCCAAATATAGGGACAAATTGTAAGTACAGTATGTGCATTTTAAAATAAATCATCTGGAAGGGAAAGTACAGCTTTGAAGATGGCAGAAAATTCTTCCTGCTACTCTAGGTTCTAGAAAAATCTATTTATATGAAACATTTATTTCAATTAAAACCTCTAATTTGCTGCATTGAGGTCTCTACTTGCCTAGTATTATGAATTTAACTTCATGAAGATTAATTCTTCATGGGTCTACAGTATACATAGGGAAATGCTGCCATTTTTCATAGTGATTTCTGTTTTACAAAGTGATTACCCTGTGAGGGGATGAATAAGCATTGTCTATTATTATCTTCATTGTATAGTTAAAAATACTGAGGCTCAAAGAGATTGGATGACTTCCATTCAGCCACCTAACTACAAGCCTCAGAAGTGGGACCTAATAAATTCATGAGTTCTGACTCCAAGACCAGGCTTTCCCCCACCATTTCAGGCTATGAGAATATGAGAACAAGGTCATAAGTGAATTCAGGTCAGGAACCTGACTATTGACTCCTCCAAGATTCCCTGGGTCATAGGTTTGAAGTCTTAGCATTTAGGAAGTGTTTAAAGTGATGGTTGAGAGAATTGTTTCTAATTTTGTTATAAGGATTCCATCATCTTGGCAAAATGGATGACTTGGTAAAGCTAGGTAAACACAATGTGGTTTTGTAAATATATTGTAAATTTCCCCTTTCACAAGAATTGATCTTTCTAATAGATCTCTGACAAAGGGAGCTTGTGTTCTTGTCTCAGCTTTCCCTGAGGGATCAGTGAAAAAGAGAGGGCCAATGACAGGGGCTGATGGAGAGGCATTGACTGAAAATTTTCACCCTACCCTCCCAACACTCCCTTATACACTTCTTTCAAAGACCCAGATCACCCTTAATGACAAATTGTGAAATAGATAGTTTGTCTTTGGCATTCTTCAGCCTTCCTTGTCTTTTTGTGCTTGTCTCCTGGTTTTTCCCTTCCCCAGACCCACTAAGTTTCGGTGTCTTTATGAATCCACCTGCATTGAAAACCTCCTCTCTGGAAGTTCAGAGACTCACATTCACATGGAGACATTAATTACCTTTGGGTTTCAGATAGGGACATGTTCCAGAGGCATTTGCTGTGCAATAATCATTCATGGAATTCATAAAATGTGACAGTAATTTAAGGTAATAGCTAATGGAAGGAATTGTATGGAGCTAATAGAAAGGAGATTTCTCAGTATGCTTAAAATACCACCATAAAGGGGCTACCTACTCTACCTGATCATAAAGCCATTTGTAAAAATGGTTTAGGGCCCCTTAAGAAATCTCCCATCCCCCTGCCTCTTGTAGGAATTCTGTACACATGTCATAAGGCCAAAAAAATAGTCTCATAGAATATCAGAGATGATAAAGGACCTTAGAACAAAGAACAAAGAAAGATAGGGCTGAAATAGAACTTTAGAAACAAGAATACAGAAAGTCAATGCTGAAAGAGACTTAAAAAAATATAGACTAGAATAGCATTGCTAAAAGACACCTTATCATTAACAATGGAGTGGTCTTATTATCTTCTCATATGTATTTTTGCTAAGTTGATAGCAACTATTCACTTTAGATGATTTAACAAGTCAAAAAGATCACTGTCAGAAGAAATTTGGAAAATATCACCAAAGATTATAATGTTTGGGTAACAAAATGAAGACCAAAAATATTTTCACCACTGCTGCAGAGGTTTCAGAAGAAAAACATTTGACAAACATCCTCAGCTAATGGTATTAAATAAGGAGAAATTTAAAGTCTTAAGATCATTTAGGCAGCAGTCATCAGAGGTAGAATTTGACTTGGGTTCTATGATGACAGATCCAAATGCTCACTACTTTGTTTTCTGTGTCCTAAACTCTAGACAATCAGGTATTCACTGTTCCCCAGTTTATCTCACCTTCATTAATCCTGCTGTCGATGCCTATATTCTCTTTCCTTTTTCCACTTCTTTTTAATCTTTCTCTTTCTTCAAGACCCAGCTCTGGATATTGCTATTCCACTTAATGTTTTATTTTATGTTTGGGTTTTTTTGTCCCTGTCTTTCTTCCTTCCTAAACTGTAAGCTTCTTAAGGGCAGCATGGCTTAATTATTTTTTTTTATCCCTAGCACTGAGTGTATTGCAGTTCCTGTTTAATAAATCATTGCTGAATTAAATTGAATGCTAAGAAAGATAGCTAGTAAAGCTACTGTGCTAAGGAAGAAACAAATAAATGTTCAGAATCAAGAGTGGAAGGATAGGCTTGCTTGATGAGGACAAGCTATCAAGGCTTAGAGGTCTCTGGAGTCTGAAAAAGGAAGCTTGAGTATCTTTATTATGATGATGACTGTGGGCAAAGGGGAAAATCAGAGTTAACAAAGTATGATATAGGAAAGACATCAAAGCTGACTGACTTAAAGCTTGATTTTATTTGTTATTACCTAGGTAGTTTTGGAAAAACCAGTTAAGTCCAATAAACTGTTATGTTCTACAGAAGGACATGTAGTGAGTACTTCTCATGCTTACTCTCTCAGAGCAGGCTTGGATACATCTACTCCTTAGTATTCTAGGGGTAATCTGAAGAGTGTAGGTTATCTCAACCAAAGCCCCATTATATGATCTGTGAGTGTCTTCAATAGTCTATGATCCTACAAAATCCTTTCCAATCTCCTATTCCTCTGGATTTTTATAAGTCTTCTCTAAACTGACTTGAGAGTTCTTCACAAGTCTGCCTCCTCTCTAGTTTTCCTGATCAAGGTTCTTAGATGCAGCCATGATTCTGCTTTCCACAGCCAATGATGTGCTTCACTTTCTCAGAATCTCAGGTTTCCTGGACCCATCTATTGCCTGTGCTTCCATCTCTCCACGGTGGATATCACAGCTTGTCTTGATCCTCAGCCTGCAGGTTCAAGTTAAGGTTGATGTGTGCCTCCCAATATGCTTTTAAACTGTCTTCTAGAATACAATTCAAGACATACTAAAATCATAGAGTCTTAGAGTTGACTGCTAGAGGATGCACACAGGTTTACTGTTGTATACCTCCCAGCATCTTTTCTAATTCACCTCCCTCCCACCTTGGTAGCCTCTTTGATCATCCCTATCAACTCCCAGACTCCTCAGGCAGTCCAGTTATATCTGGCTACACTGTTTCAACTGCTTTGGAGACCTAGGTCTAAGTTGATGATCCTAGATAAAGTTGTCCTTCCTATTAATTCAATAGAATCAATGAGTTTAGAATTAGGATGTACTTAAGAAATCACTCATTCTAGTAAAATATCTTCTTATTTTATAGATGAGGAAACTAAGGTCCAGAGATTCACTCAATGTTCTGGCTCTGATTCCAACTTGGGTGCTTGCTCTTCCATGTTTTTATGTTTCTTTTTTGTTTCTTCAAGAAAAAAATCTGTGTTATAAGAAATAATGAACTTGATGGTGTTAGAAAAATGTGAATAGACTTGCAAGAAATAATGAAGAGCAAAATAACCAAAAGCAAGAGAAAAATGTTACGGAAATGTTTGTCTTATTCCATAACTTAAATAAAAATTTTAAAAATCTCTATCCTCTTGGCATTTATGACTTAGGGGTATGTGTGTGTGTGTGTGTGTGGGGGGTGTTATTATTCATTAACAAAGAAGATCAAGAGAGAATCTCAGACATCTGAGTCTACTTGGAGCTCATTGACTTGGCCCAAGCATGAGCATTGAAATTAGAATTGAAAGGTAATGTCGAAGTCACCAAGTCTAATTCTTTCATTATATAGTTCAATTATAAGCTCCTACTACCTTGAGACTATTGTGCTAGATGGTGGGAATACAAACAAGACACATAAAAAAATGCCTTCATGAAATTCTTACATCATTCAAATAGAATACAATACTTAAACAAATTAAGAGAACATTAACAACTGGGGGATTTGGAAAAGTTTTCTGAAGAAAGTGGCACTGGAGAGAAGCCTTAAGGAAAGTCAGCTATGAATTCTAAGAAGCAAAGAGAATTCCAAGTCCAATTTATAAAAATATGAAGTCTGTGGAAAAGTTCCTTCCTCTATGCCTTTGAGGTATAGTATTACATTCAGGAATTCCTATGTACCTGTCCCAAGAAGCTTGACTGTGGCCTATACAGAAACAATAAATCCTGGCTTGTTTCAAAGGCAGGTAGCTATTGAGTGGTAGGGGAGAATAAAGATGTTTCTGCCCTCCCCAGAAAGGGTTCTGGTGTTATTTAGTTCAATTTATTGCCTCTACACCAGACTCAACAAGTGGTCATGCAATCTTGGTATCTCAGACCTAGACTGAAAGTTACCCATGACTAATTCCATTTTGGGAGAGCTCTCATTGTTATGTTGGTTTTCTTTATAGGAAGCCTCAATCTGTCTCTGGTATCTACTCCAAGTTTCTGGTCAAGCTTTCTAAGTCCAAACAGAACAAATCTTTTTCCCTTGACAGCCTTTTAACTGCTTTAATATGGCTATCACAGGTTGTGCAAACTCCTAAGAAAACCAGTTTCATGATAATTCCAGTTCTTTTCCCACTTCTCTATCAATTAGAATTCGTCTCTAAAAAGCATAGAATTTCAGAGTTAGAAATGACCTCGAAAGTAAACCTGAACAGGAATTCCCTCGACAACATTCTGAAGAGTAATCACATAGCCACTGAGGGATAGAATATGGAATTTGGGCCAACGGAGCCTAATTTTAAACCCTGGTTCTTCCACTTAGCTGTGTGATATCAGCAAGTCATAATCTTTGTGGGCCTCAATTTCTTTATCTTTAAAATCAGATCCCAAATGGAATTATGAAAAGTCATACATGACTTAAAAAAAAAGATCAAACTGAACATTTGTGAAGAATTACTGCTAAATTACTCAGTTTTAATTTTTATTTTGTATTTTCTCAATTACATGTAAATGAAATTTTTTTACATTTGATTTTGAAAATTTTGAAATCCAAATTCTCTCTCTCCCTCCTTTCAACTCGGGAAGGTAAACAATTTTTTTTTTTTTATGTAAGCTCAGATGGAAAATTCTGCCACAAATATTTATTAGTCTCACATGTATTATCTATTGGAGAAGGAATTCTTTTTTTTTTTTCATTTGAATTTTTTTTTATTATATATATATTTTTTATAATATTATCCCTAGTATTCATTTTTCCAAATTATCCCCGCCTCCCTCTATTCCCTCCCCCCGATGACAGGCAATCCCATACATTTTACATGTGTTACAATATAGTCTAGATACAATACATGTGTGTGAATATCATTTTCTTGTTGCACAATAAACTTTAGATTCCGAAGGTACATGTAACCTGGGCAAACAGATATTAGTGCTAACAATTTACATTCACTTCCCAGTGTTTCTTCTCTGGGTGTAGCTACCTCTGTCCATCATTGATCAACTGGAAGTGAGTTGGTTTTTCTTTATGTTGAAGATTTCCACTTCCATCAGAATATATCCTCATACAGTATTGTTGTTGAAGTGTATAATGATCTTCTGGTTCTGCTCATTTCACTCAGCATCAGTTGATTTAAGTCTCTCCAGGCCTCTCTATATTCCTCCTGTTGGTCATTTCTTACAGAGCAATAATATTCCATAACCTTCATATACCATAATTTACCCAACCATTCTCCAACTGATGGACATCCATTCATCGGGAAGGTAAACAATTTGATATGTATTATACATAGGTTATACATTATCCATGATGTGGACTATACCTATATTTATAATTGTGAAAAATATATCCATTTTAGCCATGCTGTATTAAGATGATATGTATATATATATATATATATATATATATATATAAGATTCACATCAACAATAGGGTAGCTCAAGAAGAAAAATTGTCAGAGTTAAAGTAAAAATAGCAATTGTTATACAAATGAGGTGCAGAGAAAAAATAGACACTAAGGTATTAGAGGAGGGAGGAGGGCTCATAGTTCTGAAAACCTACTCACATTGGGAATGAGTTCAATAGATAATACTACATTTATACCATAAAGGGTATAAAGCACTCTCCAAAATCTATAAGGAAGTAAGGGGGAGAGGGATGAGCAGATGAGGAGAAAAAGATGAGGGAACAACACAAGGGATGAATCCTTGGGTGGAGTGAGGTTAAGTAATAGCAAGGCAAATTATGGTGCAAAATTTAATTAAAGAGACAGTAAGGACAAGAACAACATGTGGGGTGGATGTGAATATGTGTATATATCTATATCTATATATACACATATCTTTTCTTAAATGTAGCTTGCATGGGAGTAGGGGAGAATGAAAAGGGGGGGAGGGGGATGGGGAAGGGAATAAAGTAAATTAAGATCAGCCACAGAGAACCAAAGAATAATTTACAATGAAGTAAAGAAAAAATGGCCATTCATGAATATAATTCTTCCACTAATACTTTCTTGATATGGTAATTTGTTGCTATATATTTTGAATCTTCCTTGATGCTCTGCTGGGCACATGACAATGTTTATATATATATATATGACAATGTTTTTATATATATATATATAAATATATCTATCTATATCTATATACCAAAAAAAGGTATAGCACTCTCCAAAATCTGTAAAGAAATAAAAGGGGGAAGTAATAGGATAAGACAAGGTACAGAAGAGTGTGTAGATTGAGGAGAGTGGGATAAGGTGTGCACTTTAATAGGAAAGGGATAAAAAGGGGGCAAGAGTGAGGGGAGAAGATGAGGTGGAGATTAAATAACTGCAATACAAGATAGAAGTGGAAGAATTAGCAGGGATAGAAAATGAGATAATGCATATATATGTATGCTTATATGTGTGTATATGTTTGTATCTAATCATAAATATATCTGCAATTAACTGTATTTTGCTTGGGAGAGATGAGATGGGGTGTTGGGAAGAAAGAGGGGAAAAATAAAATAAAAAGTTCTCAGAGAGAACAAAAGAAAACCTACAAGAAAGCAAAAAACAAGATGGACAGGTCTGAATAAAATATATTTTGTTATTATGTATGCTTTCTTGACATGGAAATTTATTATTACATATTTTGAATACTCTCATATATTCTGCTGCATAATATGGCAATTTTTTTCTTTTTTCTGTTTTTCATTTTTTTTCTATTTTCTGTTTTTTCATTTTCTTTTTCTTTCATTTAAAATTTTTTGTATTTACATTTAAAATAATAAAATTTAAAACTTTCTTTTAAAAACTCTGATTTTTAGAGAATTTTTATATGATTATTTATTGCTTTCATTTCTTCTAAAAACTGTTCATATCTTTCAATTGGGGAATGACTCACATTCTTATAAATTGGAACTCAGTTCTCTACATATTTGGGATATGGGATTTTTATCAAAGACTCTTGTAACTCCCCAGTTTCCTGCTTTCTGTTTATCTTGATTGCATTGATTTTGTTTGTGGAAAACTTTTTGTTTAATGTAATTAAATTATCCATTTTACATCCCATAATGCTCTCTATCTCTTGTTTGGGCATAAATTCTTCCCTTATTCATAGGTCTGGCAGGTAAAATATTTCATACTCCTCTATTTTCCTTCTTAGACACTCTTTATGTCTAAGTCTCATACCTATTTTGATCTTATCTCAGTATATAGCATGAGATATTGGTCTATACCTAGTTTGTCAAATTGCTTTCCAGTTTTCCCAATCAAATGATTTTTTTGCCTCCAAATTTTGGACCTTTGGGTTTGTCAAACATTAGAGTACTATGGCAATTACTATTGTATATTATGTACCCAATCCATGCCACTTGCCCATGCCTCTTTTGTTTTAGCTGTGTTCAACTCTTTGTAACTCCATTTAGGGTTTTCTTGGTAAAAATATTGGAGTACTTTGTGATTTCCTTCTCCAGCTCATTTAACAGATGAGGAAACTGAGACAAACAGGATTAAGTGACTTGCCCAGAATGGCACAGTAAGCAAGTATCTGAGGGCAGATTTGACCTCAGAAAGACGATTCTTGCTAACCTCAGGTGTTACCCACTATACAACTAGCTACTATTTCTATTTCTTAAGCAGTACAAGATTATTTGGATAATCATTACTTTATTGGTGGTACTGCTAAGACATCTTCTTTTACATTTTTTTTCTTTGATTCACTTAATATTCTTGAGCTTTTGTTTTTTTCAGATGAATTTTATTATGATTTTTTTCTAACTTTATAAAAAATTTTTTGGTAATTTGTTTGACATGGCATTGAATAAACAAATCAATCTAGGTAGAATTGTCATTTTTATTATATTGGTTCAGACTGCCCCATGAACAATTCATATTTATTTAATTGTTTAGATCTTCATTTGTGTGGAAAGATTTTTGTAATTCTGTTAACATAGTTCCTAGGGTTGTCTTGACAGATATTTGTTCTTTTTCTAGATTTTTTTTTTATTTCCATGGCCAATTCATTGACCTGCTCTTTCCCTATTTTATTTTTTAAGCAATTTTAATTTTTAAAAAAATTTCAAAATATGTCCATCTGCTTTTCAAAATCATTTAAGAATCCATATTGTTTACTGTCATATACTTTGCTGTTGGGTATATTTTCTTTTTTTAAATATTTAGTTATTGTTTTCCCTAGTTATATGTAAAAAAAAAACCTATTTTTAACATTAATTTTTTAAAACTTTAAGTTTCAATTCTCTCCCTTTCCCCTTCCTTCCTTATTCCATTGGGAAGGTTCTCTATTTTATTGATATAAGTATTTAGAGATACAAAACTGCTTTTAAGAACTGCTTTGGTTATGTCCCATAAATTTTAGTAGATTACCCAATTGTTGTCATTCTTTTTAATGAAATTATTGATTATTTCTATGATTTGTTTTCTGACCTAATCATTCTTTAGGACTGGATTACTTAATTCCCAGTTAATTTCTAACCTTCATTTCTATAACCTTTTATTAAATGTAATTTTTTTTGCATTATTATCTGAAAACCCTATTAATATTTATGCTTTTCTGAATTAGTCATGAGATTTTTTACCTTAATATATTATGTCTTTGTGTAGGTACCATGTACTACTGAGAAAAATGGTATATTCTCTCCTATTTCTAATAAGTTTTCTCCAGAAGTCTCTTACATATAACTTTTCCAAAATTCTACTCATCTTCTCAACTTTTCTCTTATTTATTTTTTGGTTAGATTTATCTAGTTCAGAGAGGGGAAAGTTAAGGTCTTTGACTAATATAGTTTATAGTCTATTTCCTTCTGTGACATCTAAATTTTTCTTTAACAATTTGGATGCTATGCCATTTAGTGCAAATATATTTACTACTGATATTATGTAATTGTTTAAGATACCTTTTAGCGAAATGTAGTTTTCCTGCTTATCTCTTTTAATTAGATCTATTTTTACTTTTGCTTTGTCTGAAATCATGATTTCTGTATAGAAAAATTATTACTTTGATTTCATATTAATAACCAATTATAAAAATGAATGAGATCCCAGATTGTTTTCCCTGTTCTCTTTCCTTGTCTAATTTCTAAAAGATGAAGCTGATGGATGAAAGGATTAACATTCTTTCATTCTTGGTATTGCTACTTCATCCAACTGTATCAGACTTCTGATCTAAGGAGAGACTCCCTTCTGTTCATGCTTGGTGCAGGATAAATTCTTTGAGTAGATTGTTCAAATCTGGGATTAATTTAGAAGTAAATGACAAAAAAGTTCAGGTCTGGTCCCTTAATAATTTCATTTTCTCTTTAATTGTTACCCAGTGAGAGTTGATTGCTATCCTCAGAACACCCTTCTTCCAATGGACATCTAAGTTATGAGCCCATTGCCATAAATGTTTTTCATTTAATAAAGAGAAAGTCAAAATGATCACCCTATACAGCTGAAGCATAATAAATTCTGCTTCAGTTCAGTTCTTTGTGTGTATGTTATCTCTCGAAAACAATGTATTCTTAAATTTTGTTTTCTAATTCATTTTCTATCTTCTATCTTCTTCCATTTTATGGGTGAATTAACTGAATTGTGATCCCAGGTCCCATCACCATCCTAGTGAGATAGATTTTTCCTGCTGACCTCTTAAGTTGTCTTGGGCTAGGAATTTTTTTCACCTGACCTTTTGCTGCTTTTACCAATCAAGAATTCAACTTGAGGCATTATTTTAGAAATATTAAAAGGGGAATTTGGGAAAACTCAGCTGAGATTTTCTACTCTGCTATACTGTCCCCTTCTTGAGTGGTTCTTAAATACTCCTTGCTCAAAGTCTACAATTGAGTCTCAGGTCAATCTTACCAGAGGAAAAGTTAACTTATGTTGCTCTTGATATGTTCCAAGTATTTGGGCTCAGCACATCTCTGGTTGGTGAGGAGGGGAGGAGTGTAGGGAGTTAGTTCAAACTTGCCTAAGTCTGCTTGCATCTAGGCCCATAACCAGGATGTGCTGTAATAAGCATTTAATGGGATTAAGTTTAAAAAAACATTATTCTCAAATAACATAGACAAGAACATGATTTCCAATTGATTCCTGGACCCAGCCCAGAAACTATAGGCATTTAAATCTTTCTGTTCTATTTCTTTATATATCTCTCTGTCTTTCTGTCTCTCTCTTTGTCTCTCTGGTCTGTCTCTTCTTCCTCCTCTTTTTTTGTTCTCCTCCTTCTCCTCCTCTTCCTTCTCTTCCTCCTCCTCTTTCCTTGTCCTTCTTCCTTCTTCTTCCTTCTTCTTCTCCTATCACTTTCATCTACGTTGTTAGACTCTGTTCCTAATACTAAGGACAACAGACTCTCAGTTACATAATATGTCATCTCTTTAACTCAGATGGATCTATATTCTTAGGATTTGAAACTTCATTCTATTTTGATATATTCCTACAACTGCTCATGTTACTAGATCATGCTGAGCCTATATAGTGAAAACCTGAAATTTAACATACTACATTATAATATATTATTTTATATTATTTATAGATGCTTAATTTATAAATATTCAGTATCTAATGATATCTATTACATGACATATAGATAGTTAGAGTTTAACATCATTCGTGGATTCTGGTAGCATACAGAAAGGCAGGAGAAACTTCCATGGCTTCAATGCTATTAGGTACCTTTCTTCTCTGTCATCTTCAAAATTCTGAGCTATCCTTAATTTAATGATGACATGTTCCATGTCTTTTTCAGCTTATGTCATTGTGTATTGGCCAAGGTATATTCCTATTAATGTGTATTCCTTTTGTGGCATAGGAAAGAAAGTTACTAGCTGCTATACTTCCCAAGCTAGATGTAATTGCACTAAGTAGAGAGGCAGATAAACAGAAATAGCAAGGTATTAATATACCAACAAAGTGCAAAGAAATGCCTAAGCTTTGCCATCTCTTTAGTAAGTGTGAAGGAGTTTTTGATTGAATAGGAAATCTGCTGACTATTGGCTGGTTGAAGACTGACCCACATCTCTGAAAGTCTTTACAAAAATAAACTTTTAACTAATCATGGTACAATATAATGGAATCTATACTGAAGATATGTGTGTCTATGTGTATACATATATAAATACATGTATACACACAGAGACATATATACATATATAGTAAGAAACAAATGATGTAGACAGAGAATTACATTAACTACAGGATACAGAGGCCAGGACTATGACCTCTAGCAGTAAAGAGAAGCTAACCATAAATTCAAAAGAGAACTAGCCCTGGAAGTAGAATTGAGCTATGGAGAGGAGCAGACCCAAGGACACCAGATAATTAGCTCATCCAGGAGAAACGCTATTCCAAAGAGAATATTCTTTTTTTAAAAAATGTTATTATTTTATTATTTATTTTTATTAAAGATTTTTATTTACAAAACATATGCATGGGTAATTTTTTTAACATTGACCCTTGCAAAGCCTTCTGTTCCAAATTATCTCCTCCTTCCCTTCACCTCCTCTCCTAGAAGGCAAGTAATCCAATACATATTAAATATGTTAAAATATATGTTGAATCCAATATATGTATGTATATTTATACAGTTATCTTGCTGTACCAGAAAAATTAGATCAAGAAAGAAAAAAAACTGGGAAAGAAAACAAAATGCAGGTAAATAACAACAGAAAGAGCGAGAATGCTGTGGTGTGATCCATACTCAGCTCCCACGGTCCTCTTTCTGGATGTAGATGGCTCTCTTCATCACTGGATTTGGTTTGAATCATCTCATTGTTGAAGAGAGTCATGTCCATCAGAATAGATCATTGTGCAGTCTTCTTGTTGCCATGTATAATGATCTCCTTGTTCTGCTCATTTCATTCAGCATCAGTTCATGTAAGTCTCCCCAGGCTTCTCTTAAATCATCCTGCTGGTTGTTTCTTACAGAATAATAATATTCCATAATATTCATATACCATAACTTATTCAGCCATTCTCCAGTTGATGAGTATTCATTCAGTTTCCAGTTTCTTGCCACTACAAAAAGGGCTACCACCAAAGAGAATATTCTGAGTATACCATGAGAAGGGAAAATTCATTTGTTTTTTTCACTCTCACATCATACTGTTAACTTAGGAACTTATACACCCTAAAATTTTCAGGTCTACAAATAAATACCTCTCTAAGTTTTTCCTAATCTATATCTATGCAATTTCCTTTATAAACATAAGTGCAGGTTTTTTCAATTTACCTCTTTTGACTTCATCTTGTTAGTGTCAGTCCATATGGCTAGTCTGTCAAAGTCTTGTTGTAACCCAATTCTATAACCCAGCATTTAATTTCATTTTTCAGCTTTCTTTCTAGGTTTTAGGGGAACCATATCTGTAATTTCAATTGAGGAGGAAACTTTCAGTGGGGAAACTCTTTGATGATACAGATCAGCATCTTCTCTGCAAATTAAAGTCTTAGAAAGCTGTCTGAGATATTGGCTGGTAAAATAATTTTGCCAAAGCTTGATAATTGTGGAAACATGTATAGAAGAATTATACATGTTTAACATATACTAATTTACTTGCTGTATGGGAGAGTAAGGAGGGAGAAAGGAAGGGAAAAAATTTGGAACTCAAAGTTCTGCAAGGATGAATGTTGAAAATTACCTTTGCATGTATTTTGAAAAAAAAAATTATTTTAAAAAATAACTTTGCCAAGGTCATATAGCCCATATATATCAGAGGGGGTCTTCAACCCAGTTCTTCCTATCTCCATGTCTACCTTTCATTTTTCTATTATACTTATATTTAGGCCTTCATTCAAGTAATTGTCACATATGCTGAATAGGACACAGCCAATATAGGAACTGACTCATTGACATCTCTCCTCTCACATCAGAGGTCCTTATTACCTCTGGTCCTTCACAAACCGAGGTAAAGGGACTCACATGATGATAGGATTTAGATATGGAAGAAATGCTTGAGATCACCTGTTCCCAACCTGCTTATTTTACAGATGAGGAAATTGAGGTCCAGAGAGGTTAAATGACTATGTCAACCTCAAATATGTGACAAATGTGACTGACTTCTAGAATCAAGTAAAGCAATCACAACCCTGCCATCCAATTCCTTGCTATAACTAACTCTCTGGTCCTTTCTTTCTCACCCTCTTTCCTCTCACCATGGACATCATTTGTAGGAGCTTCCAAATGATGTTTTATGTACACAATATGCTACCTGTTACCACAGGAGTTACTACTTTGTCAGGGCACATTTATGACATTACTAATCTCAGCCTAGAACTTATAAACTTCAATAGCCAGCTAGCTTTCTCATTCCCTAATTTCAGGTACAACCTTTATCCCTTTTTATCATGTATCAAAGGAAGGCACTTTTACCTCCTAAATGCTGATGGGTTGAGGTAGAAGGTGGCAGCAACCTTGCAGAAGAGGGTTGATTTACCTTGACACCCACTTGAGGCAGGGGAGTAAGGGCAGAAACCACAAGTGTTGTGAAATGTGCTCCTCTCAACCAAAATGTGGGTATCTATGCATGTTTTGTAAACAGAAGTAGGAACAAAGGGAGCACTTGGTACACATCCCTTCTTCCCAAAAAATGGATCCTTTGAAAAGATGAAGACAAAGAAAGTTTAAGAGCCAATCAAGCCTTAAGTTTGTTAATTTTTTTTGGAGATTTGAGGATCTGGGAAGAGGTGGGCCTAGGTGAGGCAGTGGGTGAGGAAGAGACAGACTATCTGGCTCAATGAAAAGTAAATGGGGAAAGGACAAGCACATTTTCTCTTGCTGGAGACTTGGGATGATGGGAATCCCCCTAAGAGACCTTGAATCATGAAAGCAGCTGAGAGAAGAAAAGCATGAAGATGTTATGAGTGTTCAAGAGAGGTACATCTCTGTTATATTCTCCTTGACTATCCAGCTCCCAATAGCTGACCTTCTCTTTACTGCTGATCCCAGAGCAGCACTAATGCTGGAACACAAATCCCTTTCAGAATTACCCAATTTTGTAAGAAGGAGGAATTCACAAAATATTCACAGAGCTTCCATCCTGTTTATCCAACCCTCCCATCTCATACCTTCTGCCAAAAGGCAGAAGGCAGAATGGCTACAATAGTAATAATAATTCCTTTCTTTTCTGCAGCTTTTAAGCTGTGCAATTACCTTCTCAATCATCATCACAGACACTTACTAAATGTTAATTGTCCTAGGGCACTCCAGATTTCAAGGTCTCAATTTTTGATCTGAAAAAGGCCCTAAGTAGCTACTCATTGCCAAATTCTTGCTCACAATACAAATCAGAGCTGGAAACATAAGATTCAACAAATAGAGACTTCTAACAAGTTAAAAAGTTTAAAGTGAGTGCCATGGATAAAGTTAACATTTCTAAAGCTTAGAATACCACATACAAATCTTTTATGTACTCTGTTAAGTGATTTTTATAAAGGTAATATGATTTAAACATTTTTCTGCCCTACTTTTCAAGAAAAAAAAAAGCACCCATTTGTCCACATATTTAATTTTCTGTCTCTAGGCCATTGCTTTAACGCCATACTTCTCAACACTTTTATCCTTGGGGATCCATTTTAAAAATAGTCTCTGGCATAGAAAATAAATGATATTTACTTCCCCCTTGTCCACAGTGAGGTATATGTGGGTATCTTAGAGCAGCTATGTCAAACTTAAAATGGAAGCCACTAATCTATAGAATCCTTAGCAGAAGTCCCATAGTAATTTAATTTTAAAATACAATATTATATATGTTTTATTGTATTTATATTTAGTTTACTAAATATTTAAATATTTATATTTAGTTTATTAAATATTTATTAAATTATTAAATATTAAATATTTCTCAAATATACTTTAACCTGGTCAAGGCTCCATCTACAGGCTCCATTCCACAAGCTCCATCTTAAAGGGTGGCACTTCAAGTCATAGCTTCTGATGGCTTGAAAGAATTATAAATAAAACTTGTTCATTTTACTAAAAAAGTTTAGATTCCCCAGGGAATAGAAGTTGTGTTCATGAAGCCCACATATATGGGAAAGCAATAGCATCTAGGAGGTGGAAAGGCCATCATTCCTGGAGTAGGATTGAAATTAATGGGAAGGAAGGTCAGAGGTAGAGGCCTTGAGGGTAGAAGAACCCAGAGAGACCAGAGTCTGGAAGACCAGACAGTAGTAGCTGAGGGATTCTAGGCAGTGACTTAGGACCGAAAAGTAGCAGGATTACTGATTTTGTATTCATCCTCCATACCTCTAGAATCCTTTTTGACACTAGCTTCAATCCAAAATGTTTAAAGTAATCAAATTATGCAACTAAGGCTTGAGCTCTCATCTACCACTTCATCTAACAGACTAGGCAGGAATTATAAATTAGATAACAAAGCTTTTAATGAAGCCAGACTAGCAAAGCAAATAATAAGGAAAAACCAAGTAATAGAATTATACATCTCCACTACCTCAATAGATAAGAAGATATAATAATCTCTTATATTCTAATACTACCAATGGGAAAAAAAGAACCTCCCCTGTCCCACTTTTTCTTTATTTCCTTTTCTCTTTACCTTCTATTCTTCTTCTCCTTCTTTCTTCCCCTCCTCTACACTTCTTCCTTCTCTCTCTCCATCATTTTCTTTGCTCCCTCCATCTTTCCCACAATTCATGCTTATAGAGAAGCATCATGGTTGCATAGGGAATATATGATCCACAATGTCAGAGACAAGCTGTTAAATCTCTTCCTCTCTCCTTCACTCTTTCCTTCCCCTCTTCCTCCTCCTTCTTTGTCTCTCTTACTTTCTTTGCTCCTTCCCTTCCCCCTTTCCCACAACTCACGCTTATGCAGAAGTATCATGATGCATAAATAATATGATTTAGCCCACTATCTCAAACCCATGGTGTTATCTCCTCCCTCAAAGTTCTTGGGCTATTTTTGTGACTATCAACTTAAGCCTTCACTGCTTATTTTCCCTGCTCCCAACTATTTGACTAGCACTCCAGGTTTATCTAACCAATTATTATCTGTTAGCTTTTTACAAAAGGATATTTATTTCAAAAGATACAGAAATAGCAAAAGCATAAACATTTCACTCAAATGTTTCAAGGGCACATTCTCATCTCCTGAGATAGAAGGCAAAGAGTTAACTTGGTTTCTACCTAACCTAGGTCTCCCTAAATTCACTTCCAGGCATTGCTATCTGATGATCCTCATCCCAGCTATCCATTGGACTGAGATTAAACTTCTAAGGTCAGCAATGTTGGACTTGCTGCAAAATCTGGCATAACTTCTTAGACTCCTGGAGGTTCATTGTTCTTGGGCTTTTGAAACTCACAAGGTCAGAACCTCCAGATTAACATCCTTATCCTAAATCAAAAGAACAAATGCTCAGGATAAGGACTAAGACCTATTTTTACAGGGGATATCTTGACCTTGGAGATGAGAAGATCCAACGCCTCTTTCTTTGCTGCATTGTCTCTTGTCAGATGTCTCCAATGAAGAAGTCAAACTGTGAGCAGTTTAAGAGAATGGGTGAAACTCTGGTCAACTAATAACCCTAAAAGGTGTCCTAATTTCTGACTACCTAGCCAACTGAAAAAACTGTAATCACTAGGCCAGACCGACTTATAGGATATTTACATATACTCCAAAATCTCTGTAAGACATATAATTGTATGTCATCATGGCTCTCCTGAAAGCAGGAACATCCCTCTCCCTCCCTTTACTCTCCAAGCCTCTTCCACGTGGGAAGTAGTACATGTGTTAGTGCTGGATTACCAGTGGAACACTTATGTCTCCCAGTAACTAGCCCTGCCTAACTCTTATTCTGTTCTGCTCCCACAGCTGCCTTCCTCTGCACCTCCCAATCAACTAAATTCCAAATTTGCAAAATCTGTAACTTGTGCTCAGGCTTCTTCCTTAAAAGAAATGTTATGTCCTTTTTGTGAGAATGCCCCAGCCAACATGACTGGTGACTAATAAGAAACACACGTTTACTTCTTCTGTTCATCAAGCCAGAGCTATATATATTCATTCCTTCCTTTTGGAAGTCCTTCATATGCTTCAGTTAGATTAGGGCAAATTAATTAATTAATGTCACCTCCCACTATGTTCCCTCACAGCTAAAACTAGGGCCACGCAAATTAGTTTGAAGCTTCAATAAATTTTGAGAGGGGTAGTGGAGGGAAGGGAAGGGGTTGGGGCAGAGCCAGTGGTCTTGCCTTTCATACCTGTCACAACTGCAAAGATTCTTGACTTTCTTACATAAAGGAAGAGACATTGTAGAATCAGGATAACCATAGTTTAGTTTAGAGATCTATAGTTTCTTGTGGCTCCAAATATTGCTCAAGAAATTCAATAGCATCATATGGCTATATCACAGATATGACTGGAATGGCAAGAGAGAGAGCCAAGGATATCAACAGAAGACATCAGTGACCCTGAAGCAAAGAAAATGTAAAGAGTAGTCTGTTCATGTATGTTTTCTGGCTACACATGTTTCCTACATGTATGTATTTCATACATATTTACTAGGTATGTCCGTTATTCCTATACATAGTTTATGTATTTTTTAAAGAATAAGAAGAGCACAGATTTGTAGAAATTTTCTACTGCTATTATGCTATTTTATTGAAGTCCTTTGCTTTTAACCAACTGAATCCTTTGCTCATAAAAATAAAAAATAAAAGATAGAGGCTCATGAGCCATAGTTTTTTAGTGAATATATACAAAGTACTTTGAATTAGGGATAATTTACTCTATTTTTAATATAATATAGTATTTTTCCCCAGATAAATAAGAAAACTTTTAGCATTCATTTTATAAGATGTTGAGTTCCAAAGAAGATGAGCAGTTTGATCTAGTTTATACAAGCTATCATGTAAAACATATTTCCACATTAGGGGGTTATTTACTCCATCTGGACTCATGCATAAGTAGGGATAGAATACCATGGGAAGAAAGTATTTGGTACAACTTAAAGCATTATTTTAAAAAAAAGTGTCTCCTATTACACAGGAAATGGTGGCTATATTATTATAAATCTTGACCAGGAAAATCCAACCAGTTATTTTGGTTGTAATGATTTCTACACTGGTTTCTACACTGATGGAAATAGAATAAGCTGACAGAGATCCTAAATGCAAGGACCATTCATAAAGAGATTACTTCTATCCAGGAAGATGATTATGGGAGCTTTCTCAATGTCTAGTCTACTGTGAGATCCTATCCCATATGTTCCTACCAAAAAGCCTTTCTAACTAACTCCAATGCCTCCTATTGTGAAGGAAGATGGCTCCTAGTTCTTTCCTTTCTGGAAACTGAAACTACCTGAGAGGGTTCCACCAAAGCCTTATCTTCCGAGTATGATCTTCATCTATATAGCTGGGTTTTGGTCCTGTTCTCTCATAAGGATGGCAGTGCTCCGTATCTATGGTTTCCTGACCCTGGAAAAACTTAGGGATAAATTGGTTCATAGAATTTAAAGGTCAGAAATAACTTGCCCAAGCAGGAAAGAAAGCCTGGGGATAGGGGTAGCTTGTGTCCCAACCAAGCTAGCTATTCCATAATACACAAATGTGAGTGAGATCAGGAAACTATGTTCAAAGAGCCCCAGGGGCCAATACCAGGAAAGAAAGGGTCAGGTCACTCTGTGTTGTTCTTTGTTAGGTTATTTGACTAAAATGGCAGGTGCCACATATCTGAGAGCACTGGAGATTTGGATAATCTCTTCCTGATATCTAACAATAGCATGAACTTTTGGGGACCCTTTCTAAAGTAGGGGATAAAAGATCTTTGGGTAGTGGAGAAGTGCCTTTGACAAGGCAAGATAGATAAAGGATAAAGCCAAGGTTGAAGTAGCACCTGAGTCAACACTAGGTATAAAGCAACAGACCAAAAGTGGATTAACAGTGGTAAAAGTTCTTGCCAAAACAGACATAACACAGTTAGGAAAAGGAGCTAATAGGGACTTAATCTCCGAGTCTGGGTTCCAGATGTTGAAAGACCTATGGCATTTGGACTTATGTCTAGGAATATTAGTTCCTGTTTATAAAGAAGGCATAGCTGTAGCTCACCAGACTGCAAGTAACTTTAGGAAGTCATTTTAACTTCTATGTGCCTTAGTTTCTTCATCTGTAAAATGAGAATAATAGTAGCACCTACTTCCTAGGGTTGTTTTGAGGATAAAATGAGATAATATGTGTAAAGCACTTTACAAAACACAAAGCACTATATAAATGTGGTATTATAAATAATTAAAAAAAACTATTATTACTCTTTTTATCAAGGAGTTATCTCCTCCAACTTTATGTCATATGCAAATTTTATAAGCCAGACGTTTATGTTCCTAACCAAGTCTTCTGCAAAACTAGATTAATTGTAGAAAACTTAGGTTCTTTTTTTTTCCTTTTTTTTTTTAATTATATCTTTTTATTTACAAGATACCTGCATGGGTAATTTTTCAACATTGATAGTTACAAAACCTTTTGTTCCAATTTTTCCCCTCCTTCCCCCCACTCCTTCCCCCAGATGGCAGGTTGACCAATATATGTTAAATATGTTAAAGTATAAGTTAAATACAATATACGTATACATGTTCATACAGTTATTTTGCTGTACAAAAAGAATTGAACTTTGAAATAGTGTATAATTAGCCTGTGAAGGAAATAAAAAATGCAGGCAGACAAAAATAGAGGGATTGGGAATTCTATGTAGAACCTTAGGTTCTTTTGCAGAAGGTAGTTACTTCAAGAACCTAAGGTTTCTATAGTTATCCCTTATACCTTGTAATTTTCCCCATCACAGTTTTGATGTGCTACTGAGTGATATAACAAATTGAATGAGAATTTGGGGGGAGTTTTACAAAAGCCACATGTGACATGCAAAAGCCAGCAGATGACAGAGAAAAAGTTTAGAATGCATAAAATATATATCTAGGATTATGTAGCATCAACTCCAATTTTACAATAAGGTAAACACCCCATGATAGAACAAGAAAAATTCAGACTTCTTTTCTGGTACAAAGAGAGAGTAAAATAATTTTACACAGATTTTCCACTTTATTTCTCACTTTATTTGTTCTGTTTCCAGGTTAACTTATTTAATGCCTCTCCTTCACCTTCTTTTCAGTTGGAAAAATTGTTTTTTGTGCTTGGTCCTCAGTCCTCTTCAGGGTTCCAGACTTCCTCTACTGTGTTCTTCATCCTAAAAATTCACTCCAGCCCCCAAATTCATACACTGAGAATATTTTTTTCCCTTTTTCATCTCTCTCTTTGGTTAGATGATTCCTCTCCAAATTTCCATTTTAGGAGAAAATCCAGCCCAACCATATTTCCTTCCTCTCTAGGATATACCCCTGACTTTTTCTACCATATCCTTATCAACCTTTTTATCATCCTCTCTTCTTCTCTGTCCTTTCCAGTTTCCTTCTGTATGTTGTTTTTTTTCCATTAAACTGTAAGTTTTTGAGGAAGGAATTATCTTTCTTTCTGATTATATTTGTATTTCCAGAGCTTAGCATAATGTCTGGCATATGGTAAGTAATTAATTAAATGCTTGTTGACTGATTGGTTTAATCAAATATAACTGGGATAAATATATTAGAGGGACAAGAAGATGTATGAAGTATGATTTACAATGCGGTACTACCCTCCCATAGGGATGAACTCATCCCCTAGAATTTCAATAATCCTTGTATCACCTACTGCTCAAGGAAAGTGCTTTGTAAATTATAAATAAATATATAAAAATGAACAATTCCTAATGTTTCTTTGTCTTTATCATCTCCTTTATAAAGATAAAAATATATAGATAAATAAAAATAGAAAATATTAGACATATTTGGTTTACAGAGAAATTTCTCTCACCTCATTAAAAAGTGGGAGAGGAAAAGGGAAAAGGAAAAGAATAGGTTAAATAGAAGGGAATACAGAAAAAATAAGGGAAAAGTATAAGAAATGGAAAGGGACTCAAAGGAGGTGGGAAGGATTCTAAAGAGGGAAAGCTGCGTGAGGCAAGTGGTGCCCATAAGTTTAATACTGGGGAGGGGGGTAAGGGAGGAAAGAAAAAGAAAAGCATAATCTGGAGATAATAAAATGAAAGAAATATAGAATTAGTAGTTTTAACCATAAATGTAAATAGGATGAACTCTCCCATTTGAAAATAGAGGCTGAGCACTCACACATGTGAAATCTTTGGGGGCCTTAATACAGTAGTTGCATGTTGGTAAAGTCCTTTAGATGCCTTTCTCTGCAGAGACCATTGTGCTGGTTGCATCATTATGATATGGATTTGTAACCAGAGGAGCCTAAATTTAAAAACTAGGCTTCTCTTCTTACCATCTATAAAACTCCGAATCAGTCACATCCTCCCGGAGTCTCAGTTTCCTTATTTGTAAAGTGAGTGAGTTGGATTAATCACTGTTCAATTTTAAATCTGTGATCCTATGAATTGTGACTCTGAGGTCTCCTCAATGAGATTTCTGATCATGCACAAAAGACCAAAATGGGATTTCTTGTATATTCTAATACAATGCTTCTAAGGTTTTCCTTATATCAGGTTACCTACAATCTAGATAAATGTGTTTTTTAAATGAATTTTAACATCAAAGATTAAATGACCCTTTAAATACTGTATCAAATTTGGGAGAAAACTGGCCTACTAGCAGATAACATAGAAAAAAAAATGAAGAAATGGATAAGGGCATTAAATCAAAATGGATAGATTCCTAAAGTTTAGTTTTGCAAAAACCTTGGTGGCTCTTGTGCTATGCTAGGAGTTATTGTGCAGAATCTATTACTGGTGTTATTATTGGATTTGACTAATGATTTATTCTTTCTCCAGAATTTTTAAAACCCTAGGTTGCAATAATATTATCATGGAAATGCAAGGGAGACAATGAATTGCAATTTATTGCTAAGCATAAAGAAATAATAAGAAAAATAGGAAATATAATTTGAATTTTAGTGCAAATAATCAATATCAAGGGTATAAAGACATTATTTTAGAAAAAACACAATATGAAATTAATAAATTGTTGGAAAAACTCAGATCTGTATATTTATATGAATTTTTTCTTACTTTTTTCAGTGTAGACATATATTGTCATCTGTACAGGAAAAATGGATTTAAAATGCCTATTGGCCAAACTATCCACAACATCCTTCTCTTCTTCATTCACCTCAGTCATACTTCTAGTTTGCTCATCTCTTCCCACCTGGAATATTGTAATAGCCTCCTCTTTGATTTCCCTGGCTCAGGTCTCTCCCCATTCCACTCCATCCTCCACACAGAGGCCAAGTATTTTTTTCCTTTTTTTTTTTTTCTTAAAGCTTTTTATTTTCAAAACATATGCATGGCTAATTTGACTACATTGACCCTCACATAGCCTTGTGTTTCAGATTTTCTCTTTGGCCCCCAACTTCTCCCCTAGATGGCAAGCAATTCAATATATGTTTAAAAAAATACATTAAATATGTATAAACATATTTGTACAATTCTCTTGTTGCACAAGGGAAATCAGATTAAAAAGAGAAAATAAATGAGTAGGAAAACAAAATGCAAGCGAACAACAACAAAAAGAGTGAGAAAGTTATATTGTGATCCTCATTCAGTTCCCACAGTCCTATCTTTGGGTATAGATGGCTCTTCATTACACAATCATTGGAACTGGCCTGAATCATCTCATTGTTGGAAAGAGCCATGTCCATCAAAATTGATCATGGTATAGTCATGCACAATGATCTGGTTCTGTTCACTTCACTCCCCATTAGTTCATGGAAGTCTCTCCAGGCTTCTCTGAAGTCATTCTGCTGATTATTTCTTATAGAACAATAATATTCCATAACATTCATATACCATAACTTATTCAACCATTCTCCAACTGATGGGCATCCATTCAGTTTCCAGTTTCTTGCCACTAACAAAAAGGGCTGCCATAAACATTTTTGCACATGTGGATCCCTTTCCCTCCTTTAAGATCTCTTTGGGATAAAAGCCCAGTAGAAATGCTGCTTAGTCAAAGGGTATGCACAGTTTGAACATAGTTCCAAATTGCTCTCCAGAATGGTTGCATCAGTCCACAACTCCACCAACAATGTATCAGTGTCTCAATTTTCTCACATCCCCTCCAACATTCATCCTTGTCTTTTCCTGTCATCTTAGCCAATCTGAGAAGTGTATTGTGGTATCTCAGAGTTGTCTTAATTTGCATTTCTCTGATCAATAGTGATTTCGGGCACTTTCTCATATGATTAGAAATAGCTTTAATTTCTTGATCTGAAAATTGTCTGTTCATTTCTTTTGACCATTTATCAATTGGAGAATGGCTTATATTTTTATAAATTTGAGTCAATTATCTACATATTTTAGAAATGAGGACAAAGTATTTTTTCCTTAAACACAAGTGTGACTACATCATCTCTTCACTCAATAAATTCCAGTGTCTCCCTATTACCTCTAGGATCAAACATAAATTCCCCTAACATTTCAGGCTCTTTCATAACTAGTTTTTTCTCTATTAATTTTTCAATCCACCTTTACTGATCTAAGCATTGTTCCACGCAAATATCATTCCATCTCCTATTTCTGTATTTTAAAATTTACAATCTCCCATGCTGGTAATGTACTCCCTCTTCACTTTGACCACTTGGAATCCTTAATTTTCTTTAAGGCTTAACTCAAGCACTATCTTCTATGTTAAGCCTTTCCTAAACTAAGGCATCTCAGAGGTGGATAGAGTACTAGATCTGAGTTAATTCTTTTCTCAAATACTTAATAGATGGATGACTCTGATCATGTACTCAACTTTTGCTTGCTTCAGTTTCCTCATCCATAAGATGGGGATAATAATAGCACCTATCTTCCAAGGTTGTTGAGCTAAAATGAGATAATTAGAAAGCACTTAGAAAATGATACAAAATCTTGTTATTAATTGTTATTTTTGTTAATATTATCTTCCAATGTGGCTTTTTGTGTATTTTGTATATACATACATATACATATATGTATATGTACATATACATATACATATATGTATATGCATGTGTCCCCCTTTAACATGTAAATTCCTTGAGGTCAGGGATTATTTCACATTTCTTAACTGTTTTTAATGATGGCCCTCATGTAAAAAGGGAAGGATACCATGATTAAAAGATAAGATGTATAGTTATCCCTTTCACAACACAACTTTCTCCGTCACAATTTTTTATATGTCAGGATCAGCATAATAAATTAAATGTGAAATTTATGGGGAATTTTACAGAAGACACAGACCAAATATTCACCCAAATATTATAGTTTGATACTATAGATACTCCATAAGAGAACAAGAAAAAATTCAGACTCTTTCTCTGGTGCAAAGGGAAAGCCAAAAATTTTTACATGGATTTTCCAGATACTCCTAAATCCCACAATGTGAAAGGGATAACTGTACTAGCAGTGTATCAAGAGAAGGATTAATATATCAAAGAATAGCATATGGATAGCTCAGGCATTATCTTTGTATTCCCAAAATATAAAGAAACTTAGAACAAAGGGCAAAAGACCATAACCATCATCCCTACTTAGTGCCTATGCAGAAATCAGAGACACTTTTGTCCAGTTTAATAAAAAACTCAACCTGAATTGTATTCAGCTTGGAGTTTTTTCTGTAGTAAATTCCAGGATGAAAGCAAGCGCCTAAGAGAGAATCCCATCTTTTTTAGGCTTAGACCTGAATCAAAATCCAAAATTCTTTCAGGGACAAGGTCTTGGACTTTGACTTTCATCATCATCAATAACAACAATTATAATAATAACCTGAAGTCGTCTTCCTTCAGTCTCTGCCCTAGAATCACACCCCTTCACTTCCCATATCATCATCATCTTTGAAGATCCTTGCACAAAGAGATGTTGGACAAACCAAAAATGTCAATCTATCTAAATGCAGTTCTTAGAAATAGTTTTCTTTATGATCAGCAGGATGATTTCATAAAGGCTTGGAAAAATTTATATGAAGTGAGTAGAATCAGCAACAGCAAGATTATAGGGTCATCAATTCTGATGGACGTGGTTCTTTTCAACTATGAGATGATTCAGTCCAGTTCCAATGATCTTGTGATGAAGAGAGCCATCTGCACCCAGAAAGAGGACTGTGGGGACTGAGTGTGGATCACAACATAGTATTTTCAATGTTAGTGGTAGTTTGCTTTTGTTTTTTTCTTATTTTTTTTCCTTTTAGATCTATTGTTTTTTATGCAACATGATAATTGTGGAAATCTGTATAGAAGAATTGCACATGTTTAACATATATTGGATTACTTGCCACCTAGAGGAAGGGGTGAGGAAAAAAATTGGAACACAAGGTTTTAAGTTCAAAGTTGAAAATTATCTATGCATGTGTTTTGAAAGTAAAAAACTTTATTATAAAGAAGAAAGGAAAAGAAAGTTACTTTTAAGTGATCATTTCTGAGATATAAAGATGTTGCCACAAGGTGGCAATAGATTATGGTTAAAGAATTTCAGAACTGGAGTAGTCATTGAATACTAGTCAATTAACTCAGATTTTTAAAATTAGAAAAAGTATTAGAAGTCAGCCTTGTTATTTTACAGATTAAAAAAAAAAACAGGTTCAAGCAAGTGATTTGTGCAATAGTTACTTGGCAAGTTCATCACTGACTCCTATTCTGTCCATTGCTCTTCTTATCATACTAACAAACTTTTTGTTTCTGGCAAAAAAAGGAAAATGTTACAATATGATGCAGGAAATCTTTTGACAAAATCTCACATATTACCTTCATGTCCAGAAAGAAAGAACTGACATTGAGAATAGCTCCATATGGTGGATTTGGAAGTGATTAAATGACTAATTGACAATTTGGGGTGGGGGAGGTCTCCTACAGAGTCTTCTAGGAATAAAGAAGGATATAAATAGTTAGAGTATTATAGAATCATAACTGTATAGTCAAACAGAACCATAACAGATCTGCCTTGTAAGGAATGGTTGAAGGGACTGATTGTTTTTATTTTAGAAATGACGTAGGGGAAACAATGCAGAAGTCTTGAAGTTTTTAAGAGAAATTAGATTTGTTCTGCTTTGCCCCAGCGAGAACAAAGAAAATAGGAGCAATGGGTAGAAGTACAACTCAATATAAGGGGGAAAACTTTCTAATAATTAGAACTCTCCAAAAATGGAATTAGCTACTTCTAGAGGTAATAAATTACACTATCATCATAGATACATTTATAAAGTATTTAATGCAACATTATATCTGAGCACTTAATAAATGTGTGTCCCTATTCCCTTTTCTGCTTTGTCTTAAAACAAAAATTGGATGATAAATTGGCGTAATGATAAGAGTCAATTGTGGGGATTCTTGTGCAAACATTAATTGGATTAGTTGACTCTGATGTCCTTTCAAATTCTAATATTCTTTGGTTCTGCTTTTTAGTTTCAAAAGTTCCTTTGATCCTGACACCCTATAACCCTTTAGTCTTTTTTTTCCAACTATGAAAAATTGACTTTATCTCCAATCCTTCTTCAATTTTTTCATTAATATATTGTAGAATTAAAAGAAATGAAAATAATTAATGAATAATCAAAATTCAGAAAGAAACACAGCAGTCCAATGTCTGATATCCAGCAACAAAATACTGGGAACCCTGCCTACTTGACAAGAAGTACTAGGAAAATAGAAAAGTAATTTGGCAGAAAATAAGTTTAGAATTATATTTGCAACATATATCATAATAACTTCCAAATGGGTGTGACCTAAATATAAAAAGTGACACAATTTTTACTTTTTTGATGGTTTTTTTTTTATTTTCCCAAACACACATAAAGGTAGTTTTCAACATTTGTTTCTGCAAGACTTTGTGTTTCAAATTTTTCTCCCTCTCTTCCTTATTTCCCCCTTCCCCAAGACATCAAGCAATCTGATATAAGTTAAATAAGTGCAATTCTTTAAAAAATATTTCCCATATTTGTCATGCTATGCAAGAAAAATCAGAGTAAAAGGGAAAAAATCCATAAGAAAGAAAAAACAAGCAAACAAACAAAAAAGATGGAAATACTATATATCTTTCGATCCACACTCAGTCTCCATAGTTCTCTCTCTGGATGCATTTGGCATTTTCCATCTCAAGTCTATTAGAATTTCCTTTAATCACTGCTGAGAAAAGCCAAGTCCATCGCAGTTGAGCATCCCATAATCTTCTTGTTACTGTGTATAATTCTCTTGGTTCTACTCAAAATAAGTTCAAGTGACATAATTTTTTAAAAATTGAGTAGAACAGATCTATGGTTAGAAGAAAATTTCATAACCAAAGAATCAATGAAATAAAAAGTAAAATAAAACCAACTATCTTGATTATATAAGTAAAATCAATATAGCTAGAATAAGATGAGAAACTGGTAAAGGGGGTCTTTAAATTAAAGATCTGTGAGAAAAATCTATACTCAAGATACCTAGAGCACTAAAATCAATAAATAAGGATGAAGAAAGGAAACCGTTGACTAGAAAAATCTTTTATCAAATATTTCTGCTAAGAAGCTGATATGCAGTTTATAATGGGAGTTAGTATATCCCTGTGTACACACACGTCTGTATGCATGCATATATGTGACAGCACAATAAATTGTATAGAAAATTGGTATTGAATCAGGAAGATCTAGATGGTACAATGAAAGAGCACTAGCTTTGAAGTCATAAGTTTCCATTGGTTTCAAATCTATAGGTAAAGGTATATTCATAGATCCTTGAAGCCCTTTTGTCATAGTTTCCTATCACTGAACCCTGTGAGATGTGGGAGTGTGACCTATGTCAGGATGTAAGGCATGACTATTGCTAGCATATGACAGAGCCTCACAAACATCTATTAAGTACCTATTCCTGGTAAAGGGACAGAAATATGAATACAGATATGATACATTCTGCTCTCAGGAAACAATATAATAGGAGAAATATGTGTCCAAATGCTTATGAAATAAGTCAAAGTGAAATAACTGCAAAAGAGAGATTAAAACAAATTATAGAGGGAGAATATTTTTATTTAGGGGTAAGGAAAGAGATGTCAGGAAAGGCTTTGTGGAGAAAATGCCACCTGAATTAGACCTTGAAGAAAATGAGGGACTTTGTAGGGGAGTAGTCCATTCATGTGTGAGAGTTTGATCAAATATGTAGACCTTAAAAGATCAAGAAGAAAATATAAAAAAGAGAAAATTCTAGTTAGCCTAAATAATAAAGGCATTATGATAAATAGAATGATGAACTTAAAGTCAGGAAGATCTGTATTCAAATCCCATCTCTGTGGCTTATTAAATTTATGACCCTGAGCAGGTCATTTAACTTCCTGGAATCTCAGTTTCTTCATGTATAGATGAGAAAATTGGAATAGAGAGGCTCTCAGAATATTTCCAACTCTAAATCTATGATCCTATGGTTTACAGTTAGTTTTTTTTTTAATTTCCAATTTATCTAATCCTCTAATTTTTACTATTTCCTCTTTTGTGCTTATTTTTGGCTTGTTGGCTTTCTCATTTTTTAAAATGAAAATTCAGTTTATTAATATTTCCTTGTATTTTTTAAATATCTGTTTATAAAGATATGGGCTTTTCCCCTCTGAGGATTGCCTATGCTGCATCTGAGAAATTTTGGTATGCTTTTTGATCATTAACATTTTCTTTCACAAAATTAATTATTTCTATGGTTATTCGTTGATATATACTTTATTTACGATTTCATTGTTAAATCTCCATTTGAGTCTGTGCTTTTTAATTAAGTTCCTTGAACTGATTATTAATTTTTTTTCCCTACCAGTTCCTCTCTGCTTTCATGCAGTGAGTGAGGGGACAGAGGTATATTGTTATGAACTTTACATGCTCTCCTTCCTTCAATTAGTCAATAAGCATTTATCAAGTACCTACTCTGTGATAAGTATTGTGATTACAAAAGTCAAATAGTTCACAAGGGACAAAGGATAACAGATTCAAAGGACAGATACCTTTCTTAATTTGGGCACAGTTTAATGGACACCTAAAATATAGTGTCATTTTTGTAGAGTTGAGATAAGTTGAAATACAGAAGTTTTTATCCCTCTTTAGAGCAATCCGAGAAGCATCTATTAGACTCCACAAGGATAGATAAATAGGATTATTGAGCTTGGAGAAGAGAAGATTGAGAGCACCAAATGATAGCATTAAAGCCTCCAAAAAGTCAGAACTTTGGCCTCTTTCAACTTCCATTAAGGAATTGATTCAGCCTTCATTGTAGCAAGTATACTGAGTGATGTAGGAGAAAAGAACAGAGAGTGAATATTATGGGATTCCTTGTAATTCTCTTGAGATTATTTCTAGGTGGTAATTATCAAATTCTATGGGAAAAAGATGGAAGGGATAGCTCATTAATATAATAACTTATTTTTATATCAGAGGACTAAAGGCGAAGCATTCTTCTTGCCACACTTTAAAAACAGTTGTATAGATATGGATTTAGAGGGAAAGATAGATCAGATGTTATCACTAACTTGTTTGGCTATTCTTTTGTGTTTCACATGAAGTGTACAAAGGTTCCAAGGAGTTACTGGGAAGTGTTAGCAATATAAAAAAGAATAATAAAAAATAGAAAATAGAAAAAAAAAAAGAATAGATAAAGAATAATAATAAGGCTTTTAAAAACTGGTTCTATAATTCCTGACTGTGCTTGTTAATCTGTGTGTTACTCTAAGCAATTTATTTCCCTTCTTTGGGTCACAGTTCCCTTGTGTGTACAATCAGAGAATTGAATTACATTACCGAAGGTCCTATTGCAAAGGTATACAAAAAAAAAGCAGCTTTAAGGTCTAGGGTGGAGAACCATTCTGTGACTGCTTCATTAATTGCCCTGAAGTCCTGCACCATGCATAACTCTCCATTCAGTATTCGTGCAGAAAGAAGTGGGGTATTGCAGGGAGACTCTGGAGGTCTGAGAAGAGAAAATTGGGTCCCCATTAAATTACGCCCCCAAAAGGGAACAGGATAGGAGGGGATAATAAGAAATGAGTGTTTAAATGACAGGTCACCAAGCTGACGAGGCAGAGGGAAAGTCTCAAAACAGTTCTTAAGTCCCCCTGCAATCCCCACTCTATGGGAGGAACAGTAAGTGAGACCAGAGTGCCAGAGCAAGAAGGAAGAAGTCCTCCCATTGCCACATCTAGGGATAGGGTTCTGATGTCATGGTGGAGCAAGGGGGAGCTTGACCAAGCCCCAAACTCCTGCAGGAGGGTAGGGAATTGGCAGAGAGGGGGGAAGGGGAACTTGTCCCCTGTAGGCAGTCCCTCCTCTAGTGCTCCTCCTGCTTGAACTCAAGACAAGGACTGGGGAGTTTCCTCAAACAGTTTCCATGACACCTAAAGCATGAATCTCTGTGGTTCCCAGAAATGTCAGCAGCCAAGAGACTGTTTTTTAAATCTCGCTTTAATTCTGCGGCCTCTCTCCTCATTGCAGCTTGTTCCCTATCATTAAAGACTACAACAGCTGTTTCTAAGAGAGAAATTTGAGGGACTAAACCTGCTTCTGCAGCTTCTTTCATATATCTGGGGTAGATTGTTTAATATTAACATCTCCCCAGGACAGATCCCCCCAAAAAGCTGGGTGGGGTCCTTAGAGTAATGGCCAGGTTTTTCTGCAGCCTGGGAGAGATTTGACATTGAAAGAGGTACCTCTGCTCTGAATGTATCTTCCTGAAAGTCTGCTGCTTCTCGAGAGGGCACAGGTTAAAATCAGTATCCTAAGGAGGAAAAAAAAAAAAAAAGGCTGGAAGTCTCAGGATCTGGTTCTGGTGAGGGACATAGAGTTAAAGAGATATTGCCGGACGTAAGGTCCTGTTCTGGAAGAGATTCAGAAGCCTCCTTATAGGAGGTGCCCATATCCCTAGAAGAAAAGGAAGGAGGGAGTTTGATTTCCTTCCAGCAAATTTATGCAGCATCCTGCAATGCTGTCTTAATTTGAGCTTTTTAGTTTTGAGATCTTTTAAGCTGAATTTGTCTCTGTTTTTTAGAGACTTTCTAAGGGAGAATCCTTGGGGAGAGATTGTCCCATTTTGCCACAAGTCCCAGATTTCCTAATTCTATAGTGCCTTGTCCATCTTTAAGCATCCCTAGATGCTTAAGCAGATTTCCTGATTTAGGGAGCTTTTGTCAGACCACAGGAATTCCCATTTTCAGGCATCCCTGAAAGAATTCTGCTTGAGCCTGGAGCTCCAATGATGACCCAAATTTTTCTTGGGAATTTTCAGGTGTTCTAGCTATAGAATAGACAAGTAAAGGCTTTACCTTGGCCAGATCCCTGTACTCGGCCCTGTATACTCGGAGATCCCTGTAATGGGCCCACCAAATGATGAAGTGCAAGAATAGAGGGAAAGAGATCCCCTAACAGCAATGGGATCTAGAAAGACAGACTTCTTAGTGGACAAGGAATATATCAAAAGTTACACTAAGAAAAAATATCTGCAGCAGTGGGCAAGGTCCTATTAAGATGTCTTAGAAGATAGGTTTGACCAACTCTTGGTTACATCAGGTACATCTTGGCCTGGGGGTTGGGGACTAATTTGAGCCACTCAATAGAGGACTATTGACTATAAGATGTCCAATTGAATGAAATCACTTAATTTCGAGTTTGAGCCACTCAATGTTGTTATGTCCCAAGCCTAGATTTCTAATTGAATAGAGATTACTTATCTTGGGAGTTTCCCTTATGGACAGAAGAATGTGGCCCCTCCCAAGAGGCTGGATGAGTTTGAATCTCAGGAATTACCTCCCAAAAGGAGGACAAAGTTTCAGGGCCCCTCCAAAGGTTAAAGGAGACATGATTTAAATCAACACCACTTAGTTGCCCTGCCCAAATGCTACTGAATTTGGCCAAAAATTTCTATATAAACCCAAATCCCAGTAACATATCCTTTGTCAGTCCAAATGACGATAAAATATTTGCCTTCATCAGTTTCACACATTTCTGGAGAGAACAAAATTATTTTAGAAAAACAAAGCAAAAAAGGAAACATGAAGGAGTGATAAGAGATAGGAAAGGGGGAACCCCATTGGTCCCATGAGGCGCAGTGTCCCCTGTAAATAAATTTACAGGTCTGAAAACTTAGATTTATAAAAGGTTTATTGTAGAAATTTGGAAGTAAAGTTGAAGGTAGAAAGAAGCCAGGGCCAAAGGTGGTCGCTGGGTGGGCAGGAACCCTTACATGGCTGGAAAAATACCATGTTTTGGGGGGAAGGGCTCCTGCAAAGAGAGAGCTCCAGCTTGGCTCTTTTATAACTAAAAGGGGCTTGTGGGTGATGCCCCAAGTTCTTGGCAGGTTTTTCAGATAAGGAAGAAACTGTGGGGGATTGGAGAAACCTGAGCAAATAGTGGGGGCTGAAAAACCCAAGCCAGCTCAGATCCAGTGGGGGCTGGGCCCGGATATTCAAAAGGGTGCTTTTTGACCAGGATTTGTGAATCAAAGGTCAGCCATGGGGGTTGGGAAATCAGAAAGGAAATCTTAAAGGGACCTCAACCCCCATCATTTCCCCCCTTAAACAGTTAAGACTTAAATTCATTTAAGAAAAAACAATTGGGGTCAGTATCCTTCATTTAAGGCAAGGTTGAAGATTTTCTCCAAAGATCTTCAGAGTAGCGGGGTCCCCTCTTCTTGTTCCCCCCTCAAACCATCAGCTCCAGATGCATGTGGGAAAAGGGGCATCAATCTCCTCTTAACTGCTTCAAGCTGACAAGTGTCATAGAGATTTGAGTTTCATGCCAGGAGGTGAGGCGAGGTGTGGGGGATGGCAGCAGGGCATCTAGGGGGTGTCCCAGTCAGTTGTCCAGTCAATGTTCTCCAGGCTGAAGGCCAGCTGAGAATCCAAAGTTTGAAGCCTAGAGAAAACAGATCTTGGGAACAGATTAAAAGTGGAGTGTCATCCAGGGTGGAGATGGTGACATTCAGGAGAATGGGGCCTTTAGCAAGAAATGCATCAGGTCCCTTCTGTGGGCTGTTTGTCTGATACTAATGGCCCATCTAACTATCAAAGAGAAATAGAAGAAAATGCTGAGAGAAAAGATTATTTGTAGCCTAACTCTTTCACTCTTAATTTCCAAGAAAGCTAATTTCTCCTGGGGTTGGGATTAAAGGGTGTGGACTCAGAAGTCAGAGGAGGCAAGAGGCCTTAATATCTAGTAGATTTAATGAACCACTGCTCTTTTGTAAGGCAGGGTCTAGGGATGGGTATATCCCCAGTTGTCAGGGCTGCAGATCAAGATAAGAATGCAGTTTAAGGTCTTGGAAATGTTGGAAAAACTGTGCTGTTTTTCTTTAAAATAATAAAGTTGGTCCCTCAAAAAGCAAAGTTCCTGAATCTTTTCCTTCCTAGTTTTCCCCACCCTTTATGGGGGAGGAGTGAAAGGAGCCAGAGGGAGTACACAGTTTCAGCGTAGCCTACCCAGCTTACTGGCCCCTGAGGTGTTCAGGCTGTCCTGAGATAAAAGGGAAACAAGGCTAGACCTCAAATTCCTACCACGGAGCAGGATGCTGGGGAGTCATGTCAACCCTTGTGGTGTTTGCTGTGATGGGAAGAAGGCAGTTCCTCCTGCTCGAATTCAGGACAGAGACTAGGGTCTTCTAAAGCTTAAGTCTAGAAGAGATTTGCATTAAAAGGGCACCTCTGCTTCTGAGTGTCTGGAGGCAGGAGTTGCCCTGAGAAAAGAGGAACTGAGTCTCAGATGAGCGAGATAAAGGGAAACCAACAGGTGTTAGAAATCAGTTTTGTTCTTACAGATCTCTATTAGTTGTTCAGTAACAGGCAGATGACCAGGCTAAATACTTATTTGCCCAAGCATTTAAGATACAATGATTACATATAATCAGACTGGAAACAGCAAGGTATGACATAATTGAATTGCATTAACAATTTCTATGGACTATTGCTCTGATCTTAGAAATTGGTTACAGAAGGAAAAAATGCAAGAACATAAATTCTAAACAAATATTTATCATAACCTTATATTGATAACAGTAAGAAATTTGTCTCAAGTAGATGTTTCATAAGTGAACATTATTCATACAAATCAGTTTGCTTTTAAAATACCCAATGCAATACAATCATACAATAAATTTATACAGAATGTCCAATTCCACATAAGAAAATTCAAGAAGTTGGCAGTTAAACTTTTAGAAATAAATCCTACCTAAGTATGGATGACATTCACAGAAACCCAGGCTAAGTTTGAATTTTATTGCTCTTTCCCAACCTTGTTTGCTTCAAAGGGGCTAGCTTTGGTGGGTGTGCCTCCTAGCAGCAGGGAGGCCCTGTCAAGGTGGGTGGAGATAGATTAGTTAATCTGTTCAATTGAGTTTATTGAGAGGCAGTAACCGGACCCCAACTCTATAGCTTTCATTCCCTTTAGGCATCCCTAAGAGAGAGAGAGATTCGACAAAAACTTTTAATTTTTGCCTCTATTCCGCAGAGCTATATTGTAAATATATCCAGCTGGAGCGTTTTGAGCTCCAGACAGTATCAATCAAGTCCCAGGAAATTGAGCTGTCCACCTTGCCAATAGAGGGTGGGGGATTTGTGTTACCTCATGAAAAGTAAATCAGGAAGACTGAAATAGAGGCAAGAGCAATCAAACTATTGGAGTAGGTCTCTAGAGAGATGAAATAATCAGTGGAGATAGCATCTTGATAAAAGATTCCAATAGCTTGGGATGGGAGAGACATTCTGCTATTCTAAGCCTAATACTCTTATCAGGTCTAATGATAAAGAGGCTTTTCAGAACAGAGAAGCAGGAGAACTGAAGTGTGGCTGAGTCAGGATAATTAGGAAAGTGAGTCAGGACAATAAAACAAATAAACCAGACTAAAACTAGAAAATGCAAGGACTTGTGGCAAGAACCAGTTTCTCCCCGATAACCCCAGAATTATTAGCATCAAACAGTATTCCTCATTCAGTGAGACACACAAGCTTCCCTGTTCAAATCTTTGCAGTTGGGGGGCATCTCTGCCAGAGATGGACAGTCTTTAGGTCTTGGTCATTTGTGCATTTAACTCAACCTCTGTTGAATAGCAGTGCTCAAGGCAATCCTGCTGCCCTAAGAGGGCATCCCAAGTCTGTCAGGGGCTCCAAGAGGAAAAATGGAGTTGAGAAACTCCATTCTCTCTCTTGATAAAACAGGAGCTGCTGGGAGACAGATTTCTGAGTAAATTATGCAATTAGACCAAGACAGGCCACCCCAAACCACTAGAGTCCTGATATTGAAATGCTGAAATAATAATTAAGGAACTGGGATAACAGGAGGGGAGAAACAGATCAGAGAGGCTGCCAATCCCAGGACAGGTGTCTGATTTCTGGTTGTTTCTAAAGAATAATCCCAAAGACTAAATAAGGGATTTCAAAATTAAAACATAACCCAGCAAATCATAGTCTAGTAAATTTTAAGCAAAGAGTAAAATAGTTTCCAATTCAGCCTGAACTTAATGAAATAATACATCAGTTTTTCCCAATTTCCTGACCAGCTGAAATCTGTTTTCCTTCCTCCTGTTTACAGAAATTATCAAATCATACATAACAGACTAGTAAATTTCCTGAAACAGCAGTAGTCAAACAGTTTTATACAGCAATAGTTAAACAGTTTCTTTCATACAGAGCAATAGTCAAACAGTTTTATACAGCAGTAGTTAAACAGTTTCTTTCACACAGAGCAATAGTCAAACAGTTTTATACAGCAATAGTTAAACAGTTTCTTTCATACAGAGCAATAGTCAAACAGTTTTATACAGCAAGAGTTAAACAATTTTTTTCATACAGAGCAATAGTCAAACAGTTTTAGCAAGTCCCCCGGTTTTAATGAGTCTTAAAAAAAAAAAACAGATCAATTAATTTGAAGGCGGGATTATCTCAGAACCTTTTACAAGCCAAGCCACTCTGCAGAAGGTGGGTGTGGAGAAATCCCACATCGCCCCTCCCTACTCTATTAGAACAGGCAGGGGGAGAGGGAGGGGAAGGCAGCTAGCACTTATGCAGAGAATAGTGGGTCAGCTCCTACCCCACCCATCCTTTAATGAGTAGGGTGTGGGGAAGTTTGGAGCAGTTAGAAAAGTCAGACCCTAATTGGAGATACTCAACTCCAGAAAAGAAAGTGGGGGTTGGGTGAGTAGAGAGAGATTGGAATTCTATATAGAATTCAGGTGTTAATTAACCCATTCTCTAAAAGCCGGCTTGAGGGAGAATCTATTCTTATTCTATATCCCTGGGCTTCCTGGACTGAAATGCCAGAGAAGTTGAGGCAAGAAAGAGATCAGTTTAAGGAAACTGAGGCAGTAAAAAAGAGAGAACTATAGCACATCAGAACAGAGAAAGAGTCTAGAGAAGCACCAAATTAAAAGTAGTTAAGGAGTGTTTTTTAAAAATAGTTTCAATCTCTCTTTTAATTCACCTCCTGCCTGCAGTCGGGATGAGGAAAAAAAAAATAGAAAAAAAAAAAAAGAAAGAAACTATTCTCACTCGCTTAACAATTAATTTGCCTTGATTCGGAATTTTGTTCCCCAGCCAAAATTACAAAGGTCTCCTTTCTGAAGTTCTAGTCTGGCCAGGACTAAAACTAGAAAGGGAATCTTTAATTGTTGGCAGGGGGCATAGAATAACAATCGAGAAAAATAGGAGAGTGCGCTAGGAGCTCCTGGACCAAGAGAAAAGTCAGGAGTTCCCACCTGCAAGGTTAGATAGAAGAGACAGAGAAAGGCTGAACAGTTTAAATTCTCTATCTAGACTTTATCTGTCCAAGAGCAAGTAAGTATTCCCTGAGGCTTAGAAAAAAAAAAAAAAGGGCAGTTTTAAAATCATGAAAAAACCTCGTAGTGAAAGGCTGCTACAGTGAAAAGCTATGATTAGAGGCTCTGTTCTAATGCAGGATGACTAAATCAGAGAAACCGAGTTCCATTTTAAAATGTATCGAGCAAGCTAGTTCTCTGAGAGGGATGAAAGCCTTGGCTCCTTTAAGAGCCAGGTAAAAGCTATGGGAGGGGCATACAGAGTTGCAGCAAAGTACCTTTTTAAAAGTTAATAGGAGACTTTTCTAGAGATCTTGAAAAGATTGAGTCCCCAGTCTCCCTACTGTACCCCAAGAAGGGGACAGGATAGGAGCATTTAAGTGGCAGGTTGCCAAGCCACATGGGAGAGGTTTGAAAAGAGAGGATGGGTGAAGGGAGAAATGTTATCTTACCCAGTGCTTCTCCAGTGGTGAAGGTGAAGGCTCACATGGTAGAGACACATCTCCAAGTTTACCCTGATCCAGAGATTTTTCTCTCCTCGTGACTAGAGCCTAACCACTACAGTGGAGTGTGAGAGGGGCTCAAACACAGATTTCTCCCCCAGAACAGATCCTCAGCTGGCCTGGGACCCAAGAGGGATGGGATCCTCAAAATGGCCACATGGTGGGGAGAGGGGTGAAGAAGAGACACTTTCTTCTGTGTGTCTCAGAGTTCCGGCCCTCAGGGCAGGCTTTCTGGCAAAAGAAAAGGATTAGAAATGCCTTGATATGCAAAAGAAGGTCTTTTGTCTCTGGAAGCAGCCTTCTCCAAACCTAGCATCTGCTAAGGAAGGATTTTAGAGGCAGAGATATGTCTAGACAGGTAAAAGCTTTTAGTTTTCCAAATTCTTGTAGCCTCTCTCTTATCTCTACAGACCGAGAGTGAGACAAAAGGAGGCCTTTTGTCAATCCACAGCAATTCGTAAAGAATTGTGCCCTAGAGAGGTAGAGCTCTAAGAATGACCCAAGCCTAAAGTGGCTTGGATGTCCACTGCAAGACAGGGAAAGAAAAAAAAGTCTTTTGCCTTATCCAGAATTCCGGATTCCCTGGTAGGAACACAGATTTTTTGAAAGAATACTGTGCAAGCAGCTGAGAACCCAGACTGGTTCTGAGAGACCTGAAAAGGTTAAGGTTAGTTTTTGGGGTAACAATTTTTGGTGTCCCTGTACAGACTACCAAATGATGAGAGATAGGAAAGGGGGAACCCTGTTGGTCGGCGCAAAGATAGTAAGATAGTTCCATGAGGTGCAATGTCCCCTATAAATGAATTTACAGGCCTGAAAACCTAGATTGATAAAAGATTTGTTGTAGAAATTTGGAAGTAAAGTTGAAGGTAGAAAGAAGCCAGGGTCAAAGGTGGTTGCTGGGCGGGCAGAAACCCTTACATGGCTGGAAGAATACCATGTTTTGGGGGGAAGAGCTCCTGCAAAGAGAGAGCTCCAGCTTGGCTCTTTTATACCTAAAAGGGGCTTGTGGGTAATGCCCCAAGTTCTTGGCGGGCTTTCAGATAAGGAAGAAACTGGGGGGGGTTGGGGAAACCTGAGCAGATAGTGGGGGCTGAAAAACCCAAGCCAGCTCAGACCCAGTGGGGGCTGAGCCCAAATATTCAAAAGGATGCTTTTTGACCAGAATTTGTGAATCAAAGGTCAGCCATGGGGGTTGGGAAATCAGAAAGGAAATCTTAATGGGACCTCAACCTCCATCAGGAGCATTTGAAAATATCTAGAATATTTTCAAGCTGTCATGTGCTAGAGGAGAATTTCTGACTCCTTACTAGGAGTTTGAGATTAAACCCAAGGACTTTCTAAATGGCAAATATTCTCTTTTATTACAGAAAATAGATCCACATTCCTTTGAAGAAGGGACCATGAAACTCTAAAACTCCTTGAAGGAGAAAATCTCCTTCAACTCTGCATCAGTAAGGGACCCCGCTTGAGGGAAACAAGATAAACAGCTTCAATCTGTTATCTAGGTGGGGTTGATTCAGTCCTGAGCTAAAAAAAATTCCAACCCTATTCAATTAAAGAAACTCATTCAATTCTATTCCAATTCCAGCTCAAGCTGAAATCTAGCTTGTAGATGAGCCAACTTGGGCTGTCCCAGCTCTCACTAAGATCTAATATAATAGCTTCCTTCAAGGAAGGTCTTTTGCAGATGGACCTTGGTAGCTCCCTTTGCTGCCAGGACCTTCTGTCCACTGAGAATGGCATTCTCAGTGCAAAACTCTGTTTTCCAATAGATCTGCCACTATAGAAGTAAGTCTCTTGGTAAATGGATTTCTATCTAACAATAAACTTTCATTTTGCAACTAATAATTAAGGAATGAGTGAATTCTTTCACTCCTAAAACCTGCGGCCTATTTAAAGGGGATTCTTAAGAACTCTCTTATAGCTGCTGATGTAGACCCCTGAAACAGCATCACCCTGACATAAACAAAGAAACATTGTGAAGGGGGAAGAGGAATAAATTACTCTGCTAGTAGTGTAATCTTGAGCAAGTCACTTAACACATATTGTCCATACTCTTTTTTATCTTTGATGAATCATTTCAGTCCTACATCATCCTCTACAATTCATCCTCAACTTTCTTATCTTATTACTGATCATGCCTTGCCATGCCTCCCCTCTATTGAGTCCACTCTGTTCATATCATTGTTCCAACCACACTTATCTTCAATCAAGAAGAATGTCTTTTTAAATGTCTTGTTCAATGAATGCTGCCTTGTTTCCCCAACACTGATTGGTATCTTTAAGGAGAACTTGTGAAGTCTTCTGAGCTAATCCATGATAAACCCTTTATAAGTCTTTGTGCTGGTATTAAGTAAAATGGATTTTTTTTTCTCTGAAGCTGGCCACTTCTGCCTAACAATATTACTTTTGTTTCTGATATGCTGATCACCTTGGGCTCTAATTTAGTAGGAGAAACCTTTCTTCCTGTTCTTTATTTTCTATCTGTCTGAGGTGAAAGAAGAGTCATTGTCACTAAAGCCATACTCAAGGTGACTAAGACCTTATTCCATCCCTGGGGTCCTTCCCTTTCAAGGTCCTTAGGTATGAGAGGCATCATCACATAGCAAAAATAGTTATCTAAAAATCAGAAGATGAGTTTAAGCCCATGTTCTGATTGTTAATACCTATATTATTTGACCATCCTGTAACTTCCCAGAAAGACTCAGTTTACTCATATGTAAAATGGGGATAATATTACTTAACAGGGTTGTTGTAAGCATTTTGTAGAGTCATACATGTATGATCTGTGAATATCAGAGCTGGAAAGGCTCTTAGAAGAATATTAGCAAGTATGTAATAAATATAGGAAAGTGTAGAAACGGTTCAGAGCTCACTCTTCTAATTTTAATTTCACTGGCAGATTGGGTCACAGAATTCCATTGTTTTCTTCCCCTTAAGAATCCTAGGCAGATGGAGTCATTATTTGAATGCAATTGCCTTAAGCTCCCATTCTGGTGTATGTTTACTTCTCAAAATTTGGTGAGAGAAGTTATGATGTGAAATTAATCAGTACTTTGTCATATGAATCTACAAATTCTGTACAGTTTCTTTATATTATTTAATTTAAAATGACTTCAGTTGCATGGGGTGAGAAAGAAATCTGTGACAGATCTTCAATCTCAGTCCATCTGTCAGTCAATAAATATTTATTAAATGCCTGTTATATGCATTGTCAGTATAGTGATATTAGATTTTTTTTGACTTGATGAAAGAAGAGATTCTTTGCCTCAATTGATATCAAGCTTTAATCATTGAATAGATGTAGCCATAGTGAAACTGAGACCTGTTGAAGATTTTAGCCTAAAAAAGGCCAAGGTCTCCCATTGGACTCAGGATTATCTCTAATGGTCCTGATCTATATTGGTCACTGGACTCAGATGGCTCTAGAGGAGAAAAACATACAGGTGATCTTGCACAGCCTTTCCTCACTTAAATCCACTTCATTTGCATGTCATGGCACCACCTCCCTGATGTCATGGTCCTCTTTGAGAACAAAGGCCAAATAACAGCAACCAAGAAAGGTGAAGGACAATCCTTGCTCTCTTGGAACTCACAAGCCATGGGAGAGACAGTGTGCAAATAAGTATTATCAATTAAAGTGTCTCCACAGTGGAGAGGGAAGGCAAAATGAGGGGCTAGAGTAGCCTCCCCCTTCAAGAACTAAAGCTTCTTACTCTAAAAGTTATCCCAAGAAAAAATGTTTAGAATCACAGTAGTCCTTGAAAATACTTTATCTTGGTATGCCAATACTCTGTTCTGTAATATTCCCTATGTTGAGTTTCAAAAAGAGACCCTAAAAGGTTGGGGTCACAGACTGGCATCACAAGCTATCTCAAAAGAATTTTCAGGCTTGAACCCATCTCCAACTCAAGGGGCAAAGTTTATTATAATTGCAACACCAATTGAAGTTGGTTAAGTTCCATAATAATTTAGCAAAGAACCAGAAGGAAGAAGATAGATTTATAGGAAAAGGCAGAGAGATCTGGTTATTCATGTCACCAATATGCTAATTTTATGGCTTAGAAGTAGAACAGAGAAGTGATCTGGTATACACTACATCATTTGTCTCAGAAAACCTGTTTTCACTGACCAGCAAATTTTTATCTGGCAGTGAGCAATGTTTACAGTATTATACTAGAGTATTCCTAAAGCCAGGGACAAACAGATTGTAAGAGGTCTGGAGGCCTCAGGATTACTGCTATATTTCTCCTAGAAGCTGCATACTATCACCCTGCACAGGTTAACTTGAAATAATCATGCAGGGCAGGGGTGTCAAATTAAAGTCCAAGGGGACTATGTACTACAACCTGAATCAGGAAAGAGCTTATCTGATGGGCAGCAGGATGGGGAAAATACTCTGCCTAACAGATTTTTATTTGAATTATTCTTCCTGCATAGGCACTAAATTCAGTTGTTTTTACTTACTAAAAGAGTATAATTGCTATAAATTTTGATACCCAGAACAAATCTCTAGTCAGTTCACCTAAATTATGGGACTGAGTCTAAACACAACCCTAGGTTTCAGACTGTAGCTTATTCTGACCTTTTCCCTTTTCTGAATAGTGACTCAATGAATCTGCTCTACAGCAAATGAGGGAAAAAAGCTTCTTCTCCACTTTGCCTCTTTCCCCAAAAAACTCTTCAAGGGTCCTTTAGAACTGATTCTATGCTACTGTTTCTTCTCCTCTAGATCATACTGCCATTCCCAACTCTCACTCACCCTCCTGGAATATTTAGCCTGCAGGACTCAATGGGAGTCCTGAAAGAAAAGCAATCAAGTGAAAAGTAAAAAGCCTTTTAGTTTCTTTGTTTAGAGATTATATTTGTGTGTGTGTGTGTGTGTATGTGTGTGTGTTAGAGAAGTAGGGGTTGAAAGAGAGACAATATACTCTCACCAGCTTAAAATATTTTTATTGTTATATTTTTGATACATTTTTTCCAATGGCAAATATATATCTGCACATTCTTCTACTCAGAGAAATAAAGGAAGAAAAAAAAAAAAAGAAAGTTGTTTTTAAGTGTTAATGTTGAGATTGAGAAGGGGACCTCAAAATTTGGGATCACAGACTGGTGTTGAGAAGGCTCTCAAAAGAATTTTCAGTGCCCCATGTCCTAATCAAGAGGCAAAGTTTATTGTAATTGTAACACCATTACAAAGAGAGCTGAATTTTCTAAAAGAATTAGCAGAAAAACAGAAGCAAGGAGACACATTTATTCAGCTTTCTATCATAGATATGCTAATTCTATGGCTCATAGATAGGATGGAGGAGTGGTCCTCAGAATTTGGTTCCTTCTGACAAGTTTAGCAGTCAACAATGAATTGAGGAGTGGTCTCCAGAATCAGGCGGATTGTCAGAACAATAGCATTCCTAGGTTGGGTTGTGAGGGGCAAAGCCAAAGGACTTTGGAATCAGATAAATTGCCCGGACAGAAGCCCTCCAAGGTCAGGAGACACCCAAACCACTTGCTATATTTCCCTAGAAAACTATAGCATGTCATTGATATATTAACTTTGATGATATATGCAGTGTTCCATATCTGATAGAATACCACCTGTTCAAAACTGAGGCCCTTCTTTTGCTACTTTAAGTTTTCCTGGGTATAACAGCTGGTGTGTGGGACAGTAATGTCCACAAAAACAATCAGAGACTCTCACAGTAAGAAAAAGCAAAAAGGGGCTTATTACAATCTCTGAGAAAGGGCATCTTCCACCTAACAAGGTGTTTTTCAGCAAAGAAGTGCAAAACATAAATTGTAAAACACCAGATTAAATAGCCTGAATTCAGAAACTCCCAAAGTCCCAATCCCTCCTCCCTCCATCCCTCCCTTTCCCCCTCCCTTTCCCCCTCCCTCCCCTCTTTTCTCCCATTGTTTGAGGGAGTACAGGTTTACATTTTAATCAAGTAATGGATACACTAGATACAAGTAATAAATTCTTCAGAGAATTTCACCTTTAAAAGAAGTACTTAAATGCTAATTAAGAGGTGGTGGGAAATAGGAGGGACAAATACTTGCAACTTGTAGCTATAACTCTGTTTGTTATTATAAAGTTTCAAGTCACAATAATAGTTTAATACTATATTCCCATGAAAGTGTCTTCATTCTACTTTCAGTAGTTTTAAAGGAATAAGTAACCTTATTTGCATAGGGAAGGATATTGCTCCAACTTTTAACAGGGACTAAAGCATCTAAAGTCCATGGCTAATCAGGGCTGCTTCTCACTTTAGCTACCTCATCTCCTATGTACAAGAGACAATGGAGTCAATGTCAGATTTAGCCAGAAGAAGCCTGTATCCTTTCTCCTTGACATCTTACTTTTGAGCCTTTCAGTTCAAGTGACAGTCAGATCAAAGCTCTCTTAGTCTCCTACCTTTCCTCAGCTTTTTCAATTTCATGGAAATAGTCAGCCTGAGATATTATGTTATACAAAGTGTTTTAAAGTAATACTTTTATTGATGCTTTTTATTCATTTCTAGAAATTATCTCATCCCATCCCATCTTAAAACCAACCTCTAGAATGGAAATCTACCTTAGAACAAAGCAAAACAGTTAAGCAGTTTGAAATGCAAAAACCTAAGCTTTAATATAAGAACCTCATTATTTGGTTAAAAAAAAAAAAACTGCTAGGAAATCTGGGAAGCAGTTTGGTAGAAATGAGGCATACACCAATGTCTTAAACCTAAAGTCGAAATGCATACATGACCTAAGCATAAAAGGAGAGAGATATAAGGAATCTAAAACATGGAACATATTAGCTATCAGATTTGTGAATAGGAGAAGAATTTATAAATAAACAAGATAGAGAGTTTTGTGGGAAGTAAGGTGAATAATTTTGATTAAATTAAAAGGATTTTGCACAAATAAAACCAATGTAGCTAAGATTAAGGGAACCCAGCAAATCAGGGGTATTTATACATAGTATCTCAGATAAAGACCTCATATCTAAAAACATATAGAAAACTAAGGCAAACTTACAAGAATATAATTCATTCCCAAGTGATAAATAGTCAAAGGATACCAAGAGACAATTTTTGGAAGGAGAAATCTAGACTATGATCATATAAAAATGTTCTAAATCTTTCTAGATTAGAGAAGTGCAAATTAACATAACTTTGAGATACTGTGTCACACTATCAAGTTGGCATAGAGAACTTTCATTTTAGGGACAGAAGGAGGAAATGGCAAATGTTAGATAGAGATGTGGAAAAATTGATGGAATTGTGAACTAACCAATTTGGATTTATGGAATTTATGCCTTCAAAATGATAAAACTGTACATATCTTTTGATCCAGCAACACTGCTCTTAGGTCTCTTTCCCAAGGTGACCAGGAAAAAGAAAAATAACCTCCATATAAGATATTTGTAGCAACTATCTTTGTGATGGGAAATTAGATATTTATGTATATGTATATATTTCTTTATATATATGTGTGTGTGTGTGTGTGTGTGTGTGTGTGTGTGTGTGTGTGTAGTAAGATATAGTGAAGAACTAACAGATTAAGCACATATTGATCAGAGACTGCTAGCTAACGTAAACCAGACCTATAGGCCCCAGTCATGTAAAGGCCTAGGCTGCATTCCATTGCCCAAAGAAGGGATTGGGAACATATATGTGGCCGAAGAGGCTGTAAATCACCTTGTCGGTTGCATTCCACTGACCAAATAGGGGAGTGCAGACTTGTATGACCAATCACAACACGTGGAGGGTAGGATTTTGGAGGTTCTTTGTCTGAAATGTATAAAAGCTGTGAACATTTTCAAGGGAGTGGCTCTCTCCTGCTGTGAATTTGGCTCACAGACCAGGATGGGGTCCACTTCTTGAGATTCTAATAAATAATTCTGCTTTTCTATGAGTGTTCTCTGAGTAGTCATTTTTGGATAGGATTTTCTATCCCTCACAGTTTTGGAGACTCAATGAGTCTTTGGGGGAGACGGCTGCACATCCCTAACAGGGATAGGCACACCCATGGCTAGGTTTTTTCCGTGTCTCTGGCTCTGAGTGTGTAGCCTCCCTCCCTCTCTGACAAAAGATCTGAGGCAGAGATACTCAGTGAAAAGCAGAATTGAAGACAAAAAGGAGAAATAGAGTCCTGACGGGCCAGCAGACAGTTTGAAAAGAAGCACTGTGAGCTTGGAAAGGTCTGGGGATCTATTGGCTGGGTCGAGGGAGACCGGAGGGATTAGCCCTCCTAAAAATTACTTTGGTGGACTGCTATTGACCCCAATGATAAAGGACTTTCCAAGGAGATTCTCTCTCTCGGGTGACTGTGTGGCATGAGGGTAATGGGAGTCCAAAGAATTTGTCAGGATGGTAGCTTGGTATAAAAAGAAATGTAAAAGGTGAAAATAAGAGCTCTACTTGTGTCTATGTATGTTTGTCTGCTTTGTATTGTTTTTGTTCTGTGCTAAAAGTTAACAAGTTCGTAAGAGATAAAGAGTTCAGCCTCTGTGTTGCAGGCTTAGGAAAATATTAGGCTAAATTGCTGGGAATTGGAATTCAGTCAGAGTAGTAATTCTTTCAGAGTGGCTCAGAATGTATTGGTCTTAAATCATGGAATATCTAGGCATTCTCTGGGAAGCAGAGAGATGCACTAAATGGACTTGGAAGTTTAGAGAAACTCTGTTTGGATTCTGGGAGGGAAGAATGTTCAAGGTGAAACATTCTCTCCAGGGGCACGAATTTCCTGGAAAAGTCCCTAATCTGTTTTGCTGATTTAAAAGCTCTGTTAAGTTTTAAGAACAATTATTAAGAAATTGGGAATAGGTTATTTTAATGTTACTTAGTATAAAATTTGCTTGTGATTTTAAACTTTTTAACCTAATATGCTAATTTGTAAGTAAGGAAAAACTGGGCTGAAGAGTTTTCAGAGCCTGTTAGAGTAAAGAGCAATAAAATTCAAGCTTAGCCTGTTCAGGGCAATAAAAAGCTCTGGAAGTAAAATGCTAATTGCCCTGAGAAGAGATATAGCTGAAAAGAAAAAAAATTTTTTTTAAAAAACAGCCATATTAGTTTGATTCAGTATGTTACCTTCTGAAACATGTTGGGTAATTTATTAACATTGTTAAGTTATGTTTTATGGAGTTATCTAGGTATTCACTGTATTGTGAATCTTAAAAGTTCTGAAGGGAACTGGAGAGGAGAATGCAGAAGATTTATGAAGGATTGCTGTATAGTAGTAAATTGGAAACTTGAATGATATCAAGAAGGAATCAGTTGAAAAAAGAAAGGAAATTAATTGATTGCCTAAATCTTGAGAAGAATTCCTGTGTAGGAAATTGAGGGAGGGGAAGGGCAGCAGTGAAAAGTTGCCTTTGTGCTGCAGCTGAATTGCTGAAGAGAAGCAGGCTAATCATTTAAAGGGACAGGCTGCTCTCACAAGATGCTAATTGACTGAATATTTGTTTCTTTGAAACATAATGCCTTTCTTGTTTAAAGAATATAATCAGAAATGTGATCTATAGTTTGAAAGGGTTATTTCAAAAAATTTAAATGATGTTTTTAAGAACCTTTCAGGTTTTTTTATGTGAAAATAGGAAGTTTTAATTAACTTTATTGATGCCAATTATTGAAAGGGACTCCAAGAATAACAGTTTTTGCCTTTGTCCTTTTGAAAATATTTTTGTTGCGGCAATATGTAGTTTGGGATTTTTCTGTGTATTGGGTATTTTAAAAGCAAAATGACTGGTAATTAATGTTCAATTTATGGAACTTCTACTTGGGTATGTAAGAATCGTGTAAACATTCTGAGATAAATTTCTTACTGTTAAAAGTCTTACAATATGTAGATGATCCTCTTGTGGCAGGGAGGAAAAAGAGTGACCTTGTCCAAGTTACTATCAGTCTGTTAAGTAATCTAGGGGCACAGGGAGTAAGAGTTTCCCAAGACAAATGGTAATTTGTGAAATGTGAGAAAAAATATTTAGGCCATTTTATAAGCTTAGGGAAAAAGAAATTAGACCCTGTATGGGTGGAGGGGATTCTTCAAATTACCAAGCCTAGGACGAAAAAGAGTCTCCAGAGATTTCTAGGATTGGTGGGGTATTGTAGAACCTGGATTGATGAATATGCATTATTAACTAAGCCTCTATATACTCATTTGTTGGAAGAGAAGCCTGATATAGTTCAATGGGATTGCCTATAGATACGGCAATATACACTAAAGAGAAGGTTGGACACATCACACTCGAGTCAAAGGTCCTGTGGATGCGCCAAAGAAGTAAACAGTAGAGACTGATCCAGGAACATTGAAAGTGTGGCTGAAATTACAGGAAACTTAGCAAAGACTGATGAATTGTGCATGTAAAATCTTTTTGACTTGTCTCATTTGGAGAACTCTCTTGGAGCTTTTCTTGTTTGTACTAGATATTACAATTTGTTGAACTGTATTGTTAGAAATTAGGGGTATTATATATTAGTAAGGAGAATAGGGTGTGAACCAAACCCAAAGGGTTTGGAGACTGTGCCGTGTATATGCATGTATGATTTTATGTGAGTACACCCTTTGTGCTGGTACTTTGAGAGCAGTGGGAAATGAGAATACCTTTCAAATCCTGATCCGAAAAATAGCCACTAGCTTTAAATTGACTGGCTGTTGGATATGTGGGGGACCTGATCAACTTACACAGTGGCCCTGGGTTCCTGTTCCCCTGTCTCTGGCCTTGAGCAACAGGTCAGTAATACACAATGGAACAGGTTTCTAGTCAACAGAAGAAAAGCATCACTGGACCCTGACCAGTACAGTTTTAGGGAGATATTGCCTACATCAGACTGGTACAGAGCCAGATGGGAGAAAGTGAATGTACATTGCAGGTCAGAGAAGGGAGCTATGTGAATAGATGGAATCAAACCAGTATAACTTGTTATGATGGATCAGTAATTCGCTGTATCCAACATTCTAATAGTAGTGAGGGGTGTGTAAGGAAAATGCCATCTGCCTGTTTAATCCCTGATCGAGAGGGATTCCAGATATGGACATGTATAACCTTGAATAGCATAGCACCAGGTAACCTACACTTCAATGGAATGGAAGTGGGAGAATAGAGAAGGCACTGTTGGGAAAATATTTAATAGTTTCTGGAGCCGTCAGGATCTAACTGAGGAAAATGGTTGCATCTGCCAGTGGATAGTTGAAAGTCATCTTTGGAGATGTAATTCTAATATGGGGGGACCTTTAGGTCCCTGGGATGTGAGGTATTTTCCACCTTCAAGTGGACTCTTCATATTTTAGTATGAAAATAATCCTGCCCTGAAGGGACATTATTGGATCTGTGGTCAGACAGCTTATACTCATTTACCCAAAAATGGGACTGGGGTTTGTTATGTAGGTATACTTAGACCTAAATTTTTCTTTCTCTTCATCAAGCATTGGCAGGTAATTGGGGATACGGTTATACTAAGATTTGGAAAGGGAAACACGAAGTGTGGATCACTCCCTAACCTGCATTGATTCTTCTTTGACCCAAACAAATGATGCCAATGAGTGGGGAGATGCCTGACCTCCAGAGAGAATTATAAAAGAACACGGACTGGCAACATGGGCCCAGGATGGTAGTTGGGGGGGTATCGAACACTGATGTATGTGTTAATATGATAATATTATGTATATTAATATAATAATATTATGTATATTAATGTATATAATAATATGATGTATATAATAATATGATGTATATTAATGTATATAATAATATGATGTATGTGTTAATATAATAATAGAACAGGATTTGTATCTGACAAGATTTTTCTGCTTCCATAGGATATAGAGAAGTTTGTATAACAAAGGAGTTTCTCCAGAGACTGTAAGTTAGTATAAGAAAGGAATTTTGCTCTAGAGGATGTAAGGTTTTGTTGGTCATCATTTACATACTGGGCTCTCTGCTTTTCTCCCTCTTCAGTACTTTCTCTAGAAGTTATTTAGATTAAAAAAAAATCCAAGATACAGATCCTCAGATAATATTACAAGGGAAGGACATTAGAGATATGTAGAAAGAAAATATCCTGCTTTCATACTAGGGGCTACTTATCACCTGCTATAGTTCTACCACAATGGCCAAGGCTTAATTTGTTTTTCCCTGTTTCTTTCAAGCTAAAACTAAATCTGGATGAAAGGAGGTGTTTGGGAATGAGCTAAAAATGTCACTACCATTTGTTTGGGAAAGAGAATATGTCTATTGATCTCCACCAAAATATCAAAATAATTACTAGAGCTGGAGGTGAGCAAATGGAAAGACAGGGAGAGGGGGAGCCATTCTCCACGTATTCAAGAAGTAAGGCCCCTTGCTCTGAGCCAGACTGTCCCAGAGAGCAAGATGCCTGGAGGACAGTGAGGAAATTGGCTTGGGGATGGGGAGGGGTAACATTGTGAGGGAAAGAGCCACAAATTTCTGGATATGCATCCCAGGAACCTGATCTGTGAAGAGTGGCCTAGGGTGTCTTGGGAGAGCAGTCAGGCCTATTTTCTGTTTTCAAGCAAAAGAAGAAAAATTAAGGTGCCTTAAAATCTAGGATTCCTCTCTAGAGTAATTCTTGATGACCCTAAGGGAGCCAAAAAACCTCCATCAGAATGGGCCAGGGAGCCAGTGCCAGAAGCAAAGGGTTCAGGCTAACTTGCATCACTCCTATTTGTCTAGGCTGCAGTACAAGGACAACAAACACTGTACATCCAGGATCTCTGGAGAAGAAGAGTCTGGATAATTCCTTCATGAATAGCTGCCTGTATCTTGGGCTTTGTGCTACAGAAGAACTCAGTGATGAACTTGGACAAGAAGTTGGGTCTGGCAGCTTGGGGACAAAGGCATCTGAAGCACCTGAGTCAACACATAAAACACCAAACTGAAAATGCCATGGTCACAGAGAAGGTTCTCAAAACCAAGACATCACCTGTTAAAATAAGTGAGTGACCAAAGCAATCATAATAGGCTTTGGACAGAAAATTCCATCTGCATCCAGAAAAAGAACTATGGAGATTGAATGTAAATCAACACCTGCTATGTTCACTTCTTTTTTCTGTTTTTTTTTCCTCTCCTATGGTTTTTTCCCTTTTGTTCTGATTTTTCTCTTCCAACACGAATCATAAAGCAATGTGTACTAAAATAAATTAATTAATTAAAAACTAAAAAAACAAGAAAACAAAGTGAGTGATGGAAAAGTTTATAGAATGAAGTCATTATCTGAGGACATACCACAGGGCAGTGGTACATCTGAACACAAATCTTAGGAGATGAAGAAGAGAGATGGGCTCATGGACACTGGTCTTCTCTCCCACAAAAGTTGTCTCTCCTTCTACCCTTCTCAGGAATCCCTGGACTTCACTAAGGCTCTGCTTTATGGGAGGGGGGAGGCCAGAGGGTATAAAATAGAGAGGTTGAAGAGGCAGAGATAGGTAGAGTAAGAGGAGATAGAGGAAAGATGGAGGGGAGGAGGACATATCCATTCCCTAGGGGCACATGATATACTATGCCTATATCCCACTCTCTCCCAGACATGCACCAATTCCCTGAACTCCTTCCTCCCTCAAGATGCTGTTACTGTTCCTAATTCTTGCCCTCTTTGGAGGCTCAGTCAATGGAATCCAATGCAAGACTTCCACTTTCATTGTTGATAGCTTGCTGTTCTACTCTGACTCCCAGAGTAAGGTTTAGGCTTGAATTAGGGACAAGTTCTTGGAGTGGAAGCAGACTCAAATGCAGCTCAACTTTCTCTTCCTAGACTCTAGCCACCTCTCAGAGAAATTTTTGGTTATTTTAGGAGAGGAAGGTAAAGGAGGGTGGTGCATGTGCCTAGAAGTATACTACTATTTAAATCCAGTGATAATATTTCTCATAGAAAAGAGAAGGCTTAATTCAGACAAGATCATATTTCCAAGTACTTGAAGAATGATCATGGACATCATCTTATTGATATAAGAGAGAACACATTTGTTCTATGGGACTCTAGGGAGCAAAATTAAGCCAAGAGGAAAAGAGACAAGAAGGTAGTTTGGGGATAAACATATGAATTTCCCAAAAATCACAGTTCTACAACCACAAAATGGTAGGGAACACTTCATCACTGGAGGTTCAAAAGGAGACTTTATAACTTGTCAAGAACTTATAGTAGTGATTTCTTCTGCAGCTGGGGTTAGGTTCCATGGAATTTCATAACTCTGAGATTCTATGATGTATTGTTCTGAAGATAATCTGAGCAAATTTCTTCCTATTTTTCAGAAAGAGGTCGTGGACTGGTTCTGACAACAGGAAGCCTAGGGCAATTGACAAGACCCCAAGCTCAGGAGAATTGGTCTCCTGTCACAGCCCAGAGCCCCATGGAGAAGATAAAACTGACCCAGGAAACAGTGAATATTTGAGTTTTGAGACTCGTCCAGGATCCACAGCTCTTGTGGCCAGATGCCTCCTATAAAGTATGGGCTAGCTTCCTGGAGGCCTCAGGATCAACCAGAGTCAGGATAAATCAAAGTCCTTGATCTTTAGAGGAAGAAGTGAAGAAGGCAGGGAAACTGCCATGAGGCTTGCCAAAGATATCTGGAGTCCACAGTCACCAGCCTCTCTCTTCCTTGTCCTGCTGCCAAGTCACTCTGCCCTCTCTCCCTTGTTCTCCAATCCTTGCCTCTGATTATCTTAACACCAAACATTTAGTAAGCACCAACAGTGAAAAGAACCATTTATCCAAATACATGCTAATAGAGTCATTGTCTCACATCTAATAGGTAATTAGCCTTAAATGCTCAGTTGTCTGATTCAAGCACTCCTTTTTTGAATTTCAGCCCTCTATAGCCTCCTTCAATAGTTACTTGGCTACTCTAGAAGTCAGAGTGCACATATCTTTGACTCCTAAGCTTGGTTACAAAGGTCAGACTTTCAAGAACTGAAAGAGTTCCCTACCAATTGTGCAGAATTCTGGAATCTCCTGGGAAAATGTATGGGAAGAACAGTGCCTCACTTTGAGTCATTTCACATCTTTTCCTCTCCGTGTGTATTGAAGAAAATTTGAGCTGAACATAAAAAAGAGACATAACTTGGTTAGAATCGCTTATCCAGCTGCTTAGTTGGTACTGAGGAAAACAAGGCCATAGAAAATTGTGAATCTGAAGAAGGTAAGATGAATTGAGGGAAAGAGCAGTGGTACCTTAAATATTCCTACTAATTCCATCATTGGTGAAGAATGGAGAGGTTAAAGAGAAGTACGAAGTTCCTGCCTGCTAAACTGAAATGGAGTAATAGAGAGTATCTAATTATCATCTCCTCTGCAGGAGAATATTCCCTAGTTCTATAGGGTGAACTGCTTGTTCAAAATTATGAAAATATAACTCACCAATGGCCAAATCATAGTCATCCAATTCCCTTTTACAACAAGTTGGATTTTTAGGATCCCTAGGCTTTGAACTTAATGCCTCATATATTACTTTTCTGTCTCTAAAAGCAACCAGTCCTGGCTATAATCTTGTCAAACTGAGTCAATTTTTCTGGATCACATCCTGTTCACTTACACCTAATTTAATGCATCTTTCCTTCTAGCACAAAGATGTGTTCCTTTCATTGTTCTCTAACTTCACCAACTGTCTACTCTCAGAATTTGATAAATGCAATAAAAAATCTCTCTGAATTGAGCTCCTTACTTTTCTCTGGTATGGCCTGGAAACTCTTTTTTGGGTGAATTTGCAGGAATAGGCAGATCTATGAACTTTTCCAGGGTGGATCATTGCTTCAACTGAATAGAATGGAGTCTAACCACAGTTTTCACTTCTAAATCAGCCTGCCCTACTTTTCAGGGTAATGCAAAAACACGTGTGTTAAATCTGCGGTGTATTTTTGGGCTGATCAGACTTTCAGGTAGAAATGTTTTGATTTTCAAAATAATGGTGAAAACTTTATGTGACAGCTCTTTTTGTCCCTTCTTTTCTTTGAGCAAGCAAGTTGAGATAGTTCTCTTAACTCATGACATAATTCTGTGGATAAAGCTTTCCAAACCTTTGTCATTCTTTTCTTTTTTATATTCTCTTTTCCCTTGAAAAATATTTATAACATCATTTTAAAAACATCTTTTAAAAATTATTTATTTCTCCCTGGAATCATAGTGTTCAAGATATGTTTTCCTCTGTAGTTTTAATTGTTTAAAAAAAAAGGGGGGGGGGCTGGCAGTCCCCAGTGTCCAGTTTTTCTGCCTGTCTTCATATCCCAGTTTCAAGTGGAAAAATTAATGACTGGTGGATTTTTAAAAATTTCTCTCTAAAAACAAAATCTGGTGTGTTTTCTAGGGTATGTAGAATAAATTGTAGAGGTGCTGACTGTTTCTTCCTTTTATGCTGTCCTGGCTGGTCTCTTTTATCCCTTTGTAAATACAAGAAAATGCATTTGGCAGGTCTGGAACAAGGGTGGAGAAGGGAAGGGGCAGATGCCAGAACCATTATTTAATTAAATGTGGTAGCAATAGTGGAAGAAACAGAAAGGATAATTAGGGAGCATGTGGAAAGTTGTAAAATAGTGAAAAGAAGTCCTGAAGTGAAACAGTAAGTCTCCATGGACCAGGTTTAAGAGAATGGGCTATGGCAGAAGGAAGCTGGCTCAGTTAAGCAAGACCTAAAACCCAGGATGATATACATTACAGAGAAAATGTGAACAACAGGGGCATGGGTCTTGAGTGCTAAAGGTTTTAAAATTCCATAGTTTTCAGAGGGAACTAGCTAATTAAGAAGAATAGGCAACTGATTATTTTTCATTATTTTTTAGGCCAATTGCTCCTAAAACTTGATGCTTGGAAAAGAGTGATCCTGTCTCTATTTAATTTAATCAATGAAATGGTTCTTATTATTCTCACTATACTCCCATCGCTTTCTCCAAGGATAAGTGTATCCTGTGACAGAGTTGGAGCCTAAGAATAAAGAAAGAATCTAGGCTAAAATTAGATCTGCTGCCAGTTCTAAGACTATGTCACCTAATTCGTGTCTAATTCTTATTCCAGACTTTATTCTGAAAGTCCAAGCAGGACACTCGAGTCAAAGGGAAAGATACATGGCAGAGGACTTATGCTGGAATCCATTGGCTGAGCCTCCAAGAAGGACAAGTGTCAAGAATAGCAGCAGCATCTAAAGAGAAGAAAAAGCCAAGTTTTTGGTGTGTGATGAGAAGGAACCAAGAGAGTATACTCTAAGCTCATGGAGAAGATGTAGCTACATTCCTTCTCCACCCCATTATCCTGTCTCCCCACTACCATCATCACCTCAAAAAAAAAAAAAGCCAAATATTAGTGAATCCCAAAGAGTTCTGAGAAGGCTAAGATTTGAAGAGGTATCCCCATGGATACCTAACAGTGTTCATGATTTGGTTACACACAGACTAGAGGCTGGCCTTAAATGCTACTCTGGATCTGCCGACTCAGATATCTCTTACTTACCTGGCCAGATGGTGTCTTCATTGTCTGTACCTGTTCTGTGACTATACCATACTCAGTTTGGCATTTTGTATCTTTGTAGTGTTGATTCAGGTGCTGTTTGAGGTCTTTGTTGCAGCCTCCAGGATCCATCTCTTGTCAAAGCTTCTAGCTATGATCTTATACCATCTCAAATCCCAGGACAATGTTGGTGATTAGAAAGGAATTATCCACACTCTTCTCTTGCCAGTGAACCTAGGTTGACAATGTTTATTTTTCTTGTCTTGCAATCTCAACAAACGGGAGTGACTGTTGTGACACTGGTCTGCAGGACATCTTTCATGACATCCTTTGAACTTCAGGGACCATTAGTCTTCAGGGAAGAAGCCTAAAGATTAAAGTCTGACCATTCTCATTCTACAGCCTGTGGAGAGTGAACAGCTATAGATGCCCTTCCCAAAATATCTCAGGCCATGTAATGTTCATTTCTGAAAGGTGTCCTGTGCATATAGTATTGTGTTGCAGTCTTGGAGAGATCAAACATCAAGGGAATCAGTTCTATTGGTAGAGAAGTAGATGTTTACAGGGGGAAAAGTGAAATCTTTGATACAATTGAGTCTTTCACTCAATTGCTGGATCAGTTGGTTTTCAACTATTTTCCTTTTGTACAAGGTTGAATTCAGTGCCATATATTGTTGATGAGATCGCATAAAGTAAAATTATGTTTAGAAATGAAAGACAAATGCATTAAAAAAAACTTATTTCTAAACGCTTTGAATGGAACAATGGCTACATGTCTCAGGTTGACCATATTCAAAAAGAAAACCTCAGGGTATCTAGAAAACTAAGAGGAATATGATGTATTTGTCAGTTACCAGAAACCTAAATGATAAAACTAAGAGAGATGCCATATTAGAATGGTTAGACTTCCCCTTGCCAAGGCCTGCCACTGAGTCCATTTCTTCTTCTGCTCAAGTGGTGTGCTCTAGAAAAAGAATGGAAAGAATCTGAATACAGATATTTTTTTCACTTAAATTTTTTTTTTGGTGGTGTCAGTGTTTCTTTTACACCATGGCTAATATGGAAATATGTTTTGTATGTTTGCATATGTAAAACTACATGAAATTGTTTATCCTGTATGGGGTAGAGAGATGTAAAAAAGAGAATTTGGGTAAAAACTTTTAAATGAATATTTAAAATTGTTTTTACATGTAATTGTGGTAAAAAAAATTAAATGCTATTTTAAAATAGGGAGATGGAATGTAGAAAGTGACATTTTTTAAAGATCTAAGTTATCCTTACACAGAGAGAGAATCATGAAAAAATTTCTAGCTGAAAGCTAGTTTTCTCTTAGAGAGGAGGTCTTCTGTGCCAAACCCCTATGTAGAGAGCTCCAAGTAGTTTGGAGAGCTCAGTGTACCCAGTTTCTGTCCAAGACAGGAAGCGAGTTTTCTTTGCCTTCTTGGCTTTTTCTTTTGCTTGTGGAATAAGAAAGTTCCTTTAATGCTAAAGCTAAGGTAGCAGAGAGAGTTAGTAAACTTTGAAAAACACTCATTATTTTGTGAGATCTCCAAATTTTGTTTGGGGATAATTGTGACTTTTGTCTGCATGTGCAGGATTCTATATGATGATGCAACAATGACCATCTTGAGTTTTGCTGTATGACCCTTGGGAGGCAAATGAATGGATATTGTTTAGGTCTCCCCAGAGACCACAGAAAACTTATCTGAATGTGGGAGAAAGCCTGTGTTCTAAAAAAAAAAAAAAAAAACTTGCCTATTTGCTAAGGATGGTGCATTTCAACAAGAGTAAATGTACAATGGCTCCTTGGAATCTTGGGGCATGCCCAAATTAACTAATATAAAGGCAACCTTCTTCTCTGCATTTCCCTACAATGTAGCTAGAATAGCCAAAAGAAGCTGATCATTCACAGTTCATACCAACGTCACTATGAACTGAACCTGAAAGAAAAATATTCACACCAGCGTCACTATGAACTGAACCTGAAAGAAAAATATCTTTCTCCATCTTTCTCTAGACCATGTGAATTCAGATGTTTCTCTTTCTGTTCTGCTCTGTTTGTCCTTATCAATTATATATACAGTAGTTTATATATGCAATAATAATCCCCACCTAATCCAGAAGTTCAGACCATGGTGACCCTGAAAATCAGGATTCCAGGTGAGATGCTATAGCTAATCAAACTAGCAGAAAACTTCTGAAAAGCCAGGGTACCTGAGATTCAATGCCAAGAAGTGTTGTAGACTTGGAACTTGAGACTGAGCTCCATAGAAACTGAGCTAGGCTAAGAATTTAATCTCCTTCCCCTCTACAGAAACCAAATGGTATAGAAACAGGTTAATTCTCTCATATTAGGGGGAGTAATTTTGTATATTTATCATATGCCTTTGAAGTAAGTATTTCTTTTTAAAAGCTAAAGCAATTGTGGTGACTAAATGGGAGAGAAGATACCCACTTTTATAACACTCATAATAGGGATTACTTCTTATACCTAAAATTGGAACAGCATTGGTAGAAGTCAGAATTATTTGCAAAGAGTCTACACATCTCCCCAACACCTTAATGGTATTAAAGAAGCCAGGGAGAGGGGTGAAATATAGCACATCTGGCCTTCAGGCAGTGAGGGGTTCAGGGAAGTTAGTGTGTAAGAGTTTTTATTTTTTTCTTTTTGCTGAGGCAATCAGGGTTAAATGACTTGCCCAGGGTCACACAGCTAGGAAGTGTTAAGTGTCTGAAGCCAGATTTAAACTCAAGTCCTTCTGACTTCAGGGCGGTGCTCTATCTATCCACTGCAACAGCTAGCTGCTCCTCAGAGTTCTAAAGTAGCAAAATCTCAGGAAAATAAATAGAACTAGTTGTAAAGGAAATGTCAAAAAGAGAAAGGAAGAGAAGGAAAATTTGGTCCTGACGGAATAAAAGGACAATAATATCAAACTTTTAAAGAAAAATTAGTATCCATAATAGGCAAATTATTCCCTAAAAGTGAAAAACTACTCTATCAGATTCCATTAGGACATAGTCCTAATACCTAAAATAGGAAAGGTTGACACATAGAAGGAGAATTGTAGACATATACTTTCCCAAATACATTTTTAAGTATAACAGCTTAAAATTGCACTAAGACTTTTATAATACTCAGTTTAATAATAAATGTGAATTTAAAATCTTAAATATAATGTTGTCAACTAGATTACAAATATTCATATTAAGAAATTAGTCATTATGGCCAAATGGAATTTATATTAGCGATACAAAGATGGTTCAACTCATGAAAATAATACAAATAATCATATTAAAAACAAAAACATAAAACCATATATTTATCTCAAGAAATATGGGGGAAGTCTTTGACAAAAGACAACACTAATTTATGCTGAAAACTTTACCAAATATAGGCATAAAGGCATCTTTTTAATAGGATAAACAATATTTATCTAAAGTCAAGAGCAAGCATCATTTATAATGAGGATACACTAAAAACTTACCCTGTAAATACAGGAGTAAAAGAAAAATCTCCACTCTCCCCACTCTTACTCTTGTCCAAGAGATTTGAGTTGACACAGCAGATCTCTTCTCAGAGAGCGATCCGGCAGCTTCTGGAGAGGACAGCTCGCTACATTGAAGGATGACTCTCCCCAACTATTCTGTGCTGGCTCCATTGGTGGGTGTGAAAAAGAAGGGGAAGTGACTTGTGTGGGTGGAGTAGAAGGAGGAAATTGAGGCATTCTCCTAGCGGTGGAGAGAGAGGAAGGAGGTGTGGAGATTGCTAGATCTAATCCCCTGACATCGACCTCAAAAGACCAAGAATAAAGACTTTTGATTATCCTGACTCCAGCTGATTTCTGGGAAGACAGAGTTCCAGCACATGTACTTTTTACAACTATTTGAAGGAAATTTATTTTTAAGCAAATAAAGGAGAGATGCAAGTATAAAAGATAAAAAATGATTTGATAAAACCCAACACCTATTCCTTTTAGAAACACTAGAGAGTATAGGAATAAATAGAATTTTCCTTAAAATGATCAGAAGCATCTATTTAAAACCATCAGCAAGCATTATATGTAAGAGGGACAAAATAGAATCATTCCCTGTAAGATCAGGGGTTAACAAGGTTGCCCACTATCATCATTACTATTCAATATTGTATTAGAAAGGTTAGTTTTGGCAATAAGAGAAGAAAAAGTTATTAAATAAATTACAGTAGATTATATGGAAACCAAATGATCACTCTTTGCAAATGATATGATGGTATGCTTAAAGAACACTAGAGAATCAATTAAAAACCTACCAGAAACAATTCACAACTTTAGCAAAGTTGCAGGATCCAAAACAAATCCACAGAAATCATCAGCATTTTTATATATTACCAACAAAGTCTACCAGCAAGAAATACAAAGAGAAATTCCATTTAAGACAACTGTAGATAATATAAAATATTTGGGACTCTACCAGCCAAAGCAAAGTCAAGAGTTGTATGAACACAATTATAAAATACTTTCCATACAAATAAAGTCAGATTTAATCTCTTGGGAAAATATTAAGCACTCGTGGGTAGGCCAAGTAATATAATAAAAATGACAACACTAGTAAATTAATCTGCTTATTCAATGGCATATCAATCAAACTCTCAAGAAATTACCTCACAGAGCTAGAAAAAATAATAACAAAATTCATCTGGAAGAACAAAAGGTCAAGAATTTCAAGGGAATTAATGAAACAAAATGCCAATGAAGGTGGTCTAGCTGTACCAAGCCTAAAACTATATTATAAAGCAATGGTCATCAAAACCATTTGATACTGGCTAAGAAATAAGAATAGTTGTTCAGTGGAATAGGTTAAGTTTGCAGGACAAAATAGCCAATGACAATAGAAATCTAGTGTTTGACAAACCCAAAGACCCCAGCTTTTGGGAGAAGAAATCATTATTTGACAAAAACTGCTGAGAAAATTGGAAACTAGTATGGCAGAAGCTAGGTATTGACCCACACCTAACATTGTATACCAAGATAAAGTCGAAATGGATTCATGATTCATACATAGAGTAATATTATAAGCAAATAAAAAAAACATAGAATAGTTTACCTCAGATCTGTGGAGAAGGAATTTGTGATCAAAGAAGAACTGGAGTTCATTACTGAATCTAAAATGTATAATTTTGATTATATTAAGTTAAAAAGTTTTTGTACAAACAAAACTAATGCAGGCAAGATTAGAAAGTAAGCAATAAACTGGGAACACATTTTCTCATTCAAGGGTTCTGATAAAGGCATTTCTAAAATACATAGAGAATTGACTCAAATTTATAAGAATTCAAGCCATTTTCCAATTGATAAATGGTCAAAGGTTATGAACAGGCAATTATGAGATGAAGAAATTGAAACCATTTCTAGTCATATGGAAAGGTGCTCTTAATCATTATTGATCAGAGAAATCCAGATTAAAAGAACTCTGAGATACCACTACACACCTGTCAGATTGGCTAAGATGACAGGAAAAGATGACGAATGTTCCAGGGGATGTAAGAAAACTGGGACACTAATACATTGTTGGTGGAATTGTGAATCCAGCCATTCTGGAGAGCAATTTGGAACTATGCCCACAGGGTTATCTAACTGTGTATACCCTTTGATCTAGTAATGTTTCTACTGGGCTTATATCCCAAAGAGTTCTTGAAGGATAGAAAGGGATCCACATGTGCAAAAATGTGGCAGCCCATTTTGTAGTGGTAAGAAACTAGAAACTGAGTGGATGCCCATCAGTTGGAGAATGGCTGAATAAATTATAGTATATGAATGTTATGGAATATTATTATTCTATAAGAAGCAGGATGACTTCAGAGAGGCCTAGAGAGTTACATGAACTGATATTAAGTGAAATAAGTAGAACCAGAAGATCATTGTACATGGCAACAACAGAATTATATAATGATCATTTTTGATAGAAGTGGCTCTTTTCAACCATCAGATCATTCAGGCCAGTTCCAATGATCTTGTGATGATGAGAGCCATCTATACCTAGAGAGGAGAGTGGGAAATGGAAGGTACATCACAACATAGCATTTTCTTTTTTTTGTTGTGGTTTATTTGAATTTTATTGTCTTTTTCATTTTTCCCTTTTTGATCTTGTTTTTCTTGTGCAGCAAGATAATTATATAAATATGTATGCCAATATTGGATTTAACATATATTTTTACCATGTTTATCATATATTGGTTTACTTGCCATCTAATTATTGCTCTAATTTCCTCTTCATTGGTGTGAAAATTCTCCCTTTTCTTTTTTTGAGACTAACAATTTGATTTTTCTCTTTGCTTTTTCTAATCAAGTATGCAAGTTATGCAAGTAAGCATCTAGAGATATAAAATTTCCCCTTATTACTACTTTGGCTGCATCCCATAAGTTTTGGTGTGTTATCTCATTATTGTCATTTTCTTGGATGAAATTAATAATTGTGTCTATGATTTACTGTTTCACCCATTCATTCTTTAGGATGAGATTATTTAGTTTCTGTAGCGAGCTATTGTCTCCAGAAGCTGCCAGATCGCTCTCTGGGAAGAGATCTGCTGTGTCTACTCAAATCTCTCGGACAGATTCTTCTTCCTGTAGTGAACCGTTGTCTCCAGGCAGTTGCCGTTAACTCTTGTCCAGAGAAGTGACTTCCCTTCCTGCAGAGAGCCCCGTCAGGCCTGATGTAATGCAGAGACTTCTCCTCTTCCTGGAGTGCTGTCCTCCAGCCCTTGTCCTTCCCCAGTCCAATCTGCTCTCCAGGCCCAATATTGCCTCTTTTATCCTCCCAGAGAATGGGCGTGGGATAATGCAAGGGCTTCTGGGAAGAACCACTTCAACCAATGAGCTTGCTCCTTCTAAGATTCCTAAGGTGTAAACTCCCTTTACAGGTCTATTTACCCCAAATTATACTTTTCTCTTTTCTTTTCCCCTTTCCCTCCTCCCCAGTATTTTACTTATGAGTACCATTTGCCTCAAGCATTTCTCCCCCTTTAGAGACCCCCCCACTTTCTTATACCTTTCTCTTACTCTTTCTGTTTTTCCCTTCTATTAGCCTTCTCCTTCTCCTTTCCCTTTTCCCCTCCCACTTTTCTATAAGCTGAGAGAAGTTTCTCTGCCAAAATAAATATGTCTAATATTCTTTGAGCCAAATCTGATGAAAGTAAGAGTTACACAATGTTCATCCCCCACCCTTCTTTTCTTCAATTATAATAGGTCTTGTTTGCCTCTTCATGGGATGTAATTTCCCTCATTTTATTTTGGATTTCCTCTTTTTCTAGTACAATTCCCTTTCTATCTCTAGTTTCTTTTTTATATTATAAGAGTAAAATCAAATTATACATGCACTTTCTATGTATACCCATAATAGAAATACAGTTCTCAAGAATTCTTTTCTTTTTACCTTTTTATGCTTCTCTTGCATTCTATATTTGGAGGTCAAATTTTTTGTCCAGCTCTGGTCTTTTCATCAAAAATAAGTGGAATTCACCTATTTCATTGAATGCCCATCTTCTTCCTTGAAAGTAAATGTTCAATTTAGCAGAGTAGTTTATTCTTGGCTACATTCCAAGTTCCTTTGCCTTTTGGAATATCATATTCCAGGCCTTTAGATCCTTTAAAGTGGAAGTTGCTAAATCCTGGGTAATCCTTATTGTGGCTCCTCAGTATTTGAATTGTTTCTTTCTGGCTGCTTGCAATATTTTTTTCCTTGGTCTGATAGTTTGAAATTTAGTCACAATATTTCTTGGAATTTTAATTTTAGGGTCTCTTTCAGGTGGTGTTCAGTGAATTCTTTCAATGGCTATTTTACCTTCTGATTCTAAAACATTGGGGCAGTTCTCTTTGATGGTTTCCTGAAAAATAATGACTAGGGTTGTATTTTTATCATGGTTTTATGGAAGTCCAATAATTCTTAGATTGTTTTTCTTAGATCTATTTTCCAAGTCATTGTTTTCCCAAGTAGGTATTTTAAATTTTCTTCTATTTTTTTTTCATTTTGCTTCACTGATTGTTGATGTTTCATAGCGTCATTCATTTCCATTTGTTCAGCTCTGAGTTTTAGTGAATTATTTTCTTCATTTACTTCTTTTAGTTCTTTTTATATTTGTCCAATTGAATTTCTAAATGAATTGTTTAGTTCTGTGGATTTTTTCCATTTCACAAATTCTGTTTTTTTAAGGAGTTATTTTCTTTGTCCAATTCACAAATTTTGATTTTCAGGGAGTTGTTTTCTTTTTCCATTTTATCAAATCTATTTTAATGAGTTACATACTTTTTATATTTCTCTAAGTCTATTTTGTAGTGAATTTTCTTCACATAATTTCTGTGTTTCCTTTTTCAAACACTCTTGTAAAGATTTTATTTCCTTTCCCTATTTTTCTTCTAGCTCTCTTTTAAGATCCTTTCTTCTAGGAGAGCCTTGTATGATGGGGACGAATTTATATTATCCTTTGGGACTTCATCTGGAGATAATATGCTTTTAGTCTTCTTTGGGTTTGAAATCTGTTCTTCTCTTTCACCAAAAAAACTATCTATGATCTGGGTTCTTTTTGCTTTCTTACCTATTTTTTTTTAAGTTCAGATCTGCTTGTAGGGCAAGGGAGATTGTCCAAGCTTCCTCTACAAGTGGCAGTGGTTGTGCTGATTGCCTTCCAGTGCTGGGTGAACATGACCAGGTCCTGTGAAATTCTGGCATTTCAGGGCTCACTATTTACCTTCTGTGAATGTGTTGGATATTTTATAACATCTCTGCTGATCTACTGTGTTGCAATTAAGGATAGAAGTCAACACTGTTGTATATTCCTTCCTGTAGATTTCCTGGCACACAGAGCCTACACCACCGTAAGTCTGTGTACTGCCTGCACTCTGCATTTGTGCTTGGCCTGCTTGCACTTGGCCTGCCTCCCTTAGTACTTGATTGAAACAGATCTTTTCTGGAGATGTTCAAAATTATCTTTTGCTGGAAATTTGTTACACTCCCAATATTTGTGGGTTCTGCCAATCCAGAAGTAATTCAAAGGCTAGATTTTCTAATTAGTCTGAAGGTCATGGGAAAAGCTAAGGGAAAAAAGTGTATCCTCTCCACCATCTTGGCTCCATTTGAAAACCTCCTAAGCAGACTCCAATAAAATCTTTGTTCCATTGATCCAGTCAAATCTCCAGCTGGGCAAACTATATTATCTCTTTGAAAACTGAAAACCTTTTCCAAGAGCCACAGCTAAGACTTGGAATCTGAAACCACTTGTAGAATAGCCTGTGTGAGTCCCAGGAACAAGGTGGGGAAACATATTTTTCCTTAAATCACTACAGCATGCTGGAATGTCTAGGAAGATGAAGGGAAAACCTTCAGGGATTGGGAAGAAAAGAAGGCACATATTCCTCTGATCCTAAGAAGAGCTGAAAGTACAAAAAACACAGGAACAAATGAGAACAAATGTCAAATGGAGAATTTAGAATAGAGTTGTAAGGAGAAAACGAGAAGATACCAGAATGACCTGCAATGGAGAGAACAAAAATTGGACATCTGCAGAGACTAGGGAAGCTATGTCCCAAACATTGCCATGTGGCAAAAAGTTACTTGTACATTCAGGTCTTCCTGAGGACATACAGCAATCCGTGCTCATGTTTAAGTGTCAGGAGAAATGTCTTTGAAGGCAACAAAGAGCCTCTCAGATTCAGAACATCTAAATGAATAGGAAATAAATATGGTCCAGGAGGATCTTATGGATTAGTATAGGTCCTTATGAAAGGAGCTAGCTGTTGAGGAAAGATTCTTGGATAACACTTTAGGCCACTGTTTTATTCAGCCTTCTGCCAGCCCTTGGTCTCCAAAATCTTTTCACTTTATAATAAAGGATCATCATGTCCATACTACTCCAAAATCTTCCCATCACTTGGTTAAAAAAGCTGATTCTTACCAAATATCTTTCTCTTTAACAGATTTACCCAAAGATCACACTATGGTTTTGTAGACGCTTTAATAAGAGATTTAAAATGTGATACTTTTTTTGTTCCAGAAAGTTTTCCCTTTTCCCATAGTGTATTTTATGACCTTCCACCCCAATCATAGCCCTAAATTACCTGTTCTATATTCAGCCCCTTTGTGATCCACTGTGAGACATACTAAGAGTTCTGTTAGCCAAACCAAAATCATTTCACAATTTCCTCCCTCCAACTCCTTCTTCCTTGTCTGTTAACCTAATGCAATACATTCCTTGATTACTTTTATCTAGATATTATGAGAATCATGGCTGTATACAAGGCTATCTCCTCCATGCTATAGCTTGGGAGTTGGAGGAAATAGTAAGTGACTATATTTTGTATTCCTTTTGGCCAGGAGAATCTTCCTTCACTGGCACTTCTTCCTTCACTGGCACTTTTTCAGATGGTTGCTTAGTTGTCTGTGGGGGTGATGCAGTAGGAGAGTTGGTTTCTGCTTCTGGGTTAGTGGCTATCCAATCAAATTCAAGACATGCTATACATGCTAACTCACACATCCCAAAAATAGAGGTCAGTACCTTCCCTTGCATTGTGGGGAAAGCAATGAACTGATTTGGACCAATTTCACCAAAGGTAAAATTTCTGCCCTGGTTAGTATTTAAAGTGATACACTGGTAGCACTCTGTATTGCCATTGCTGCCATCCACTTGGATAATGAACTCATCTGCATTCAAAATGACTTCCTCTAGAGACCCTTCTATAGTACCCTATCTTTCACTCCAATCATTCCCCATGTTGTACTTGGATGCTAGAAGAAAAAAAAAAAAACATTAAAATATGACATTCTTCCTTATCCTTTAACAAAAATTATCAAAGTTCAAAATTCCCGTTTGCAAAAGATTCCTCCAAGTGGTCATCTAGTCTTTGCTTGAAAATTTCCAGTGAGGGGGCATTTATTATTTCTCATGGGTTTCTGAGTAGCAGAGACCTTTCTATTATCCTTCCAGTCATGTGATATAGATGGTACCCCCTACCCTTGGTAAGGCCAGACCATTGAAGGATACTAGTAGAATTGAAGGTGGTATGTCTCCTTCTTCAGTCTTTTCAAAAGCTAACATCACCATGTAAGCTTTTGGAATCATATGTATATTTTAATGAGAGACAGCAGGATCAAAATAACATAACTTGCCATGTTAAATATGGCACATAGAACCCTTATAAGTATTTAAGTGTGTGTGTGTGTGTGTGTGTGTGTGTGTGTATGTATGAATCACATCATGTGGGATCATAAAGAAGAGATAATTTGCTCCTTCAGACCTACTCGACTAGTCAGGTAACCTGATGTTCCAATCTGGACTCGGATTCCACTGATTAGCTGCCCCTCTTCAGAAATAACAAAACTAGCCTTCTGGTGGTTCAATAATATCTAGACTTTGGCTTTCTGAAAGAGAAAAAGGGGTATAGTTCTATTAAAAAAAAAACATTGTCCAGACTATCTTTGCCCCCAATAATGTTTCAAGACTATCAAACACAAATCAGTCCCATGGTTCTGTTGTAGAGATCAGAGGGGCTGTCTGCCAGCAGGTTACTGAAGAGTAAGTCAAACTCTTGCAGTAGGGGACAAGATGCAAAAGATGCTAATACCCTTCTTCCAGTGACACTTTCATCCTTGGCCAGTTTCCTGAATGATTTCATTCATGTCCAAATATAAAAGTGATTCTTTCTGAATTGAGCTACTTACTTTGCCCTGGTATAGCCTGGAAGCTCCTTTTTTGGTGAATTTGCAGGAATAGATAGATCTATGAATTTTTCCAGGGTAGATCTTTGCTTCAACTGAACAGAATGGGGTTTAACACAGGTACAACCACAGCCTTCACTGCTAGCCTGCCTACTTTTCAGGATAATGCAAAAAAGAAAATGCTATATCTACTGTGTATTATTGGGCTGACCAGACTTTCAGGTAAAAATGTTTTGATTTTCAAAATAATGATGAAAAATTTATGTCATAGCTCTTTCAGTCTCTTCTTTCCTTTGAACAAAGAAGTAGAGATAACTCTCTTAATTGATCACATAATTCTATAGATAAAGCCTTCAAAACCATTGTCATTCTTTTCTTTTTTAATATTTTCTTGTCCCTTGAAAAACCATTTATAACATCATTTTAAAAACATCTTTTCAAATTATTTATTTCTCCCTAGAAGGTTGGTGGCACTTATACTCAGGATATGTTTTTCTCTGAGGCTTTTCTTCTCTGCAAAACAAAAGGACTGGGTATTCCCCAGTATCCATAGTCTTTCTGTCTGTCTTCATATCACAGTTTGGAGTGGAAAATTAATGACTGAGGGATTTTTATAAATTTCTATCAAACAAGATAATCTGGTGTGTTTTCTAGGGTTTGTGGAATAGATTATAGAGGTGCCAACAGTATCTGTTTCTTCCTTCTATGCTGTTTTAGCTGTTTTCTTTTATTTCTTTTAAAAATAATAAAATGCATTTGGCAGATCTAGAATTTATGGAAGGAGGGTGAGAAAGGAAAGAGGCAGATACCGGAACCAATTATCTAGCCAAATATGGTAGCAATAGTGGAAGAAACAAAAAGGGTAATTAAGGAGCATGTGGAAAGTAGTAAAATAGTGAAAAGAAGTCCTAGAGTGAGACAGTAAGTCTCCATGGACCAGGTTTAAGAGAATGGGCTATGGCACAAAGAAGCTGGCTCAGTTAAGTAAGACCTAAAACCCAGGATGGTATATATTACAGAGAAAGAGGTAAATAACAAGGCCATGATGGGTCTTGAGTGCTAAAAGCTCTGAAATTTCAGCCTAAGTTTCAGACTGAATTAGCTATTTGAGAAGATTTGCTAATTGATGAATTATTTTTTCATGATTTTGAAAGCCAACTGCTCCTAAAACTTGATGTTTGAAAATAGTGATCCTGTCCTGAGTCTTCTCTTTTACATGTAGAACATCCCTATTTCATTTAATCAATGAAATGGTTCTTACTGTTCTCACTATCTTCCCACTTCTTTCTCCAAAAGAGACATAAGGTATCCTGTGAGGGAGTTGGAGCCTGAAAATAAAGAAAGAATCCAGGCTGCAATTAGATCTGCTGCCAGTTCTAAGACTATGTCACCTGATTCGTGTCTAATTCTTATTCCAGACTTTATTCTGAAAGTCCAAGCAGGATACTCAGTTCAAAGGGAAAGATACATGGCAGAGGACTTATGCTGGAATCCATTGGCTGAGACTCCAAGGAGGACAAGTGCAAGGAATAGCAGCAGCATCCAAAGGGAAAAAAAGCCAAATGGTTGGTTTGTGATGAGAAGGGACCAAGAGAGTATACTCTAAGCCTATGGGGAAGATGTAGCTACCTTGCTTCTCCACCCCATTATCCTGTCTCCCCACTACCATCATCACCTCAAAAAAAAGCCAAATATTAGTGAATCCCAAAGAGTTCTGAGAAGGCTAAGAATTGAAGAGGTATCCCCATGGATACCTAACAGTGTTCATGATTTGGTTACACACAGACTAGAGGCTGGCCTTAAATGCTGCTCTGGATCTGCCGACTCAGATATCTCTTACTTACCTGGCCAGATGGTGTCTTCATTGTCTGTACCTGTTCTGTGACTATACCACCCTCAGTTTGGCATTTTATACCTTTGCAGTGTTGATTCAGGTGCTGTTTGAGGTCTTTGTTGCAGCCTCCAGGATCCATCTCTTGTCAAAGCTTCTAGCTATGGTCTTAGACCATCCCAAATCCCAGGACAATGTTGGTGATTAGAAAGGAATTACCCACACTCTTCTCTTGCCAGTGAACTTAGGTTGACAATGTTTGTCTTTCTTGCTTTGCATTCTCAACAAACAAGAGTGACTGTTCTGACACTGGTCTGCAGACATCTCATACAACTTCCTTTGAACCTTCAGGACCACTAGTCTTCAGGGAAAAAGCCTGAACATTAAGGTCTGATCATTCTCATTCTACAGCCTGTGGAGAGTTAACAGGTATGTGTTATGGGCCAGACCTTGAAACAAGGTGCTAAGTGATTATGTACTTAGTACTTATTAGACTTCACACCTTTAGAGAGCATATATAAGGAGGAAATTCACAAGTCAAGGAGATTCACAAGTTGGGAAGAAATATAATCAAGAAGAGCTAGAGCCACAAGCCCCCAGAAATCCACAAGCCCACTCTCTGGGAGGAGGAGTCAAGATTCATTCCAACTTCCACCTTTGTGCTGGCTGGAGGCTGACAGACAAATCTTTGGATTCAGAGACATTTGGAGAGAGCTCTTGGAACTAAGAAGAGAGATAGGCCTTTAAGAAAGCTAACCGGGCCCAGGAAAAGAGACAAGATTTAAAGGAAACAATAAAGGATCTAGACTTTAACTCCTGGCTGCATTTGGGGTGATTGTTGAACTGAACTGAAAGGAAGGCTGCCTCCAGATGCTTCCCAAGAAACCTGCTCTCAGAGAACTTTACATTTTAGAGAAGAGAACATTACAGGTATGGATACCCTTTCCAAAACATCTCAGGCCCTGTAAAGTTCATTTCTGAAAAATGTCATGTGAATGTATTATTGTACTGTAGTCATAGAGACATAAAACATTAAGGGAATATATCCTATTGGTAGAGAAGTAGAAGTTTACAGGGAAAAAATGAAATATGTTCTTTGACTCAATTGCTGTATCAACTGGGTTTTTTTGTTAAATATTTTTACTTACAAAACATATGCATGGATAATTTTAAACACTGACCCTTGCAAAACTTTATGTTCCCAAATTTTTCCTCCTTCCCCTACCCTCTCCCCTTGATGGCAGTAATCTAATACATGTTAAATATGTTAAAATATATGTTTAATTCAATACAGTTATCTTCCTGTATAAGAAAAATCAGATCAAGAAGGAAAAAAAACTAAGAAAGAAAAAAAAATGCAAGCAAATAACAGAAAGTGTGAACATGTTATGTTGTGATCCACAATCAGTTCCCACAGTCCTCTCTCTGGGTGTAGATGGCTCTCTTCATCACAAGATTGTGATCATCTGATCTATCAGTTAGTTTTTATTCAACTGTTTCCCTTTTTTATAAGGTTAGATTCTGTGCCATATATTGTTGATGAGACGGCATGAGGTGAAATTATCTTTAGACATGAAAGCCAAATGCATTAATAAAACTTGTTTTTAAATGGTCTTAACAGAACAATGGCTATATGTCTCAGGTTGACCCTATCCATGACTCTGAAAAGCTCAGGTGTCTAGAAGACTAAGAGGAATATAATATGTTTGTCACTCACCAGAAACCTAAACTGTGGGACTAAGAGAGGTGCCATGGTAGAATGGTTAGACTTCCCTTTGCCAAGGGCCTGCCACTGAGTCCTTTTCCTCTTCTGTTCAAGTGGTGTGCTAACTATGATGAGAAGCACTTAGCAGCTCCCAGTTATAGCACATAGGATAGAAAATCACTGGTCATTAGGAACTTCAGAACATGCATAATTGGTGAAACATTCTAATCACTCTCTTCTCCATATCTATATAAGTTAGGCTATTTTTTCTCTTTAAATATATTGAAGTCAACTTTGGGATTTCCTTGGTTCATGGGAGTGAGTATTCAGGCTACTGACCTCAGTCCTGATGATCTGCATATACAACAGGTAAAAGGAGCTTCAGATACTCTCTTACACTTATCAGTAGGTGACCCTAGGAACACAGAAGCAAGAAAGTCTCACTGAACTGAATTAATTAGAGGTATCCTTGGTGCAGATCCTTGGTGCAGATCCTTACTGAATTTCATTCTCCTGTTAAGGCTAAGAAAATATTTTGATAACTTCTAGATGGCCAGCAAGTAGTTAATTTAGTTCCATTATTAGAATATTGACCCCAATTAGCATGGGTATATGGCCTGGTAGGTTAGGAGGAGCCAAGAAGCTAAATTCAAAGTCAATACATCATCATCCATGATTTATCTAACAGAATGGCAGAGATCTAACATCAGTTGGAATCTATTTTTTATTTATTTTCTATACTTCTGTGACACTTAAGGGAGGAATAGCCTTGGGATGCTCAAGGTATTGAACTGTGTCCTTTCTAAAACTCCTGGGTTTGTAGTGGCCTGTGTATTAAGTGGAGGATCCCTATCATTAGAAAATCTTTTGGATACATAATCATGTGGTATATTTTATTATTATTTTAAATATCACTTTTTTCTATGCTGAAAGTAAAATATAATATGCAGTAACAAACCACAGTTGCCTATTTCCATTGAGAATTGTCTACATTTTTTCAAGGTTATATCCTAAGACTAATGAAATATGGTGAAGTGTAACAAGTTCAAAAACAAAGTGGGGCCAGACATATAGATGAGAATTCAGGAGTAACTTGACTTGGCAGTACCACATAAAGAATAACCTTGGAATATTGGGAGAGAGGCTCCAGGATGGGAATTTGAGGTACCCTTTGAAGTAAGAGTTCAGAATAAATTGCCTGACCATCTATGGGGATCACTTATGGCACAGACAGACCCCTAGAGAATATGGACATGCCAAATGCTCCATTAGTAGAGTTATGAGCTGACCCAATCATTCTGGAGAGCATTTTGGAACTATGCCCAATGGGCTATAAAATTTTTCATACCCTCGAATCCAGCAATATCACTACTGGGTCTGTATCCCAAAAAGATTTTTAAAAGACATGGGTGTGGAGGACTTATTTATTCAAAATATTTATGGCAGCTCTTTCTGTGGTGACAAAAGATGGGATATTTAGGGAATTCCATTAATTGGGAAAGCTAAACAATCATAAAACATGATTGTAATATAATACTATTGTCCTATAAGAAATAAAAAGGAAAGATTTTGGAAAAACCTGGAAATACTTATATGAATTGATTCAAAATACAGTTAATAGAACTAGAACACTCTATACAATAACAGCAACATTATATGATGATCAAATGTAAATGATTTAGCTATTCTCAGTAATACAGTGATCCAGTTCCAAAGTATGCATAATTTTAAAAATGCTCTTCACCTCCAGAAAAAGAATGAAAAGAGTCTGAATACAGATAGTTCTTTTCACTTAATTTTTAGGTAGTGTCTGCTTTCTTTCAATATGCCTAATATGGAAATGTTTTGTATGTTTACATATGTAAAACTACATGAAATTGTTTATCCTGTATGGGATAGAGAGATGGAAGAAAGAGAATTTGGGTAAAAACCTTTAAATGAATGTTTAAATTTTTTTACATGTAATTAGAGTAAAGTAAAATGCTATTTTAAAATAGAGAGATGGAATGTGAGTGTATCTTGTGTAGAAAGTGACTTTTTTTTTTAGATCCAAGTTGACCTTACACAGAGAGGAAATCACGGAAAAATTTCTAGCTGAAAGCTGGTTTTCTCTTAGAGAGGAGGTCTGATATCCCAAACCACTATGTAGAGAGCTCCAAGTAGTTTGGAGAGCTCATTGTACTTAGTTTCTGTCCAAGACAGGAAGCAAGTTTTCTTTGCCTTCTTGGCTCTTTCTTTTGCTTGAGGGGTGAGAAAGTTCCTTTAATGCTAAAGTGAAGGTAGTAGAAAGAATTGGTAAACTTTGCAAAACACTCATTATTTTGTGAGATCTCCAAACTTTGTGTTTGGAGATAATTGTGATTTTTGTCTGCATGTGCAGAATCCTATATGATGATGCAACAATGAACATTTTGAGCTTTTGCTGTATGACAATGGGGAGGAAAGTGAATGGATATTTTTAGGCCTCCCCAGAGACCACAGAAAACTTATTTGAATGTGGGAAAAGAGCTGTGTTCTTTTAAAAAAAATAATGTGTTCCTGCCTATTTGCTGAGGATGATGCATTTTAACAATAGTAAATGTGCAATGGCTCCTTGGAAACTTAGAGCATGCCCAAATCATCTAACATAAAAGCAACCTGCTTCTCTGCATTTTCCTACAAAGTGGTTAGAATAGCCAAAAGAAGCTATGTCCTTTAAAAAACTGCCAAACGAGATAATCACTCTCTTTTCTCTCTACTCCTTTCTGTTATGATCATTCACAGTTTGCACCAAGGGCACTATGAACTGAACCAGGAAGAAAAATATCTTTCTCTAGACCACGTGAATTCAGGTGTTTCTCTTTCTGTTCTACTCTATTTATCTTTATCAATTATAGATACCGAAAGTAATCCCCACCTAACCCAGACCAAGATGACCTTAAAATCAGGCTTCCAGGTGAGCTGGTAGAGCTAAGCAAGCCAGCAGAAAACATCTGAAAAACCAGCATACCTAAGGCTCAAGGCCAAGAGGTATTGAAGAGTTGGAACTTGAGAATGTCCTCCACAGGAACTGAGCTAAGCTGAGAACTTAATTTCCTCTCTAGAGACCAAAAAGTATAGAAAAGGATTAATTCTCTCATATTAGTGGAGTAATTTTGTGTATTTGTGATTATACCTTTAAAGTAAATATTTCTTATTAGAAGCTAAACCAATTGTGGTGACTAAATGGGAGAGAGGATACCCATTTTTATAACATTCATAACAGATATTACTATCCGTACCTATAATTGGAATACCTTAAATGTATTAAAGAGACCAGGGAGAAGGGTGAGATATAGCATACCTGGCCTTCATATAGAGAAGGGTTCAGGGGAGTTAGTGTCACACTGTTCTTAAATAGCAAAATCCCAGGAAAATAAATAGAACTAGTTGTAAAGGAAATACCAAAAAGAGAAAGAAAGAAAAGGAAAATTTGGGCCTGATGCATTAAAAGGACAATTCTATCAAACTTTTTAAGAAAAATTAGTAGCAATAATAGGCAAATTATTCCCCCAAATTGAAAAAGTTTTAATTATTGAGACAAAGGATAGTCTAGACAAGATAGTCCCAATACCTAAAATAGGCAAGAATAAAACACAGAAAGAGAATTATAGACATATACAGATTTTCTCCAAAGGTAATAGTACTATTTTGAACTGCAACAGCTTAAAATTGCACTAAGGCTTTTGTAATCCTCTGTTTAATAAGAAATATTAATTTAAAATCTTAAATAAAACTTTGTCAAATAGACTACAGAGATTCATATTAAGAAATTAAATGTGGAATTTATATTAGGAATACAAAGATGGTTCAACTTATGGTGGTAATACAAATATTTCCGTTAAAAACAAAAACATATCAAACCTTATGATTATCTCAAGATATATGAGGAAATCCTTTGGCAAAAGACAACACAAAATTTTATACTATACTATGCTGTAAAATAAAGTAAGTGAAACTACAAAAATAAAATAAATAACAAGTGAAAAGAGAAAGCAAAAGCAAGCACCCACAAAACATCCGAAGTGGATGTTACAAAATTATAAAGAAAAAGCATGGAAGAGGAAAATAGGAAACCTTAAAAGAAGAGAAAGAACTGATTATCTATTCTACTTCTTTGCAGATATAGGACATTTATAAGTAGAGTACATTAATAGTATTTTTGGTACTAGTATTAGTATTCTTGATGTAATGATCAATTTGGGGGGAGCTTAAATATATTATTTGTTATATATGACATCTAGGGAGCAGCTAGGTGGCACAGTGGATCGAGCACCAGCCCTGAATTCAGGAGGACCCGAGTTCAAATGTAATCTCAGACACTTAACACTTCTTAGCTGTGTGACCCTGGGCAAGTCACTTAACCCCAGCCTGGGGGGTGGGGGGTGGGGTGGGGAATATATATATATATATATATATATAAATATATATATATATATATGACATCTAGAGGATGGTGAATGATACAGAAAAATATTTTAATGATGTAAAAATTTAATAAAATTTGTTTTAAAAAATAATAAAATGTAAGGCTTCTCATTTTAAAAATTGAGTAACCTAGAAAGTAGTTCAAAAGGAGATGGTTTCAGAATCACATTTTTAGAAATTATGAAATAAAATTATATTTTATGACTATTAGAAGCAAAGGGCAAAGTAAAAATGGAAAGAATGCAACAACTACCTCCTAAAAGAAACCCCAAAATGAAAATTCCTAGAAATATTGTATTCAAAATCCAGAGCCTTTTTTTCACAAGCAACAGCAGTTATAGTACTGAGAACTCTAAGTCAGGATTGTAGAAGATTTGGTAGATGATATTATAAAGAAGCAGGAGAGTTTTAGTATGCTATACCCCAAACCAAAGATGCAGATTTATGAGAAAGAATGGAAAATTGCTGGAAATTGGTTTGTAGGTGTTCTTCATTCTCAAAGAAGACCAAAATGACATTACTACATTAGAGTCAAGTTACAATGTGTCCAATTGTAGCTGATCAGACCAATCAATACGAATTTATGAATGCACTGCCCCAGGTGAGATTGAATAAATTCTATGGACATTTGGGATAGCTTCTCTAATTTTGTGCATCTCTCTTTTCCTTGGGGCTAATTCAATTCTGCTTTGCTTATAGAGCACAGCACCTTCTCTGATGAGGACATGCCATATTGGATGGTCCTGTGGCAGTGTCTCCCATGTCATAAATCAATTCCAAAGTTCTTTTTATAATTATAAAATTTTTTGACAGTATATATGTATGAGTAATTTTTATAACATTATCCCTTGTATTCATTTTTCCAAATTTTCCCCTCCCTCCCTCTACTCCCTCCCCTAGATGACAATTCCAAAGTTCTTAAGAGATATGTTGTAAGTGTCCTTGTTTTGCTTTTTATAATCATCTTGTGAGCACTTGCCCTGTATGAATTCTCCATAAAATAATTGTTTTTGGCAAGTATACATTTGGGATTTGAACAATGTGGCTAGCCCAATGGAGTTGTGCTCTCTGCAGTAAAATAAATCTTTTGATGTTTCTTAAACTCCCTTTTGAGATATGGGTCCATTTTGTAATTCTAACTTATGACAGTTCTTATTAGAATCCAATGAAACTTCCTTGTACCAAACCTGAAACTCCTGTACTTTTCTTTAGCTCATGATCTATTCACCAAAGGTAAGGCTACTGACAATCATAGATCCTTAGACAGAATGAAATAGGCAACCTATTTATTACACTCAATAATCTCAAAAAAAAAAAAAAAAAAGGCAAGGTCACTGAACTTCATGTTTCATTGGTAAGGAATCCACTTCCCTTTATGTTCATAGGCCACTGACTAGTACTACAACTAAAACTCTTGGTAGCTGCTGTGGATAGGGCCTCTTGCTTTCATCAAAAAGAGCAAGAGCTGAGTTCAAATTCTATGTCTCAGCAACAGGAGGAACACCTTTCTTCCCCCCTGTAGAGTTTTTAAATTACAGAGCAGAGCTGGGTCTAAGACCCATAGTAACATCAGACAGGATCTCCTTCTTTCACCAAACAGAATAAGGACTAAGATACTAAACCCCATATTTCAGTAAAAGGGAATTTACCTCCAACAGTATCTCTTATATCAATGAGTTCTAGATTACTACTAAGGCACACAAGTTATCTGACTTGCCCTATTATAGTTAAGGTAAGGCTTGTGCCAATTATTAATACATTATGAAACACTAAGATGTCAGTTGCTAGGATGAAGACTCATTATTCTGGAAAACTGGAAAGCAGTCTTACAGAAATTAGTTTTAAACTCACAACTCACACTATAGGCAAAGAAAAAGTTAAAAGGCATGCATGACATAAATTAATGGAATTAGGATAGAGATATAATTTGTGATCAAAGAAGAGACAAAGAATATCACAAAAGATAAAATGGACAATTTTTATTACATCAAGTTTAAAAGTTTTTGTACAAACAAAAACCAATGTAGCTAAATTTAAAAGGAAAACAGTTAACTTGGGTGAGGAGGAAAATGTAATGGCAATTTTTTTCAGATAAAAGTCTTGTTTCCATGATATATAAGGAATTGATTTAAATTTATAATAAATTAGAATTTTCCCAGTGGACAAATAGTTCAAAGGTATGAACAAGCAATTTTCTTTCTTTTTTTTTTTATTCATTTTTCCAAATTATCCCCTCCCTCCCTCCACTCCCTCCCCCCCGATGGCAGGCAATCCCATACATTTTACATGTGTTACAATATAACCTAGATACAATATATGTGTGTAAATACCATTTTCTTGTTGCACATTAATTATTAGCTTCCGAAGATATAAGTAACCTGGGTAGATAGACAGTAGTGCTAACAATTTACATTCGCTTCCCAGTGTTCCTTCTCTGGGTATAGTTATTTCTGTCCATCATTGATCAACTGGAAGTGAGTTGGCTTTTCTTTATGTTGAAGATTTCCACTCAGAATACATCCTCATACAGTATTGTTGTTGAAGTGTATAGTGATCTTCTGGTTCTGCTCATTTCACTCAGCAACAGTTGATGTAAGTCTCTCCAAGCCTTTCTGAATTCCTCCTGCTGGTCATTTCTTACAGAGCAATAATATTCCATAACCTTCATATACCACAATTTAACCAACCATTCTCCAATTGATGGACATCCATTCAACTTCCAGTTTCTAGCTACAACAAAAAGAGCTGCCACAAACATTTTGGCACATACAGGTCCCTTTCCACTCTTTAGTATTTCTTTGGATATAATCCCAATAACAGCAATGCTGGGTCAAAGGGTATGCACAGTTTGACAACTTTTTGGGCATAGTTCCAAATTGCTCTCCAGAATGGCTGGATTCCTTCACAACTCCACCAACAATGTATCAGTGTCCGAGTTTTCCCACATCTCCTCCAACATTCATCATTATTTGTTCCTGTCATCTTAGCCAATCTGACAGGTGTGTAGTGGTATCTCAGAGTTGTCTTAATTTGCATTTCTCTGATCAGTAGTGATTTGGAACACTCTTTCATATGAGTGGAAATAGTTCCAATTTCATCATCTGAGAATTGTCTGTTCATATCCTTTGACCATTTATCAATTGGAGAATGGTTTGGTTTCCTATAAATCAGGGTCAGTTCTCTATATATTTTGGAAATGAGACCTTTGTCAGAACCTTTACTTTTAAAAATATTTTCCCAGTTTGTTACTTCCCTTCTAATCCTGTTTGCATTAGTATTGTTTGTACAGAAACTTTTTAGTTTGATGTAATCAAAATCTTCTATTTTGTGATCAATAATGATCTCTAATTCTCTTCTGGTCATAAATTCCTTCCTCCTCCACAGGTCTGAGAGGTAGACTATCCTCTGTTCCTCTAATCTATTTATGATCTCATTCTTTATGCCTAAATCATGGACCCATTTTGATCTTATCTTGGTATATGGTGTTAAGTGTGGATCCATATCTAATTTCTGCCATACTAATTTCCAGTTTTCCCAACAGTTTCTTCCGAATAATGAATTTTTGTCCCTAATGTTGGTATCTTTGGGTTTGTCAAAGATTAGATTGCTATAGATGTACCCTTTTTTGTCCTTTGTATCTAATCTGTTCCACTGATCTACCTGAACAAGCAATTTTCAAAGAAGATATATATAAAACCATTAGGAAAAAATGCTCAAATAACTAAAAATTAGGAGTTCACATTTAAGCAATTTTCAGATTCTATTTTCTACCCATTAGATTGGCAAAGAGGACAGATTTATAAAATGGTAAAAACAGACATATTAATATAATCTGAATGGATCTGTGAATTCTGAAAATCAATTTAGAATGATGCCTCCAACTCACTAAATTGTGCATACTAGACTTATATTCAAGTATGATTAAAGAAAGAGGGGAAAATACTTATCAGAGTCCTTTTTAATATTGGCAAAGAAGTACAAATAAAGTAATTGAGGAATTGCTGAATGAATTATATGTATATAATTGACTTTTTTTTTTTACATATAAAAATGATTACAGGAATGGTTTTATAGAAACCTGGGGAGACTCATAAAAGCTGAAACAAGGTTCACTGAGCAGAATGAGGGGATTAATTCTTATGATAATAGGACTGTTAAAAAAAATTTTAAATTCATAGAAACCAGCGACTAGGAAGTGTAGTGGACAGAATACTCAACTTAGAATCAGGAAGACTTCAGTTCAAATCCTGTCTCAGACATTTCTGAGCTATGATAATGAACAAACTATGTTTTTTTCTTGGTTTCAGTAATCTCTTCTATAAAATGAGTATTAATAACAACTATACTACAGAGAACAGAGTAGTCAACACTGTTGTAGATTTCTCCCCTAAATTCCCAAGTACATGGAGCTCACATTACTATGGGTCTTTGTACTGTCTATGCTTGGTCTGCCTTCTTCCCTGCCCCAATTGAAGCAGACCTTTTCTAAAGTTCTTCCAAATTATCTTCTGCAAGTAATTTGTTACACTCCAAATATTTGCAGGTTCTGTCACTCCAAAACCAGTTCAGAGGCTTGATTTGCTCTTAATTGGGGAGAGCTCAGATAAAGTCACATCTCCTCTCCATCTTCTTGGCTCAGCACCCACACATACACCCCCGTCATTTTGTATAGAACAATAATATTCCTTCATAATCCCCTACCACAATTTATTCAACAATTCCCCAGTTGATGGGCAAGCTCTCAAATTCCAATTCTTTGCCCTGAGAAAAGAACTATTATAAATATTTTGATACATATAGGGTCTTTCTCTTTAAAAAAAAAATCTCTTTTGGTATTCATGTATATTTAGTAGTGGCATTATTAGATCAAAAGATATGCAAGATTTCATAATCCTTTGGGCACAGATTTTTGATCATTTATCAGTTGATCATTTATCAGTTGGGTAATTTTAAAAATATAAATCTGACTCAGTTCCCTATACATTTGAAAAATGAGGCCTTCCTCAGAGAAACCTGCTTCAAAATTCTTTTCATAATTATTATTGATAACTGTATTCCCACCCTCTTTTATTCTATTATCTCTTTCCTTTCATTCTGTCCTTTCCTTAAAATATTTTGTTTCTGACCAGCCCTTCCCCAATGTGCCTTCTCTTCTATCATTCTCCCCTTTCTTATATCCCCTTCCCCTCCTAGTTTTGTTTAGGATAAGATAGATTTCTATACTCACATTGAATGTGTATATTTTTTCCTCTTTGGTGAGAATAAGCTTCACTCACTCCCTCTCAACTCCCTGTTTCCCTCAAATATAAAAGCTTTTGCTTGCCTCTTTTATGGCAGATAAGTTATTCCATTCCACCTCTCCCTTTCCTTTTCTCCCACTATATTCTTCTCTTACCCCTTGATTTTATTTTATTTTATTTTTAGGTATTATCCCTTCACATTTACTTCATACCTGTGGCCTCTGTCTATTTATACTCCTTCTAACTGTCTAACTGTCATAATAATAAAAAAAAAAGTTCTTATCAGTTACAGGTTTCATCTTTCTATGTAGGAATGTAAACAGATAAATGATTTCTTATGATTTTTCTTTCCTGATTACTTCTATATATTTCTCTCAAGAATTTCTATTCAGCTCTGGTCTGTTCATTATAAATGTTTAAAAATCCTCTATTTCATTGAATGATATTCATCTTTGCTGGCTAGGTAATTCATGATTGTATTCTTAGCTCCATTGATTTCTGGAATATCATATTATATCCCTGATTCATTAATGTAATGCTAAATCTTGGGTTATACTGACTGTGGCTCTACTATGCTTGATTGTTTCTTTCTGGATGCTTGCAATATTTTTTCCTTGACCTTGGAGTTACAGAATTTTGCTATAATATTCCTGGGAGTTGTCATCTTGGAATCTATTTCAAGAGATGATTGGTGAATTCTTTTGATTTCTCATGTACCTTCTAGTTATAGAATATCAGAATAACTTTTCTTAATAATTTCTTAAAATATGATGCCCAGTGACAGGTAGGTAGCACAGTAGATAGAGCACCAGCCCTATAGTCAGGAAAATCTGAGTTCAAATCTGATCTCAGACACAACACTTCCTAACACTTCCTATATTTTGTTTTGCATCACTCTTATTTCTCTTCCCAATTTTTTCTTACCTGATTTTCAAAATCCCTTAGAAATTCTTCTGTGAACTGAGACCAATTCTTCTTTTTCTTAGAGGCTTTGGATGTAGAAACATAACTTTGTTGTCATCTCCTGAGGGTATTTTTGATCTTCTTTGTCACCATAATAACTTTCTATGGTGGAATCATTTTCTGTAGTTTACTCATTTTCCAGACTATTATCTAGCTTTTAGCCTGTACCATTTTCATTCCCATTATCAAAGCAACGCATCTTGACCCCTTGAGTTTCATAAATAAAAATGGCCTTTTTTATGAAAATATCTCTGAATCTTATCTTATTTAGCTAGATTAAGTTCCTTCATGCATTCTAAAATCCTGAAATGACCTTTAGCCACAGGAAATCTTTTTTTACCATGATAATCTAATAATGCTTCATCTATATACCTATGTAATCATTCCACAAAGAATCTATCTTCTCTCTCTTATTCAAAATAAAGGAAGGATAAAAGGAGCTATTACATAAAGTTTTACTTATGATCTCCAGAATTTTAAAAATTCTACATGACTTTTAGGTCATCTCAAAAGTTCACAGCAGACACACTCTCCCCTTTCCTATCACTATCTCCACAAAGTGGTTAAGGCAGCTTGGGAATAAGAGGGAGACTGTGATTGTACACATACTCCTGTCCATAGGAAGCAACAATCTGTCCTGAAGAAATTCAGGTGAATGGTAGCTTCCAAACATTCTTGAGAAATGAGGTAGCTTGCTAGACCAAGAAAGATGATGTAGAAAACACTTGAAAAGTCACTTCCACTTTTTAGAATCAATGGAATCAATCCAGGAGGAATCACCATGAGGAAAGGTTGTTTTGTCTTGACATTTTGTCAAGAAAGCCATTGGCAAAAAAAAATTCCTTGCCCCTCCTACAAAAACTACTTGATTCTCTAGTCACCTGATGACAGCCTTTTTTTCCTTTTTAATTTATCTTATTTAAAGAAACAGAATAAGAAAAAAAGAAAAAAATATATTAAAAAAAACAAACAAAATGAACCAAAACAAAAGAGGATATTGTCAAGTGCCCAGCAGAACATCATGGAGGATTCAAAATATATAACAACAAAATACCAGTTCAAGAAAGTATATGCATGCATACACACACACACACACACACACACATATATATATATATATTTGTAGAAGAAATTATATTCATGAGTGTCCATCTTTGCTGCATACCTTATTTGCTTTATTATTTTTTTCACTCTTTCATCCTCCCACCACCACCACTAAGCAGACTATAATTAAGAAAGGATATATTTATGTATACATATGTAGATATATACATGCATATCCATACACACATTCTCCCATACATAGATAAACACATCTTTCCTATCCCTGCTGACCCTTTGCTTTAATCTGCTCCTAACTTGCCTTGCTATTACTTAACCTCCCACCACTCAGGGATTTCTCCCTTATCTTATTTCTGCACTCTTTGCTTCCCTAAATGCTCATCTCTCCCCTTATTTCTTTATAGATTTTGAGTGTGCTATACCCTTCATACTATATATGTAGTGCTGACTATTTAACCTATTCCCAATTTGAATAGGTTTTCAGAACTATGAGCCCTCTTCCCCCCTTTAATGTCTTTGTGTCTATTCTTTCTCTATACCTCATTTGTACAACGTAATTACTATTTTTACCTTAACTCTGCCCCAATATTTTTTTAGCTTCCCTATTGTTGATATGATTGCCTCTTTGACCTCCATACTGAGAACATGGGGCTGACTTGGATTTAGTAAGTCATCCCTAGGAGTAAGGATAATGTCGGTGAGGTTTTCTTCCCTTATATAACATTGTTTAATTTCTTCTCTTCTAGGATCATGTACTTGCCTACAGAATTCTAAGGACATAACAGCTTAAATTTTATCCTTTTGAGAGAAGGGCAAATGATCACAGGAATTTAGAACCACTTTGGGACTTTGGGCTTCATAACTAGGTGAGTAAAACTGAGGGAGCAAAGAATCTTTTCCATCTGATCTTACTTGACCTTATATTTACAGTCACCTGAATGGCAAGGCAAGTACTCTGTGTCATCTTCAACATGGCTTGCCATAGCCCTCACTTTCACCAAAACCTGTATCTAATTGCACACACAAGAGCATGATGATATTAGATTTTAAGGGTTGGAAAGGTGGATCTCTCATATTCAATCTTCTTATCATTCCTCCTTGATCTAATCCTAGGTTGTGGAATATCCTATCAAGGATATAAGCTAGCACCTGGAGATGGATTGATTAGAAGAATAATGGAGAGATCTTCACTACCCAGAAATCTTAGGAGGTAGTGAGTGTCCCATTAATGGAGATTTATAGTAGTGGAGAGGAAGAGGGGGAAAACATTTATATAAGGCACCTACTGTGTATCAGGCACTGTGCTAAGTACTTAACAAATATTTTTTCATTTGATTCCCACAACAACCCTGGGAAGCACATGCTGCTATTAACACATTCTGCAGCTGAGGAAATTAAAACAGAGGTTAAGTGACCTAGGGTCACATATCTAGGAAATCTCTGGGTTGGATTTGAACCAAATTCCTAATTCTTAGTCCAGTACTTGATCCACTGAGCCACCTAACTTCAAAGTTAAGTTGCCAGGAGGAGACTAGATAAAAACTTTTTGGAATGTTGTAAAAAGATATTCTTATATTCTACCATTTGTGTGAAAGGGTGAGCGATGGAATGACTTAATTGGGACTGACTCTGGGATCCTTTTTATGTGTCTTGTCCCTCATCATCCAGTTACAAGATGGGAAGGAGTGGAACATCAGGTATGGCATTCCCACAGACTCTGTCCAAGAAGCCATTCTCAGATCAGAGGAGCACATTATCCTAATGGCTGGCAGCAATGGAAAACATTCAGCACTTCACCTTCATGTCTAATAAAGGTCATAATCTACACTTTGGAAATGTCAGCCAATCAGTTTATTGCCTTGTCCCCACAAGAAACAATAGTAGTTAATGCCATCTTTGTATATCAATCAAAGTGTATATCAGGGATTGGATTTGAATGAACATCCCTCAAACCATGAAAAACAGGAGGAAGGATGCAATTCTCAGACAATAAAAGAAACAGTAAAAATGACACCTCCAAAGATGAGGCTCTAATCTCAAACCTGTCCCCGAAAAGTATAAAGATGATGAACCTGATTCTGAATGATTCCATTAGAGTGTAAATGAGAAAGCCTTGATCTTAGGTGGAGCCCCGATAAAAGCTATAAGCCCTCAAAGAATGGGAGTAAAAACCTTTACAATTTCAACATGCCAGACAATAGGAAAAGACTGAAAATTGCATCACAAAAAATGTATATGAATACCTCCTGATTCTCAGATAACCTGCATTGGACTGGGGAAACAAATAAAAAGGATTGGAAGGAGGAAGCTTTAAAACTGGCTTCAATTTGGCTTTCAGAGCTATGGGTGAAGGAAAATCCTCCCACTTCCTCAACCCTGCAATTCCTGCCCCAGCCCAGTTGACCGTAAAGGAGGGAAGGAATACAAGGGGTGATTGAAGATAGGATTCAGATAGAAGGACACAGATGATATGATTACACAGAAGAGGAGAATCCGTCTAGGACAAAAAAGGAATCACATTCCTAATAATTTAATAAAGATTCTGCAAAAAGATGGTGTGGTTCTTGGATGATCCTATTGGGGGGAAAGTCATCTCTAAAGAATGGGCAGTCTTGACTTTGAGCTGGGAAGGTGATAGGGAGATATGGACTCTCTACCCTAAAATGGAAAGTTATTTATGACTGGGGCAGGCACGACCAGTGGGTAAAAGATCACCCAAGAACTTTTTCTCAGCAGCTCTCTGAGAAATACTTAAGCTAATCCATTAGAGCCTGTTGCCCCACATCTGTTCCCTGTTGGGATAGAACACTTGGTTCTAAAGGTCTCCTTGTCCCCTTTAGAGCAGAAGACTTATCAGAGAATTACACATAAAGTTTTGTGCCCAAATGTGCTAGAAGTTGTCTTGCCACTGTAGGACTGCCTGGATTCCAAAGCTGTGAAGGTGAATTTCCCAGTTTTTGCTTTCCACTACAAGTCATTCTATACTCTAAAACCCACACTAGGATCCTCTTTTAGGGATACTGATGTGATACTTGTTGCCTCCTTTGACCCATGGTGATGTCTCTAATTTTCTTTAGAATAAGGGTGCAATCTACCTGTTTTCCTTCTTACCCTCTAAAGACTACCTCTACTTCTTCCAGTGGACTCCAGTCTGGTAAAGCCAGATCAGGAAGAGAATCAGATAATCTTCATTCTAATCCCTCCCTTTCCTCTATTCTCCATTATGGCCCTCACCCTCCTCAAGGGAGCTCACTCATAGTGGGCAAAAGGTCCTGTTAAGAAGATAGCAAAGGTTAACACTGAAAAGAGAATATCTTCACCAGTGGGCAAAAAGTCCTGGCAGGGCAGCTTGTTAATAAGACATCATCCTGTTTAGGTCTTCCACAAAGATTTAGGGCTCAGAATTGTCTTTTATTAGCCATCTGAGGCTTAGGCTTCAATTTAAAATTGAATGAGATTCACTCATTGTTGTTAATATTCCAGGCCTAGAGCTCCAATGGAAAAGAGATTACTTATCTTGGGAGCTTGAGCTACTGGGAGTAGTTCCAGACTACAATGTAACCACATCCCTGACCTCAATCTCCAACTGAATGAAACCACCCAACTGGGCTCCCTGAGGGTGGATCTCTTTCAGAGGAGAGTTTGAGACTCAGGAAGGGGGACAAAGTCTCAGGGCCTCCCAAAAGTCAAAAGGGATACAATTTACATCAGTTCTGCATCTTTAAGTGTAGCTTGGGCTTGAATATATCCATCTTCTCTAAACAACAATGTCAAATGCAGTAATGACTTAAGTTCAAATGGGGAATGATGGTCCAGATCAGGGAAAATCCTTTGGTTCAGAGTATGCTTTCAAATCCTTATCAGAGAAGACAGTTAATTATGGATGAGCTTCAGATACAACAGCTAATACAACAAAATCCAGAGATTAGTCTTGTGATTAACAATCTAGCTATAATAAGGCAAATGCTAGAATTTGCAAGAAATCCAGCAATGAATTTAGAGCTATGCTCAAAAAGTCATAAAACTATGCCTAGCCTTTGATCCAGCAATGTTTTTACTGGGCTTGTATCCCAAAGAGATCTTAAAGGAGGGAAAGGGACCCATATGTGCAAAAAATGTTTGTGGCAGCCCTTTTTGTAGTGGAAAGAAACTTGAAACTGAGTGGATGCCCATCAATTGGAGAATGGCTAATTAAGGTATGTTATACGAATGTTATAAATATTATTGCTCTATAAGAAACAATCAGGAGAATAATTTTAGGGAGGACTGGAGAAATTTACATAAACTGATACTAAGTAAAATGAGCAGAACCAGGAGATCATTGTACATGGCAATAGCAATATTATACGATGATCAATTCTGATAGGCATGGCTCTTTCCAACAATGAGATTATTGAAGCCAGTTCCAATGATCTTGTGATGAAAAGAGCCATCTAAATCCAGTGAGAGGACTATGAGAACTGAGTGTGGATCACAACATAACATTCTCACTGTTTTTGTAGTTGTTCACTTGCTTTTTGTTTTCTTACTCATTTTTTTCCCTTTTGTTCTGATTTTTCTTATGCAGCAAGATAATTGTATAAATATATTTACATATATTGGATTTAACATTTATTTTAACATGTATAGTATTGGATTGCTTGCCATCTAGGGGAGAGGTTAGGAGGAAGGAAGAGAAAATTTGAAACACAAGGCTATGCAAGGATCAATGTTGAAAAATTATCCATGCATGTATTTTGAAAATAAAAAGCTTTAATTTTTAAAAGAAGCAAAAAAAGAAAGAAATCCAGCAATGATTCAGAAAATGATGAACAATCAAAACAGAGCCTTAAATAATCTCAAAAGTATACCAGGCAAACACAATGCTTTGAAGCTTATTCAGGAGCCAGTATTTAGGAACCAATGTTGAATGCAGTGCAGCAATTGTAAGCCATCTGCTTTCCTGGTATGCAATTCACCCTCTGGGAAAAGAAGTCACCTTCTCCCTATAGAGGAAAAAAGAGCCTTTACCTAATCTATGGGCTCTGCACTCTGGCATTCAGAGTTCAACCCCTGTCAGTAATACCACCCTCAGTATTGGCAGCACTGGTTGCAATATAAGCAATAAGGTCCCCTGACCTTAGAGAGCTTTTATTCTAACAATCTGTCGATTCTAAAGTCTTCTGGCTTTAGAATCAGTGATCCTAAGGATCCCCACTACACAAACCTTAGAATGCTATTGTTCTAGCAATCTGTCCATCAATGATTGTAAATGTTTTCTGGCCTAGGAATATAATAATATTTTTTTCCCTTAGGCTTTAGGGAAGATATATTAGTGATCCTGAGACCCTCTGACCTTAGAGTGCTATAGTTCTTACAATCTATCAATGATTCTAAAGTCTTCGGTCCTTAGAATAGTCCTACAAATATTACTGAATGTCAGATAGATAATCTGTTGGTCAATGATTACCAAGTTACTGAGACAATAGTAAAAAAAAGCCACTCCTCAAACTTACCTGTAAGCCAAAAAATGAGCAAATAAGTGATATGAAGAACTGGATACTTTTGTCTCCTTGCTTCTTATGTAGCATGGTTCTTTGCTAAATTCTTTTGGAACTTGGCTCAATTTAACTGGCATAACAATTACAATTGCTCTTTGACTTGGAGATGGGATCAAGCCTGCAAATTCTTTTTGAGATACCTTCTGATACCGTTCTGCCACCCCAATATTTTGGGGTCCCTTATGAACCTCAACAGTAGCTACTAGCTCTAGTATAATTACAAAGTAACACTATACCAAATACTTTACATGGTATTGGAATTAATTGTTCTTTAAATGTTTGGTTGAATTCACTTGTTTATCCATCTGTCCCTGGAATTTTTTTCTTAGGGAGTTCATTGATGGCTTGTTCAATTTCTTTTTCTAAAATGGTACTATTTAAGTAATTTATTTCCTCTTCTGTTAATCTGAGCAGTTTATATTTTTGTAAATCTTTATCATTTTCTATTAGATTGTTAAACTTGCTGACATACATCTGGACAAAATAACTCCTAACTATTGCTTTAATTCCTTTTTCTTTATGGTAAATTCACCCTTTTCATTTTTCATGCTGGTAATTTGGGGTTTTTTTCTTTCATTTTTCTAATCAAATTAACTAAAGTTTTATCAATTTTGTTGGGATTTTTTTTCATAAAAACAACTCTTAGTTTTATTGATTTGCTCAATAGTTTTCTTAGTTTCAATTTTATTAATCTCTCTTTTGAGTTTCAAATTTTCTAATTTGATATTTACTGGGGGAGGGTTAATTTATTTAAAATTTCCCCTAAAAACTGTTTTGGCTGTATCCCATAATTCCCCCCCTCCCCAAGGCTGGGGTTAAGTGACTTATCCAGAGTCACACAGCTAGGAAGTGTTAAGTGTCTGAGACCAGATTTGAACTCTGGTCCTCCTGAATTCAGGGCTGATGCTCTATCCACTGCACCACCTAGCTTCCCCTGTATCCCATAAATTTTGATATGTTGTCTCATTATTGTCATTTTCATGGATGAAATTATTATTTCTGTGATTTGTTGTTTGACCCACTCATTCTTTAGAATTAAGTTATTTAATTTCCAATTGGATTTTACTTTATCTTTCCCTGGCCTGTTATTGAATATAATCTTTATTTCATTCTGGTCTAGAAAGGAAGCATTTATAATTTCTGCTTTTCTGCATTTGATTGTGAGGTTTTAAATCCCTAAACCATTGTCAATTTTTGTATTGCTGAGAAAAAGGTGTATTCCTTCCTGTCACTTTCAAATTTCTCCAGAGATCTAGCGTATCTAAATTTTCTAATATTCTATTAATGTCCCTAGTTTCACTCTTTTTTATTTTGTGGTTAGATTTGTCTGATTCTGAGAAGGGGAGATCAAGATCCTTCACTAATATAGTTTTGCTGTCTGTTTCTTTTTGTAACTGGCTTAACTTCTAAGAATTTGGATGATCTACTACTTGGTACATACACATTTAATATTGATACTACTTCATTTCTATAGTACTCTTTAACAAGATGTAGTTTCTTTCATTATCTCTTTTATTTTTTTATTATAATTTCATAATTATAACATTTTTGATAGTACATATGCATAGGTAATTTTTTACAACATTATCCCTTGTACTCCCTTTTGTTCCAATTTTTTCCCCTCCTTCCCTCCATCCCCTCCCCTAGATGGCAGGTATTCCATATATATTAAATATGTTATAGTATATACCAGGTACAATATATATGTGTGCAGAACTGAATTTTGTTGTTGTTGTTGCAAAGGAAGAATTGCATTCAGAAGGTAAAAATAACCTGGAGAGAAAAACAAAAAAATGCTAACAGTTTACACTCATTTCCCAGTGTTCCTTCTCTGGGTGTAGCTGATTCTGTCCATCATTGATCAATTGGAATTGGATTAGCTCTTCTCTATGTTGAAGATATCTACTTCCTTCAGAATACATCTTCATATAATATTGTTGTTGAAGTGTATAATGATCTCCTAGTTCTGCTCATTTCACTCAGCATCAGTTGATGTAAGTCTCTCCAAGCCTTTCTGTATTCATTCTTCTGGTCATTTTTTACAGAACAATAATATTCCATAACATTCATATACCATCATTTACCCAACCATTCTCCAATTGATGGGCATCCATTCATTTTCCAGTTTCTAGCCACTACAAAAAGGGCTGCCACAAACATTTTGGCACATACAGGTCCCTTTCCCTTCTTTAGTATTTCCTTGGGATATAAGCCCAGTAGTAGCACTGCTGGGTCAAAGGGTATGCACAGTTTGATAACTTTTTGGGCATAATTCCAGATTGCTCTCCAGAATGGTTGGATTCTTTCACAACTCCACCAACAATGCATCAGTGTCCCAGTTTCCCCACATCCCCTCCAACATTCATCATTATTTGTTCCTGTCATCTTAGCCAATCTGACAAGTATGTAGTGGTATCTCAGAGTTGTCTTAATTTGCATTTCTCTGATCAATAGTGATTTGGAACATTCTTTCAAATGAGTGGAAATAATTTCAATTTAATCATCAGAAAATTGTCTGTTCATATCCTTTAATCATTTATCAATTGGATTTCTTCTAAATTAGAGTCAATTCTCTGTATATTTTGGAGATGAGGCCTTTATCAGAACCTTTAACTGTAAAAATGTTTTCCCAATTTGTTACTTCCCTTCTAATCGTGTTTGCGTTAATTTTGTTTGTGCAGAAACTTTTTAATTTGATGTAATCAAAATTTTCTATTTTGTGATCAATAATGATCTCTAGTTCTCCTTTGGTCACAAATTTCTTCCTCCTCCACAAGTCTGAGAGATCAACTATCCTATGTTCCTCTAATTTATTTATGATCTCATTCTTTATGCCTAAATCATGGACCCATTTTGATTTTATCTTAGTATGTGGTGTTAAGTGTGGGTCCATGCCTAGTTTCTGCCATACTAATTTCCAGTTTTCCCAGCAGTTTTTGTCAAATAATGAATTCTTATCCCCAAAATTGGGATCTTTGGGTTTGTCAAACATTAGATTGCTATTTTTATTCACTATCTTGCCCTGTGAACCTAGCCTATTCCACTGATCAACTAGTCTATTTCTTAGCCAATACCAAATGGTTTTGGTGACTGCTGCTTTATAATATAGTTCTAGATCAGGTACAGCTAGGCCACCTTCATTTGATTTTTTTTTTCATTACTTCCCTTGAAATTCTCGACCTTTTGTTCTGCCCATTATCTCTTTTAATTAGCCCTATTTTTACTTTTGCTTTATCTGAGATCAGAATTGCTACCCCTACTTTTTTTTTTAATTTAAGCTGAAGCATAATAAATTCCACTCTAGTCTTTTACCTTTACTCTGCATGTATCTCTCTATTTCAAATGTGTTCTTTGTAAACAACTTTTTGCAGGATTCTGGTTTTTAATCCACTCTATTTGCTTCCATTTTACAGGAAAATTTATTCCATTCATATTCACAATTATGATTACCAGCTCTGTATTTTCCTTCATCCTATTTTTCCTCTGCATATACTTTTGTTCTCTCTTTCCACTCTGTCTCTTTCTGACCCTGTCCTCAATCTGCTTTTTCTTCTATCACCCCTCTTCTATTAATCCTTTTTCCAGATGTTTCTGCCCTCCTTTCTATCTAGTCTCTCTTTTTTCCCCCTTTTTTTCCTCCTAATTCTTTATAGAGTAAGATAAATTTCTATACCCAGCTGAGTGATTATGTTATTCCCTCTTGGAGTCAATCCTTTTTCCACCCCTTAATGTCTTTTTCTTTAATATCATTACATGAGAGTACACTCACAACTACACCCTTTGGCCGTGTATACTCCCTCTAACTGCCCCAATAACAAAAATAGTTCTCAAGAATTACAGATATCATTTTCCCATCTATGGATATAAACAGTTTAACTTTTAAATAATATGTGTTTTGTTCCTATTTACCTTTTTCTGATTCTCATGAGTTCTGTGTTCAAAGATCAAATTTTTTCAATAAAAATGATTGAAAGTCTCTTCATTGAAGAGCTACCTCTTCTTCTGAAAGATATTGCTGCTCAGTCTTGCTGGGTAATTAATTCTTTTTTCTTTTGGTCACACAGCTAGTGTCTGAGATCAGATTTGAACTCAGGTCCTCCTGAATTCAAGGCTGGTGCTCTATCCACTGTTCCACCTAGCTGCCCCATGGGTAATTAATTCTTGATGTAATCTCAGGTCCTTTACTTTCCATAATATGCTATTCCAGGCCCTTTTATCCTTTATTGTAGCTGATGTCAAATCCTGGATAATGCTGATTGTTTTTTCTTAATACTTGATAGAAGATGAGAGGAAAGTAGAAATAGAAAAAATCCACTGATCACCATATCAAAGAGATGCTTTGTAGAAAATAAACAGGAATATTATTGCCAAATTTCAAAATCCTCAGATCAAAGAAAAAAAATTTGCAAGAAACAAGAAAAAAAAATTAAATACACAGGAGCTATAATTAGAATTGTACAAGACTTATCAGCAACTACAGTAAAAAAGCACAGGTCTTGGAATCATATTTATAGACAAGCAAAAGAATTAGGCTTGCAGCCAAAAAGATCATACCCAGTAAAATTATCCATAATTTTGAATGAGAAAAAATGGACCTTCGTTAAGTTTCAGTAAGTTTGCAGAGTTTCTGGACTTTCTATTAATCAAACCCAAACTTAACTGAAATTTACCATATGAAAACCAGTATCAAAGAACAATTTTAAGGAACTCAATATGGACAAACTGTTTAAAGATGAACAAGTTGTTTATGTTTTGTTTTTTTAATATGGGAAATTTATACCATATGTTTAAGATTCACATCAACAATAGGGCAGCTCAAAAGAAGACTGGACAGAAAGAAAGACTAAGTTAAGGTAAAAATAGTAATCATATTATACAAATGAGGTGCAGAGGAAGAACAGACACAAAGCCCTTAGAGGTGGGAGGAGGGCTTGTAGGTCTAAAAACCTACTCACAATAGGAATGGATTCAACGGGCAACACTACATATATACCATGAAGGGTATAGCACCCTCCAAAATCTATAAAGAAATAAGATAGAAGGGATGAGCAGATTGAGAAGCAAAACATAAGGGAAGAAGACATGGGAGGGATCCTTGGACAAGGGAAGATTAAGTAATAGAAAGGCAAGTTATGGAACAGAATTTAATGAAAGAGTTAGCAGGAATAGGAAAGATGTATGTAGGCAGTGTGTGTGTGTGTGTGTGTGTGTGTGTGTGTGTGTGTGTGTGTATCTACATGTGTATACATAAGTATATCTTAACTGTAGCTTGCTTGGGAGTGGGGGAGATGAAAAGGGGGGAAAGAATAAAATAAATAAGGTGCACAGTAGAGAAACAAAAAACAATTTACAAGGAAGCAAAGAAAAAATGAACACTCATGAATATAATTTCTTCTACTAATATATACATATACTTTCCTGATCTGGTAATTTGTTGTTTTATATTTTGAATCTTCCTTAATGTTCTGCTAGGCACATGACAATGTTCTCTTTGTTTAGTTGTATTTTGTTTGTGTTCCTTTTCTGTCTTTCTTTTTTTCTTACTCTGTTTTTTCAAATAAAATAATTTTTTACAAATGTTTATTCTGAGTTTAAATATCAAAAATAATATTATTAAAATTCACACGTAGAACACCAAAGAGTAACTCCATATTTAACTGTCTTTATTTCAAAATGCTTATTTTAAAGTATAGTTTTGCTTGTGCTTTCTTCAGAACTTTCTTCTATTCTCTTCTATGAAGTTTTTTTGGAAAAATATTACAAAGCTATGCCCAAAGGGTAATAAAACTGTGCATACCCTTTGATCCTGTAAAGTCACTACTGAGTCTATATTCCAAAGAGATCATAAAAGAGGAGAAAGGACACATGGGCAAAAATGTTTATAGTAGCTCTTTTTGTGGGGAAAGGGAATTCAAAATTGAGTAGATGCCCATCAATTGGGGAATGATTGAATAAGTTGTGATATATGAATGTAACGAAATGTTATTGTTCTATAAGAAAAAATGACCAGGCTGGTTTCAGAAAAAACCTAGAAAGATTTACATGAAGGGATGCTGAGTGAAGTGTACAGAACCAAGAGAACATTGTACACAGTAACAGTAATATTATGTGATGATTGGGGCAGCTAAATGATGCAGTGCATAGAGGGCTAGCCCTGAAATCAGGAGGACCTGAGTTCAAATCCTGCCTCAGACACTTAATATTTCCAAGCTGTGTGACCCTGAGCAAATCACTTAACCTAATTACCTCAGTCAAAAAAAAAAATAAATTATGTGATGATCAACTATAATGAACAAGGGTCTTCTGAGCAATGAATTAATTCAAGATAATTCCAATAGATTTGGAATGGAAAATCTCATTTACACCGGAACTATAGAGATTGAATACAGATCAAAGCATATTTTTTCCATCTTAAAAAATTGTTTGCTTTTCTTTCTTGTGGCTTTCCCTTTTGTTCTGATTTTTGTTTCACAACATGACAAATATGGAAATATGTTTAAAGAGGTTGTACATATTAACCTAGATCAGATCACTTACTCTCTTGGAGAAAGAAGAGATAAAAAAAGAGTGAAGAAAAGAAAATTTGGAACTCAATGTCTTGCAAGAATAAATGTTGAAAGCTATCTTTATGTATAATTGAATTTTTTCAATTGAATAGAAAAAGAATAAAAAGAAAACTATCAAAAAGTCTCTGTGTGCTTTTTACACTATTGTTAACCTCCTTCATTCTTCCCAGTTAAAACTGAGAGAAAATAACAAATAAGTTTCATTATAACAGTTTAGCTTCTAACCTTGTAAAAATGCATATTACATATAACAATATATGTAAAAATTTATAATGACCTCCAAACAAATAATCTTAGTTAAGACAAATCAACACAATGATCATAATCAAAAATATATGTTTCTTTCTTAATCTTGAGTCCATTTCTCACTATCAGAAGGTGGGGAACATACTTTATCATGGCTCCACTAGAGACAAAGTCTATCAAAGTTTTTAAGTTTTCCAAAATTTCCTTTAGTGTTGCTATCCTTGCAGAAAGTATTTCCCCCGATTCTGTTTAATGCAAGCTATATCAGTTCATACTACTGAGATTCTCTGAAATCATCTTTTATCTTTTCTTATAGAACAATAATAGTAGATTACATTACACATTACAATTTGATCAGCCATTCCCCAATCATCTAGGAAGTGACCTAAGGCACTCCCTTAGATTCTAGATTTCTGCTTTTATTTTTCCCTCTTTTGTTCTCTCCTTCAAGATCATGAAGTTTGTTTTGCTGATGACTATTTTGTCTCCCACAATCTTATCTCTTATCCTCTTTAATCCCATTTCTTTCTCGGTTGAGTTGATATATTTCAAATTGTTCAAGTATATGCTCAACTCTTCTTTGTCCATTTCAAATAATTTAAATTTATCTGATTCCCACTGCCCCAGCCCCTTCTACATGTTTGTATAATTTTCTTCTCAAACATCCCAATTAAAAGAAATAGTAAATCCCCCCCCTTCTTCCTCTTTTTTACTCAAGTGAATTCCCTTTATTCTCTTCTCTTTCTCCTCTTCAAATCCATAGAACAGAACCAATGAACTCCTAGAACTTATGGGGTTTTTAAAAATCTCCTTAAAGACCCTTTGAAGATGTTAAGACCCTGAAGGGACAAATTGTTTCTACTTTTTAACTAAAATGGTTATAATTATATAATTATATTTCCAATTGGTCAAATCAATTCTCCTTTCTAGGTTGCTCTGGAATCTGTGTTTCATATTTTCTGCTCTGGTCTTTGCATAAGAAATGCTTAAAAAACAACTTTGTTCTATTAAAAAACCATTTTGCTTCTATAGAATTGTTCTGAGATTGACAAGGTAACTTATGCTGAAATATAAAACTAGATATTTTATCTTTTGGAACATTGTATTCCAAGATATCCTCTTACTTATAGTAGAAGATTTTTTTTCTGGGAACTTAACAGGATTTTTATTTGATGTGGGATATGGGCTATTATTTTCCTAGAACTTTTTTTTTTCATTTTGAGAGGCAATCAATGCATTCTTTCTATCATCACATTTTCTTTTGGTTCTACTGTACCCAAGAAGTTTTCATTTGTGATTTCTTAATACTTCCTGTACTGGGTTTTTTAAAATGTGGTTTTAGTTAATGCAATGATTCTTTAATCATCTCTCTTTTTCCTGTTTTCCAGAATATTATTTTTTAAATATCAGGTATCATATATAATCTTTAGAATAAATATTCTAATATTTATTGCCACATTATAGAGTTCTTGTTAATTTTATTTTTGTATATTCTAGTTTCTGGAATAGAAATAAATGTGTTAAATAGCATTTGCCACTTTATCTTCTAGGCTATTTTTATTCTCCTCATTCATTGCTCTAGAACTTTTATATCATTTTTTATCTCTTACTACATTTCTTCTAGTTTATGTATGTCAAAAGGGGGAGCAAAGGAAAAAGGGGGAAGGGAAGGAATGAGGAACTAAAGAAACAGAAGAGCAAGGTCTTAGGGAGGAGATTTCACTATATGTGTGTGTATATCTGTATATGCATACATGTAAGGATATACACACATGCATTTTCTATCCTCCCTCTGGAATAGTAGTAAGGCAAAGTGGATAGGGAACTGGTTTCAAAACCAGGATGAATTGGGTTCAAGTCTTACATCTGACCTATTCTGGCTGTGTGACCCAAGAAAAATCTTCAAACCTCTCAGATCTCAGGTCAACTCTCCAGGATTGCATTGCCCAGAAGTTACCATCCCGCATTGATTGAGGGAGTTTCCTCAACCTAGAGTCTCCTATAGCAAAGAAATAATGGATCTCATCCATGTCACTTTATATACTTTTGCACCAGATTCAAATTTAGCTCATTGAATTGATTCATGATTTGATTGAACTGACAGAGTAATCTTGCAGTTTTATTGACAGGTATTGCACAGGATGAAAATAGAGTTAATCATAAAATGTTGAGCACTTGATACAATAGAAGCCCTGGGGCCCTGAAAATAAGTGCTGCAAGAGTCCTTAGAAGATAGAAAACAGAATCCAGAATTGCTAGGCCCTTAGAATGTAAAACAAAAAGTATAACAATAGTAAGGATTATTGAACAAAGAATAGAAAACATCAATAATATAAAAGACTTAAATTAGAATACAAAATTCAGAGATGGAGATCTTATAGCACAGAATTCCATATCTAAAAAATTCTTTAAAGATTAATCCTTTCCTAACACAGTGGCAAACTAAAGCCTTCAGGGCTTAAATGATTTTCCCAAGGTTATAGGGTTAGTCAGTGTCCAAGCTGCAGACTTAAACCCAGGTCCATGTATTTCCCAACCAACATTCTTTCAGTAGCACCCTAATGTCAGAAATAAAATCAGGGTTTGCAGAATGACAGATGAGAATAGCTTGAGGAGTCAAAGATGTGGAAAGATTAATAGAGACAAAGGAACTTTTCTTAATAGTTGGGAAAAGGAAGAACAGGAAGAATGATTAAACAACAAAGGGAATGTAGGAACTTTTGATTTTCCCCAAAGCCCTTCCCCAACACACATACATTAACCAAATAGGCTTGTGAGATTAACCAAATCCTGCTCAATAATGTTTTCATAAGGACAGATGTGTCCCCTCAGTAAATTTGTTTGATATCACATCAATTTTATAGGAGTGGAGAAAAAGATTCATTGTATTAGGATTTTCCAAGACATTTTCCCTTAAGCCTCCCCTGCCTCACCCCAGAAGACTAATAAGAAATCTATCAGATGAGCCAAAAACAATTTTCTTGGGGAAGTACTAGTGACTTGGGTCTATTTGCTTCATTTCCCTGAACTAAAATTTAATACTTTAAGCAAAAGAGTGGTATTGTTTGTTAGTCACAATAAGATTATGATATAGAAAGAAAAGAAGAAATCTGGGGGTTATACAAAGAGGGGAGACAGGTGGATGCAAGCGCTGTGGCATTGCCTGAGTAGACTTGAAGGATCTTATCATGCTTTCCTTGCTCTCCAACACTGGACTCAAGCTGTTAGAAAAAGAACGGGACATCAATTCCAACCCACTCATTATATGGAGGAGAAACTAAGACCCCAGAATTGAAAATTATTTGGTCATTCAAAGTCAAAAATACAGTGTCCTGACTTCAAATCTAGGGTTCATTTAGCTATTAATAAGCTGCATCCACTACCTATACTGCAGAACCTAGGGACTACATCCAAATAGCGGGAACCATCCATCAGGGCCCAGGATAGGGATCCTTCTTGGCTAGGGAAGGAGTGGACTCAATTCTTTGTTCCCTCTATGCCTTATCTTCTGTACAGTGAGGATATGGATATAAGTATTACTACACATCCAAGGATATTTCTTAACTGACTTCAGATAATTATGTAAGGATCACCATTTGAGTGGCAGCTGTCATGAGAAGCCCTGAGAAATCTAAGGAGAAGCTTTGTATAGCTGTCCAGGAAGTTGGACTGGGCTAGGCTGGGAAGGGATGGGCCAGCTGCCATAAAGGAGGAACTCACACATCATCTAAGTAAACAATGGGTGAGTATAAATTACCTCAGTAAGTGGAGACTAGCAAAGCGCTTCCAGTCCAGAACAGGTAAGCAAGATATGGGAGCCCTGGGATCAGCTCAGAATCTGGGGGGGACTAATGATAGGAATGGTAATGGGGACTGGACTTCTGGATTCAGCTCTAGAGATAGCAGGACTTTCGAAGATTAGAAAAGAGAGATAAGAAGCTGTGATCTTGGGGAGTTCAGAAACATGAGGCAAAATAGTAGGAAAGAATATGAATCTCTTGAGATGCTAAGTGGTTACAATGAGTAGAAATCTGGCTTTAGAGTGAAAAAATACCGAAGTTCAAAATCTGCCTTAACATTTACTAGTCATGACTCTGGGCAAGTCATGTAATCTTTCAGCTTCAGCTTCCTCATCTGTAGAATGAATAGGTTAGACTTCATGAACTGTAAGGTCTCTGTCCAGCTATAAATACATGAGTCTTTGATTACCATGTAATCTTTGCATTCCACAATCATTTCTCCTCCTTTCCCTTTCTCTCCAGGCTGGGTCCTTAGGCCTCTTCTCTGGTGGATTAGGGTTGGAATCCTAATTCTCTGCAGCTTTCTATCTGTATGACATTAGTCAATTGACTTCTATTTTTTTGGCTTAACTCTAAGTTTCTCAGGTTCCTTTCAACTCTAAATTCTATGACATGCCTCCCACTTCTTGGCATGTGAGGATACAGGTGCAGGACGAGGTATACATTTTTAGATATCTCCAAATCGTTGATATATTTACTTTGACTCTACTTATTATGAGTGAGATATTGAGATTCAATGGCACCGAGAGGGTAGCAGTGGTGAGGACAATAAGTGGTGACAGAGAGGCCCCCAAAAAGCATTGATAAAATATTTTTAAATAGCATAGAATTTTTAAAAGTATTCCCAAAGGATAATGAACAGGAAAATTTTGTCACTACCTTGTTAAAATTTTTTATCTCTGCTAAGAATAACTATGTTAAAAAAAAAAAAGGTACATTTCTTTTCAAGATTTGATATTACATTTTTCTACTTTGTATTTGAAAATGTTTGTCCTTGTTCACAGTTATAAGTTTATAATTTTAAAAAACAGAAAATAAATAAACCATGAGGTACTAGGTTTTTTTTTTTTTAATACTATTGTATCTTCTTTACAGAATGCGATTCTTCCTGGTCCTTGTCCTCTTGGGAGGAATAGCCTGCAATTTCCATGGTAAGTCTTGATCCTTCCCTCTTCGATTCTGGCAATCCAAGAGAGCAACTCCATCAGATTCCTGATTTTTTGAGATTCTGCCTCTTAAACAGCCCTCTTTCAATATCAGAGATGTAAGGATTCTTATGGGATTTAGTGGAGGAAGAATCCTAGAATCCTAGAAAATTCCATAGAGAATTTTCTCTGAGCTTCAGGAAAACTTATCCCAAGCCTTAATCTGCTAGTCGCTCAAGCTGATGGTACAACAATGTGGGTCATGTAACCGGCAGCTTGATTTTGAGTGTAACAGGAATTTCTAGATAAATCTGAAATGCTCTACAAAGCCATGGCCCAAGGAAACTAAGAGTCCTTTTGTGGAAAGCAGTACAGCAACTATAAGTGGGTAATCAATAATGCTCTAGGAGGTCTTTGCACCATTGTAATTTTCTTCCATGAAACACTTATATTACATGCAAAAAATCACAAAAAGAAAAGTTACTTATTAAAGCAAAAAATAAAATATGTCTGTGTAATAATTAATATTAAAGCCCAAGCAAACTTCAGCATTCTGAAGCTAGTGTCTCCCCAACACCAGGGAGCATAATGTATATGGAATGCATGATTGGATTTTGTTGCAAACCCTCAGGTACTTGGGTTTATTAGGACAATTTCACTGCTGGTAGTGGGGTAATAGGGATGGGATACTGAGTGAGCTCACATTGGGGGAAGGGTTACCTTCTATTGGATTCTGGATTTGAAAAATCCCAAGAGACAAGAAAACATTTCTGATCTTCCATCTTGTTGTTTGTGTGACATCACTATTAGTATTATTATTGATATTATTGTTGTTGTCACCATTATCATCTCAGCTCTACTAGCTCTAAATTTAAATTTTTGTGATATGTTAGATGTGAAATAAGCATTTTGACTCTTCTAGAATTTCATCAGATGACTTGCTTTACAGGAATTGCTTAGAGTTCCTGATCTGTGAGTTGCCTTGACCCCCTGTGCTCCCCATAGACTCTCACATCTTTCTAATGGAGGAAAACACCTTTTATTTACCATTCTTACTTTGTCCTTAAGCCTTTGCTAAAGTACTGAGTCTTTAAGAGAAAAACCAGAAGAGAGACGCCATCACCATTATGCCATTGTCTCTGTGCATTCAAAATAAGTCATTTCTCTTCTCTGGAATTGGGTCCCTCTTCATCACTGCCCTAGAAGGTTTATCTTCTTCTTCAAGGCTCTACTCAGCTTCCATTTCCTTCATGATATCTTCCTTGATTCCCCCATTTGTGGGGTTCTCTCTTACTTTGAATTATATGCTATACATTCCCATACCCATCTTTATTACTACCCCCAATAAAATGTAATTCCTTGAAAGCAGAAACTTTTTTATTGCCTGTATCCTCATTGTCTACATAAGTGTAATTCACTCAGTAGATACTTCACAAGTTGAACTGAATAGAATTTAATCCTTACTGAAAGTCTGTAAAGTTATCCCTATTTTTCAAATCAGGAAATTGGTTCTCAAATCAGCAAAGGGACTGATCCTGGGCCCACCCAAATAACCTATAATAGTGACCACTTACAGATCTTTTAGATCTCCAAACTCCTAATCCTCCTCCACATGTCACACATCAAAGTAAAGCTTCTCTTCCTCCTTTCTCTAGGTGTTCTTTCTGAGCAGCTCTCTGGCATTGGGAATGGATTTTTCACCATTGGTGAAGAGAAACCTGGAGACAGAATTCAGGCTGTTAAGTTCTTCCTGGGATTATTTAGTGAATTCAAGGGGTAAGTAGAATCCATGGAGTCTCTAGGCCTCTTCCACCCAAGACAAGTTTCCCCATAGCCATGAATCTGGTTCTTCACTGCAAAGTCCCTCTGTGATAGCCTCTACTCCATAATATATCCATAATCCACTTCAGCCTTCCCCTTAACAACAGTGGCCCTGATAAGCAGACTTTGCAAGGATTATTGAGTACTGGACAGAGAGACAGGAGACGATAGCTTTGATCTAGGAGACTCAAAGATCCCTTTAATTTTCTGTGTAACCTTAAAGAAGTTATAAGCTTTGGTTTCCTCATTGGTCTAATGATGGAATTGCATTAACTGATGACTCCTTTGAACTCTGATATCCTCAGAGTCTGTTCCAATACTTTAAGTTCTAAGGTCTTTCTCAGCTCGAATATTCTGTGTTCTAATATCTCTTCCAGTTCTGAGATAATGATTCCAAGTTCCTAATGGCACTAAGAGTCTGTGTTGAGTTTTGTACATAGAACCACTGCCTTCTGAGGGTTTATAATCAACATAGATATACTGACAGAACATGAAATGCAGAATAAAACCAGGAGTTTTGTATAGATGACACAGGAGAAAGGTTTTATCACTGGGATTGCCTGGATGGAAGGATACTTGCATGGGAAGGGACAGAATTAAAGAGCCACCATTTATCCAGCCTGTCTAGTCTCATCCCAGGAACACAGGAAACCCAATATTAGAGAACCTCAAGCTTAGGGACCATACCTTTATAATGTCTTAAACCACAGTTCCTCTAAGAGGCTTTGGCCAGGCAGTTAGGCAGACTGCCCACTCATAAGCCTACAGCCACTATTCTTTGTTCTGTTTATAAGAAAAGCATCAGCTTCCCTCTTCTGTTTTTCTATCTTCTGCCCCCGTCCCCAAGTAATGAAGAAATGAATGAATGAAAGAATTAATGAATGAATGAATGATCAGAGATTCAAAGAATATCATCAATGACAAGAGCTTTGAGATCACTGAGCCCAGGACCTTTATTTTATAGAATATAGAATCTAGAGCTGGGAAGGACCTCAGAGGCTAGCTAGTCCAACTTTGCTCCTCATTTTAGAGATGATGAAATTGAGGCATTTCCAGAAGCCCAGAAAGAAGGCCAGAAAAGTGAAGTTCCTAGTTCAAATCTGGTTAATAGGCTGAAGGACCAAGATTCAAAACCAAATGACTATAGATCAACTTCTCTTTTCTCTTGATCATCTGATCTCATTGCCTCAGAAGGGGAAGGACATAGAACAATAAGATGGTGTGGCAAGAAATAAAAATAGAATATCCCTTAAGAAAATCATTTCAATACTAATCTATGGTTTATAAAACTTTTTTCTTTGCAACCACATTTGAGGTGAATAGTGTAGCATTATTGTCCCCCTTTCACAGAGGAGAGTATAATAATCCAAAGAAGATATTCCCAAAGTCAGTGCTTATTCCAACACACATAACCAATAAGTATCACTGCCTGCGTCTTTTGATTCCAAGTCTATGCCCTTATTACTGGGATGATGAGTATGGTGAAGGTAAGAGGCTCTTTTTTTTAAACTTGATGATAAAAGGATTCCCAGGATATCTGGCTGACCAAATTCAGTGCAGACATTAGAGATCCACTAGGAGAATCCCCTGGACAATCAATAAAATAGATCATATTGTCTGTGAGCCTTCTAGACATTTCCTGCATCCTTCAGGGAAAGTCATTTCACATAATTGGCCTCAGTTTCCTCATATGTAAAATGAGGAGGGAGGAGATCTTGAACACTATATAATCTCTAAGGTTCTTGCTAGCTCTGAATCACATGGCAGAACCATAAACATTTAATATCCACACTTTAGAATGGGCCATCACATAGATGTCACTCAGTGAAGATTTGTTACTAATAGTGTTGTAGTGTCTCCAAGTTAGAGCTTGAAGAGTCTTCAGAATATAAAATGTCAGTTCTAAGGGAGAGCCCTTAGAATATAAAACAGAATATAAGGACAGACATGGCTCCTAAAACATATAAGAGAGAATGTAAGAACTGGGATAGAACTTAAAGATTACATTATTCAATCACCTCATTTTATAGATGGGAGATAGGCTTATTTAAGAAACTTGCTTGTGGCTAAACTGGAGACAGTGAAATTATAATCCATGTTTATTGAATCTTTTTAAATTTACAAAGTATTTTCCTCATGATAAGTCTGTGAGATAAAGGCAGTGCAACTGTTACTACTCCTAATGTTAAAATGAAACCGAGGCTTAAAGAGCTGAAGACACTTGCTCAATATCACCCAGATAAAAAGGGACAGAAGTAGGCTTGAACCATGGTTTCCTTGCTCCAAAGATCAGAATTCTTTTCACTACAGTATTTTACAAATGTCCTTACAGAGATAAGACATCATGAAAGAACTTCTGTCTCTTCAAGAGCAAAGGAAGGCTGTAGGATCTATTTTCATAGAAATTACCCAGAAAAACTATGAACAACCTTCAACTTCTCCCATAATTTACTATCTAGTTTGGGGAAGATGTTTCCTATTTAGAAAAAAATATTTGGGGAGAAAACTCCGAGGTTCAAAGGAATTTTAAAACTTTCCTTTTCTTCCAGCATCCAGATGAAAATAAATGATCAATGGAGTGAAAAATATGGACTCTCAGGGGGCGAACCTGAGAAATTCACCCTCTGGAAAGGAGAAAGCATAATAAAAGTATCAGGCTATCATAACCTCTGCATCCACTCAATCACAATGGAAACCAACTTCGGAAGAGCTTTTACAATCGGGGAGTCCACTGGCCAGAAATTCACTGCCTCTCCCCCTGAGGTGGGGATGGTGCTCAGTGGCATCAGGGGTTTGTATGGGGCCATATGTATCAAAAAAATGTCATTTGATTGGAAATACGCTCCTAAAAAAATCAAACATCTGAAATAACTCTACCTGAATGAGACTCCTACTGAAGACACCTCAACTGGACGTACTGAAGACACCTCAACTGGACGTACTGAAAACAACTAACAAATTCTTCCCAGGACAGCCCAGCTGGGTCTCTGTTGAAGACACTTCAACTTAACAATCCTGTAATTTAGTATCCTACAATTACTGTCCATTAAGTCAACTGTCCCTTCTAGGAGAAAATCTAAAATTGTATTTACCTTGAGTTGTTTTTGTAAGCTTATATATTCCACAACCTGGATTAGTCTTCCAGAAACCTTCAGCCAACGGCTGACCAAGAATCCTGGAATCTTAAGGAGATAAGGTACTCATGATCCAGGTGATGTGACTCTCCCAGTAGTTGCTGGTCTAAAAGTAAAGGAAGGAAAGAAGACTATGATGGGGGAGGACAACTTAAGGGAACTTAGAAGTCTAATCAGTCAATAAAACGTCTGCAAAAGCTATGTCTCAGGTTGTACACTGTGTTTTTTGTTGAGAAATAAATTTGAGGTTTATGAGGGCAGATTCCAATCTCTCTCTCATTCTAATGTAGCAATCCTCAAAACAGGGAAAGTAGGGACTGTCTGCTACGGAAAATAGAATTAAGTAATATCAGGAAATGGTAATGCTTTGATTGCTTCCTGGGGGAAAAAAAAGTACATCAAGTTCTGTACTCAGATACAGAGAGTATTTAGAATACGAATATTTGCTAGAGCTATGGGGCCATTGTGGACTGACTCTAACCACTCTATTCCAATCAATTTCCTTGTCTGTTAAATGAGGGAGATAATTGTGCACTGATTTACCTCATAGGGTCAGTAGGAGAATGCTGTGTGAACTGTGAAATTCAAAATAAATGAGAGCAGTGATCACAATTAATGACTTCTTCTCTGAAATACATTAGAAATACATCAAAAAGAATGATTGGAGCAGAGCTGAATATGATCTGAATCTTAAAAGCAAAACTGTTTAGGAAAAGATAAAAATATTAATTATGCTACACAAATGAGGTACAAAGGAAGAATTGATACAGAGGCATTAGAGGGGAAGAGGGCCCATTGCTATAAATCTATACATCTTTTTATATCCCACCTTATCCTATCCCCTCCCCCTTCATTTCTTTATAAGTTTTGGAGAGTGCTGTACCTTTATAGTGTATATATTTAGGGTTGTCCATTTCCAATATGAGTAGGTTTTCAGAACTACCAGCCCTCCTCTAGAGTATGCCTCAATCATCAAATCATCAAAAACATAAAATAACTCTTATATCTGTCTCTCAAGATGCATCATTTGTGTTCTTTCCTCATCCTTCATGAACCTCCAGTCATAGCATTCAAGGATTTATAATGACAGCAATGGGTTCCACACTGATCTAGTCACAAAGATAAGTACATTCAACACCCACACTATGCAGGTTTGGGGGCCAGCCTCCCACCTATCATCTGTACATCTGTACCAGAAACCTCATTTCTTTCTACATTTGTCTTACTCCTCCAACTTGCTCTCATCGTAGCAGATTTAAGATCTCAGAGAAAAACTACTATCACATGGTTACAAATTTTGAGTTCTAAATACTCTCCCTCCCGGAGTTAAGGTCTTTGCCCAAGGCTAACAAAGAGTTCCCTATAATCTCTCGAACAAGCATTTGACCTCCTTATTAGCTCTGAGCTGACTCCCACAGTTGTTGCTGCAGCATTGTACCATATGTAGGGGCAAGATCCAATAGATCTCATCCCCCGTGTATAAACTTCTTCTGCTAACCTCTTAAATTTTCTTAAGCTGGAAAAAAATCTCATCCCATAGTTTTGTAGGCTCTGCCACTTCAAAATTTGATTTAAGGCATTACTTTCAAGTTATTTGAAGATGAAGATTGGGAGAATTCAGCTGGGTGGCTGTCCTTGATCCATTTAATATGTTTTTTATCTAGATCACCAGCCATTCACAATAATAACATTTTCACATCTTAAATACAATCATTTACTTAATAAGACAAAAGAAATGATGATATTACAAAAGCTAATTTATTAAAACAAATACATAAATAACAAACTGCATATAGAAAGCCAAATTACATTCAATAGTTTTCTTTGATGGAATTGGTACTCATTTAAATCTAGTGGGGAAAAAAACATGAGAAAGGAAAATATATATGTTTGGTATACCTCACGATTCTACACTCTAGGTTTCAATGTTCTTGATCTGTTCAGAAACTGCATAGACCTGCTTGTTGCTGTGCTCATTACATGATTGTTCATTTTCACCACTCTTCAGCTAGGGAGATCTTCTCCAGGAACTACTCAAACGTAACCTAAATAATCTTTTTAAATTCTTACTAGTGTGAAGGTAAATCTCTTATAACTGCATGCAAATATATATATATATATACACACATATATATTCATATATATGACATACTGTGAAATTTTATCTGCATTATTAACATTTTCCATGTCATTGCCTTAAGTCTACATATTCTACAATTTATGTGAAAGATTGGGTGATGAAATGACTTAATTAGAACCAACTCTGGAGTCCTTTTATGGGTTTTGTTTCCTAGGATTCAGTTACAGTATGGAAATGAGTAAATTGTTTCTGATAGATTTTTGTCTAAAATACATAGTATTAGTATAATATATAATTTTTTTCTTCAACAATTTTCCTACTCTAATAAAAACTATTCATATCTTTTAACTATATATTTATTCAGGAATGGCTCTTAATGCTTTGGGAAATTGGTTTCAAGGCAGAGTAAGAACTTCAGCACAGGATTCTCTTCCACTCAAAGCCTTATTTCTCTAAAGCAGGTGGGGAAAATAGCATGGGCAACTGACAGACAATTAGGGTCAGGGGAAAAAAAAAACTTTTATATCAAAAATTTAGTTTTAAAACATATTAGGAATGTGAAAGTTGCTAGAAACAGAATCTTTTTCAGATGGTAGCCTAAGCACAAGTTCTGTTAAAAACAGAGCTGATCAAAACACCAACTTGGTTATCTGGTTCAAGGAACAGTTTATGAGGTAAATGTTCCTTCTGTAAGCCCAGCAAATCTAAACATATTTATGTTACAGATTTTAGAAAATATTTATATTAGTAATTTTCATAACCCTGTCTGGGGTCAAGGATCAAGGTCTAGCATATCATCTACATTAACATTATATATTTGTGATGATTTCCTTTTTTTATATATCATACTATTTCAGTGATGTCTGATGCAAATATTTTTCCCATTTGACCATCTTACATTTTAATTTAACTGCATTGATTTTCTTTCTACAAAAGCTTTTAAATTTTATATCATTTAAATTATTAGGTCTTATCCGCTCTCCTTTCTCTGCTGTTTTCTTATTAATTTCTTTCTCCAACCACATAGAGCCATAGTTCTTCAGAGAATTAAATGAGTACTGCATTCAAATTACTTTGGTACACCTTAAAAGTCAAAAACTATAAGACTAAAATGTTGCTATTGTTTCCTCTGAAAGATTTGCCTGCTTCTTGTCCAGGTAACTAGAGTGATTCCTAATGAATCTCAATTTGCTTTCAGAGATACAGAAATCCTGGATTTGGACAAGGATGTTGGAATCATGGAGCAACAATATTAAGAATCAGATGACCTCAAATTGACTAGTACTATTTGATTGATGTCAAAAAGTTGTTTTATGTTTTAATTGTTCAAAAGATTGTTTCATATTAAGGCTATATTAATGATTTCAAGTATTATGATTATATTATAAGTTTATGTTAACATTTGTCAATGATACCTAGAATGTGATAGTAGCTAACATTAAAAACTTGAATCCTCTTTGAAATGAATACTATGATTAACCAAAAATTTATCTGAGGGAACATAGTATTCCTTCTTCAAGCAATTGAAATATATACACACTAATTTATTAAAAAAAAAATGGTTTTAGCTAACAAAACAAGAGATCTTAAGTGGGAAAAATATTAAGTAAAATAATCATTCAGCAAGCAGCAAGTAATCATAATCTCATATTAGTGATTTTTCGATGACAATGTGACTTTAAGTAAAAAAAGAAAATAACTACAATATCAAGTGACTAAAGCCATATGGATGAATGAATGGATGGATGGGTGGGTGGATGAATGAGGGAATAGATGGATGGATGAGTGAATAAGTGAGAATTTAGAAGACAACACATAAGGGTAAACTGGAAAAGAAAAGAGAAGGCAGCATGATTTGAGGATGATTAGAAAGTGGTTTACTTATCATAGTCTGGAATCCCAAGGAAAGAATTCAAGCTAGAGGATGTTAAGTACATGAATAAGTGGAAATCAGAAATGAATAGACATTCAGCAATCAGTTAAACAAGAAAATGAACAAATTAGGTTTAGACATTAAAACTTCAGAAAACTATGACAAGGATGCTACAGGGATTTTATAAAATTTACATATCTGGGCATGACCAGATTATATAGATTATCCAAAAAAAAAAAATGTGTGATGTTCTGGAGAGCAATTTGGAACTATGCCCAAAAAGTTACCAAACTGTGCATACCCTTTGATCCAGCAGTGCTACTACTGGGCTTATATCCCAAAGAGATCTTAAAGAAGGGAAAGGGACCTGTATGTGCCAAAATGTTTGTGGCAGCTCTTTTTGTAGTGGCTAGAAACTGGAAAATGAATGGATGCCCATCAATTGGAGAATGGTTGGGTAAATTATGGTATATGAAGGTTATGGAATATTATTGCTCTGTAAGAAATGGCCAGCAGGATGAATACAGAGAGACTTGGAGAGACTTGGAGAGATGCTGAGTGAAATGAGCAGAACCAGGAGATCACTATACACTTCAACAACAATACTGTATGAGGATGTATTCTGATGGAAGTGGATATCTTCAACATAAAGAAGATGTAATTCACTTCCAGTTGATCAATGATGGACAGAAACAACTACACCCAGAGAAGGAACACTGGAAATTGAATGCAAACTGTTAGCACTACTGTCTTTCTACCCAGGTTACTTATACCTTCGGAATCCAATTCTTACCATGCAACAAGAAAATTGGTTTTACACACACATATTGTATCTAGGTTATATTGTAACACATGTAAAATGTATGAGATTGGCTGTCATCTAGGGGAGGGAATGCAGGGAGGGAGGGGAAAAATTTGGAAAAATGAATACAAGGGATAATGTAAAAAAAAAATTTGCTCATGCATATGTACTGTCAAAAAATTATAATTATAAAATTAATTTTTAAAAATTTTTAAATGTGTGATGCTCTTCATATAAGGTGGGAAAATAGTGATTACATAATGAATTTATTAAGGAGTTTGATTAATATTGTGAGAAGGCAGTGCCACTTTAAAGCATGAAAACAGTGCAATTCACAAGTTCACAATATTTGAATTGCTATGAAATGTTAAATTGTTATGAAAATGTTAAATAGCCTATGTAAATAATGTATGTAGTATGAATGTAAATAATGAATTGATTCCAGAGATAACATACATTATGCTATTACTGAAAACAAAAGCCAGTACTTATGATGAGGTTCTTAGTAACTAGATACAATTGGCAGAACTAGACTGAAGTATTGCCCTGAGGCAAACAGGAAAGAGTACTCACGGTGATCAGTTTAACCTCATAGTCCCACCCTCTGTGGAAGTCTTGGGCAATCTACCCTTGCTACATCGGATCAGAAATGCAAATTATGTCAAAGCCGTGAAGTTAAATTTCCCCTATAAATCTGTCCATGGCTCATGCCATTTTTGCTGAATTCCTATTGAGGTTACAGCCTATCACAGCAGTCTGCCTCATGGGATCTTTTCCCCTCACCCCTGTCCCATGAAATGTGGTCTCTCTTCTCATCCATCCCTCTAGTTTGTCTCAAGGTGTCTCTCCTCTTACTCCACTATATCTCTTAGTGTCTTTCTCCTTTCTTTCTCCCAATATCTAACTAACTTTTTTAGGGTGCTAAATTCTTTTATAGATTTAGCTTAACAACTTTACTACAACTTTATAGGGTGTTCTCTTTCTTCTGGTAAATTGTGAATTCCACAATTAATTGTTAATAATTAATTGTTATAATTGTTAATACTCCATTGCTAACTATATGCTCTCTTAATTCCATTTCTTATTTACCACTCCTGGTGTCTATTGTACCTCTTCATTTTGTCTGTAGGCTCTTCTCCTAAATAAATCTACCTTTTGTCAAAGAGAATGGCTGTTGTGAATTTTTCACGTGACTAAATCCCAACATTTGGAGCCTACAATCTCATCATTTACTGCTAAATCCCAAAAACATCATTTGTGATATGGTTCGAGGACCAAAATGATGCATGTGATATAGATGCCAAATGGATTATAGTCCTAAGTATAAACCCAGGAATGGAATATCTGAGTCAAAATGTATACACATTTTAATTATTTTATTGGTCAAGACTCATGGTTGTATTGACTTGAATTTCTTTTGTTATTAGTGAATTGGGTCTTCTTCTTTTGAAAACTGGTTATTCAGATACTTTAATCATTTATCTATTGGGGAATGGCTGTGTGTGTATGTGAGAACATGCGCAAGTTCACACATTTGACAGAGACAGAGAGAACACTAGTGAATTCTTTATATCTTGAATACTAAACCCTTATCAAATAAATTTCATATGAAGTTTTATTTTTCCTTTTTGAGATCTTCCTCTTTTATATGAGGTGCATTAATTTTGTCTCTGCAGAAGCTTTTCAGTTTCATGGAATCAGAGTTATCTATTTTATTTATTTTCATTGCCTCTCTTTCTCTTGTCTGGTTAGGAATAAATCTCCAACCAACAGCATAACTAAGAGATGTATATGATCTGTTTCTCTTCTAATTTTCTTATAATGAATTGTACTTTGAGAGGCTGACTTATTCTAATGTACTTTGATTATGTCATTTACTTCTAAGTTACCATCAGCCTTGGGCAATCTAATAAAGAATTTCTCCTCACTCAAACCTGAGTAGAGCACAATGGGCTTCTCCATCTTAGATTAAATTCCTTGTAAAGTTGGGTGAGGTCTGACCATGATTGATAAGAAAGTTCATTCAACCTTCAGAGATTGAGCTTTCAAATAAGACCTTTAGAAAAATGGGGGACTCTGGGATCTTCCTAAATCATTGGTTAATAACATAATTTCTCTCAATAACCTTATATTTCTCTTTTTCCTGATAGCCCACTTCAAAGCCATGGATTCCAATTTGTGGATCAGATAATAAATCTTTATCATTAAGTCTTCCACTGGCAAATAAAGTAGCTTTCTGAGACCTATGACTCTTGCAATAAAACTACTACCCATACTTCCAAGCTAAGGATTGACCTGGATTGGCATGATCTAGTGTTTGTGCAAGTTTGAAGCAAATATCTAAATATTTAAGAGTCTTTTCACACTTCTTATCCCATTCATCTTCAAAGCCTTTCAAAGAGATCAAATAGAATTCACTTTCTTGCCTTTATGTTTTCAGTTCCCCAACCTTCTATGTATGAGAGAAATCATTAAGGAGCTTGATGACTACAGCATAATTCTTTATACACATTTATTATTTTCATTCCAAATATTTTCATTCCAAAAGATCCTTTAGATATGGCTACCTGATAAGTACACCCAACTTTTCTGGAATTCACTTCCTATTGTGATACTATGCCACCCACATACTTTAAAAAAAAAAATTATATTCTGAATTTAAGCACCAGAAAAAAAATAAGAGTGTTTAAATTTACACAAAAGAATGCCAAAAAAGAATTCCATATGAAACCATTTTCAAATTGCTAATTTTAAAGTATAGTTCTGTTTATGCATCCTTCAGAACTTTCTTCTGTTCTGTGCAGTTTTTTAAAAAAATAATATAAAGTCTGTATTTTTGCAGTTATTGCTAACCCCCCCAACTCCTCCCACTTGAAAGTTAAGAGAGAGAATATAACAAATAAGTTTCATTATAACAAAGAAGCTTAGTTATAACTTGTAACCTTATAAGAAATACATATTAACTGTAATAATGTAAATAATACATATTATATGTAACAATTTATAACAACCTTATATCAAATGAGCTCAGAGATAAAAACAAATTCACAAAATGACCACACCCAAAAATGTAAGTTCCTTTCTTCACCTTCAGTCCATCCTTCCTTGTCAGAAGGAGAGAATGCTTCATGATGGTTTCTCTCGAGACAAAGGTGATCAAAGTTCATAAGTCTTTCAAGGTTACTTGATTTATTTTTGCAGACATCATTCTTCCAATTCTGCTTAATGCATATTGCATCAGTTCATATTACTGAAATTCTCTGTAATCACTTTTCTCATTTCTTAAAGAACAATAAGAGTACATTATATTCACATACCAGAATTTGTTCAGCCATCACTTAAGCACCTAGGTAGCAACCTAAGAACTTCTTTTGGTCTAGATTTCTGCTTTTATTTTTCCCTCTTTTAATCTCTCCTTCAAGATCATGAAGCTTGTTTTGTTTATGACTATTTTCTCCCCATTATTATCTTCTCTCTTATCTTCCTTACATCTACTTCTGTCCCTGTTGAGTTGATATATTTTTGTCATATTGTTTATATGTATGCTCAACTCTTTGTCCATTTCAAATAATTCTTAGATTTGTCTCATTCCCACCTACCCAGTACTTTGTATCATTTTCTTCTCAAACAACCCAATTAAGTGAAAGAGTAAATTCAGTACTCTCCTCTTCCTTTTTACTCCAGCTAATTCCTTTTACTCTCTTCTTATTTCCTTTTTTTTTTTTCAACCTCCAGGATCTGTTTTTCTTCTTCAATGTCCTCAACATTCTTTAAAAGAACAACTTGTTTCTACTTCTGAACTGAAATAGTAGTACTATATCATTACATTTCTATTTCTTCAAATCAATTCATCTTTCTAGTGCCTTGAAATCTGTGTTTCATATTTTCTCCTCTGATTCTTCTATAAGAAAAGCTGAAAAGTCTACTCTGTTATATTAAAGTACAGTCTTTCCCATATAGAATTGTTCTTTGCTTGGTAAGGTAAATTATTCTGAAGTATAAACTTATATATTTTGTCTTTTGGAATACTGAATTTCAAGATATCCTCTTACTTACAGTAAAAGGTTTCAGGTCTTACATGATCCTAACCATAGTTCCATAGTATTTTAATTCCTTTCTAGGAACATGGGTGTTCTGGATTTAGGCTATTATTTTTCCAGAACTTTTCCTCTTAAGGTCCATTTTAGGAAGTAATCAATACATTCTTTTTAGCATCACATTGTCTTTTGTTTCTAATAAACCTTGGATGTTTTTATTTATGATTCCTTAATATACCATGTACAGAGTTTTAAAAATTGTGGCTTTTATATAGTTCAATGATTCTTCAATTATCTCTTTTTGATCTGTTTTCCAGAACATTTTCTAAAATATCAGATAGCATACAAAATCTTCTCTTTTTAAATTTTTTCTTTTGTTTCAATATTTCTTGCCATTTCATGGGGGTCCTTGGTTTTTTTGTTTGTTTTGGGGTGGGTTGTTTTTATTTTTGTTTTGTTTTGTTTTTAGTGTATTCTAGTTTCCATTTCATAGATAAAATTTGGTACTTTCTCTTCTAAGCAACTTATTTACCTCATTCATTTTTCTAGAGCTTTTGTTTCATTCTTTTGTCTCTTGCTTTGTTTCTTTTATGTATTTATATCAGAAAGGAAAGGAAAATGGGGAAAGGAAAGAATGAGGAATTTATCAAACAGCAGCATGGGACTTGGGGGAGAAGGTTTCACCAAGGTAGGAATTCAGTTAATGAGAGGCAAGAAAAGACATCTAGCAGAGTGAAACACAAATTTAAGATTTGTAGAAGTAGGAAGGAAGACAAGGGAAGCCATTAAGAATAATGGAACTGCTCTTTCACTGTCTGTTTTCCCACCTTAGAGAAACTTCTTCCCTCACATCCCATTCTCCAGTTTAGAGATGGCTATCAACCATGCTAATATTACTCATATTTGTCTCATTTTTCAGACTACTTTAACAACTTTGCCCATACATAAATGCTCTTTCCTTTCTACCTTTTTGCAGTTTTTTTCCCCCACATTTTCCTCCTTCACTTGGATATAAGCTTTGGGATAAGAACTATCTTGTCTGCTTGTATTTGTATCTCCAGAGCTTAGCACAATGCTTAGCAAATAGTGAGCTCGTTAGGTCTTTTGGTCAGTGCTAGTAGTCTACATATCACAATATGATATTGGAATCCACTACCCAAAACACCAAAGTCTTTTAAGACTTATTTGTGTTTATTTTGTTTCTTCTGGAACCAAAAAGTTATGAAAGGTCTGTGCTCAAATCAAGAAACTTGTGGATACTCTCCACAGGTCCATTTTTCAAACTTTTGGATATTAGAGCATTGCATACAGAATAAGGAAATCTGCATTCAAGTTGTAATTTAGACATTTATTAGAGTTTTGAGGCCATGGTAGACTGATTCTAATCATCTCACTCTACTCCACCTCGGTTTCCTAATCTGACAAATATGGACAATTATTTTGCACTAAGCAACTTCATAGGGTCAGAAGAAGAGTGCTTTCTGAACTATGAAACTCATTTCTAATGAGATCAATAATGAAAACTTGTGACTTTTTCTTATAAACACATTAGGAGCCCCTTCAAATAATAATGATGATGGTGATGGTAGCTAGCATTGACATAATGCCTAATTTGTGCCAGCCCTTTCTAATCACTGAATTGCTGTGATGAAGGGGTTCACATATCTCAATCAAACTCTAAGTTATGCTGTGCAAGGTTACCCATAATGGACAGGTCATAATGGAGAGTTTGACAAAAGATGATCTATTAGAGAAGGAAATGGCGAACCACTAGAATATTTTGAAAAAAAAAAAACCTACAGATATTGAAAGAAGATGTGATGATGGAAGATGAATCCTTCCCGTTGGAAATTGTTCAATATGCTACAGGGAAGAAGAACAGAGGACAAGTACAAGTAGCTCCAGAAAGAATGAAGTGGCTGGGCCAAAGCCAAAAGGAAGCTCAGATGAATATTGAATTTGCCAGATGACAAAATAAAAGGCAAATGCTATAAAGATCAATATTACAGAGGAGCCTGGAATGAAAGATCTATGACCAAAGTAATCTAGATGTGATCAAACAAGAGATGCAAACATTCAATATCAACATCTTCTGTGCTAATAATCATCAATGAGGGGAATAGGTGAATTTAATTCAGGTTATATATCCACTTGTGAGCAAAAATCCCTTAGAAGAAATGGAGTAGACCTCATAGTCAATAAAAAGGTGAGATACTTGGTTATATACTCAATATATACAATACTTGGATATTTTATCTTGCTTTCCAGAGCCCCCAGTTGGGGTGATAAAACATACTGTTGCTTTCTAGAACCTCCACACTGAGGTGATTAAAATATACCTTCTTAGTGGAGAAGTTCTGAGGCAGAACTCCAGAGGTTGGTGGAAAAATGGAGTCCATTCATTTCAAAGGCTTTTTTCTTTTTATAATGTAACAAAAACAACACTGTGCATATGGGACCACATGAACAACTTGTTATTGTAGGTAGTTTGCCAACTGGTATCACTCTTCCACCTGGTATCACTCTGCTTCAATCTCAACACAGGTTGTCACTGCCCCCTGACTTCTCAGGAAGGCTGAGAGCCCTTAGGGAAGATGGGGAGCCCAACCAGACATTGTCAGCAGGTTCCCTCTGGGCTGAAGGGTCTTATAACTCACCCAGAGTTCCCCCACTGACTGTGACCCTCTACAGAATGCAATCTCAAAAATGATAGCATCATATCTCTTTGATTCCAAGGCAAGCCATTCAACATCACAGGAATTTGTGTATACTCCAACCACTGGTGCCAAAGTTCAATGAAGACCTTCAACATCTAGAAATAACATCAAACAAAGAGGTCACATTTATATGGAATGTTCAAGTAGAAAATCAAAAGACAATTGAAATAACAAGCAAGTTTAGCCTTGGAGTACAAAATGAAGCAAAGCAAAGACTAATAGAGTTTGCTCAACAGCAATCACTCTTTCAACAACCCCAAAGGTGACTCTACAGACAACAATTACTAGATAGTCAATATTGAAATCATATTGATTATATATTTTGTAGCCAAAGGTAGAACACTATACAGTCAATAAAAACAGGACCTCAAGCCCAGATCATGAGTTTCTTACTGCAAAATTTAGATTTAATTGAAGTATAAGAAACCAACAGACCATATAGCTATCACCTAAATAATATTAAAATGGTGAATAGGATTTAAGGTATTCATTCTGGTAGATAGAGTGCCTGAAGAATTATGGGCAAAGGTTCATAATATTGTATAGGAGAGAGAAACAAAAAAAAATCCAAAGGGGAAAAAAAAAAAAGAAAGAAAAGTTACTGACTGATAATGCTTGACAAATAACTAAGGAATAAAGAGAGAGAGAGAGAGAGAGAGAGAGAGAGAGAGAGAGAGAGAGAGAGAGAGAGAGAGAAGAGAATAAAAAAGATATATTCAAGTGAATACAGAATTCAAAAGAATAACAAGGAGACATATCTTAAATGATCAAGGCAAAGTAATAGAATGAGAAATACAAATAATATTTTCGAGAAAATGAGAATACAAGTAATCTCTTTGAGAAAATAAGAAATATCAAGGGAATATTTCATGCAAAAATGGGCATCATAAAAGACAAAGAATGGTAGGGATTTAAGAGTAGAAGAGATTAAGAAGCAACAAGAATATATATGGAAGATCTTAATATCACTGATAATCACAATGACAGGATTACTGATCTAAAGTCAGACATCCTAGAGAATGAAATCAAATGGGCTTTAAGAAGGATGGTTAAGAGTAAGGTTAGTGGAAGTGCCAGAATGCCAGCAGAGCTATTTAAAATCCTAAAAGACATTATTAAGTGCTGGATTCAATAGGGACCAAATTTGGAAAAATTCAACATTAGCCACTGGATTAAAAAAGATCAAGAGAGAGATGGAAAAAGAAAAACAAAATGAGACAGACAAAAAAGAGAGAAATCAACAGAGAGAGAAAGCGACAGAGAGGAGTGACAGAGAGACAGAGGGAGGAAAGAGACTGATAGAGAAAGAGAGAGAGAGAGTGTGTGTGTGTGTGTGAGAGAGAGAGAGAGAGAGAGAGAGAGAGAGAGAGAGAGAGAGAGAGAGAGAGAAAAGCAGAGACAAACTAATGTATTCAAGACCATAAAGAGAAATAAAGAGGAGAGAACAAAAGAAAGGAAATAAAGAGGATTGGAGAGAGAAAAAAAGAACTCAAAGTATGAAAGAGAGAAGAAAAAGAGGAGAGTGAAAGAAAGAAAGAGGATATCACAAGAGTGAGATGAAAATGTGGATTACAATAGGTCCAGTCATTATGGATCAACATGACTGGTCAAATTAAACATCTAGTCACTTCTCTGCTTTCAAGCACATCTCCAAACCAGAGGGAACTAAACAACTGCCAGAAGGGCTGGAAGTAATGGTGGGAAAAAGGAGGATGTAAAGGTTCAAGAGGGTCATTCGCCCAGGACATGGAAATTTCTTGTACGCGCGCGCGCGCGCGTGCGCGTGCACGCACACACACACACACACACACACACACATATATATGCACTATAGATATGTATATAGGCAAATGTGTGTTCATATCTGTATATGCATACATGTGGATATATACATACATATATATTTTTACCCTCCCTCAGGAAAGGCAGCAAGGCTAAGTAGATGAGGAGCTGGTTTCAAAACCAGGATGAGCTGAGTTCAAATTCTGTGTGACCCAAGAAAAGTCTTTGAACATCTCAGAACTCAGGTCAACTCTCTAAGATTGCATTGTCCAGAAACCACCATCTTGTATTGATAGAGGGAGATTTCTCAACCCAGAGTTTCCTATACCAAAGAAACAATGGGTCTCATCCATGTCACTTTATATACTTTTGCACCAGAGTCAAATTGAGATCATTGAATTGACTCATGGTTTGAACTGGCTGAGGCATCTTGTAGTTCCAGAGATAGGTATTGCAGAGGATGAAAAATAGAGTTAACTATAAAGAGTTGGGTACTTAATATAATAGAAGCCCTGGAACCCAGAAAATCAGTATTGAAAAGGTCCTTAGAAGGTAGAGAAAAGAATCCAGAGCTGTTAGGGTCTTAGACTATAACCAAAGAGTATAAGAACAGTAAGGATTGCTGAACACAGAATAGAAACCATCAGTAATCTAAGGTTCTTTAAATTAGAATACAAATCATTCAGAGATGGAGAACACCTTACAGCACAAAATTCCAAATCTGAAAAAGACTTTAGAAATTAATCCTTTCCTTCAACAGATAGCAAACTAAAGCCTTCAGAATTTAAATTACTTCCCAAGATTATATAGAAAATCAGTATCTGAGAGCCAGACTAGAACCTAGGTCCATGTATTTCCCAACCAACTTTCTTTCACTGGCAGCCTAATGTCAGAAGTCAGTTCAGAGAATGCAGGTTGGCAAATGAGAATAACTTAGGGGTTCAAAAGCATTAAAAAGTCCATAGAGACAAAAGGACTTTTCTTAATAGAGAAAGGAAGAACTGGGAGAGTGATTAGACAAATAGGGGGCTGTAGAGACTTTTTGTTTTCCCCAAAGCCCTCCCCAACACACATACACTAACCAAATAGACTTGTGAAATTATACAATTTCTGCTCAATAATATTTTCACAAGGATAGATGTGGCCCATCAGTAAATTTGTATGACATGACATCCCTTACATCACTTTTATGGAAGAATGGAAGTAGAGAAAAAGTAGTCCATTGTATTAGGATTTTTCAAGACATTTTCCATTAAACCTCCCCACTACCCTGCCACTCCTCAGGAGAATGATAGAAATCTAACAAAAGGGCCAAAAACAATTCTCTTGGGGAAGTACTCATGACTTGGATCTATTTACTGAACAAAAATTCAAGATTTTGAGTAACAGAGGGGCATTGTTTGCCAATTGGGGGTCAAGATGAGGAAAGAAAAGAAGAAATTTGAGGGTAATAAAAAGAGGGGAGACAGTTGGATGCCAGTGAGTGGCATTGCCTGAGCAGACCTGAAGGGTCTCACTATCTTCCCTTGCTCTCCAGCCACTATATAATGGCCTAAAGACTCATAACCTCATAGAGTGTTTAAAGAGGAAGGGGACTGAAATATCATCTCCAGCTACCCATTGTACAAATGAGAAACTAAAACCCTAAAACCCTAAAATGGAAATAAATTTAATCATTCAAGGTCAAACACATAAGAACCCAGGTGTCCTGAATCCAAATCTACAATTCGTTTAACTATTACAGATTACAACCACTTCCTATACTGCAGCACCTTAGGGACCACCTCCAAATGCTTCGGAACCATCCATCAGGACCCAGGATAGGGATTCCTCTTGGCAGGGGAGAGAATAGGTGAGTTCAATTCTTTGTTGCCTCTATTTCTTTTATAAAATGGGAATATGGATATGTGTTACTATACATCCAGGCACATTTTTTAACTGACTTTAGAAAAGTAACCATTTGAGTGGCAACTGTCATGAGAAGCCCTGAGAAAAATGTAAGAGGAAGTTTTAGAGGGCATCCAGGAAGTAGGGCTGGTCTGGGCTTAGCCAGCTGCTACAGGGAGGGACTCTCACAGCATCTAAGTAAACAATGGGTGAGTATAAATCACCTGGTTGAGTGGGGAATAGCAAAGCATTTCTAGTCCAGAACAGGTAAGAAAGAGATGGGAAAGTAGATAGGCCTTGGGATTAACTCTGAGCCCAGAATCTGGGGAGCAGGAGATGGGAATGGGAATAGGGATGGGACTTCTAGACCCAGCTTTAGATATGTTAGAATTTTCAAAAATCAGAAGAGAGAAGTAAGAAGCTGTGATCTAGGAGGGTTCAGAAGTACGAGACAGAATAGGAGAAAGGAATGAGTCCCTTGGAATGCTAAGTGGTACAATGGGTAGAACTCTGGCAATAGAGTGAGAAAATATGTGAGTTCAAATCGTGCTTTAATCACTAGCTATAACTCTGGGCAAGTCATGTAACCTTTTAGCTTCAGTTTCCTTATCTGTAAAATGAGCAAAATAGACTTTATGACCTCTATTGTCACTTTTTAGCTCTAAGTCTATGATCATTATCATTTAATCTTTCTCTCCAAAATCATTTTTTCCTCCTTCCCCTGCTTTCTCTCCAGATTGGGTCCATAAGGCATCTCATCTAGAAGACCAGGGTTGGAATCCTAATTTTCTGCAGTTTACTAGGTATATGACTTCAGACAAATGATTTCTACTCTTTTGGCTTAATTCTAAGTCTCTAAGGGTCCTTTCAATTCTAAATTCCTCCCACATACCTCCCACCTTTTGGCAGACAGGTGAGGGAATACAGTTTCAGAATGAGGTATACATTTTCAGACATCACAAACATGTTGATATATTTAGTTTAATTCTGCTTATTCCAAGGGAGATCTTGGAATTCATTGGTATAGTGGGGGATATGGCAATGGAGAATACAGTAGATACCAACAGAAAGGCAAAAAAAAGCATCAATAACATATTTTTAAATACATAGAAGAAGACTTCATAAAGAATAATGAACGGGGCAATTTTGTTATTACTTGTCAAATTTAAAAGTCCTGCTAAGCATAATTATATGAGAATGTACATTTGTTTTCAAGATTTGGCATGACATTTTGTATATGAAATTGCTTTTAATTATTCACAATTATTAAGTCCATAATTTTTAAAAATAAGAAATAAGTAAATAAAGCATAAGGCCCATGGTTTTTTAATGATACTTTTTCTTCTTTGCAGACCATGAAATTCTTCCTGATCTTTGTCTTTGGGGCAGGAATAGCCTGCAGTTTCCATGGTAAGTCTGGATCCCTCCCTCGTGGATTTTGGCAAATTATTCTGTCCATCTTCCCACCCTACCCATCTGTAGTGTAACATAGTATTTGATCAACACTAGGGCCAGACTAGATAAAACTGCAAAATCCAACCAAGCCATGCCTCAGAGAACTTAGTCTTATCCTTGTGGAAGTCAGAAGGACAGCATAATTGGGCAATCAATAATGTCTTTATTTCCCTATCTTCTCAAAGAGCATTGCCTAAAATTTTTTTCTATCACATATAAGATATTTCTAGTTTTGGGGGACAATTATTTTCTGATTCTAGTATAAAAATTATTTCTCCTAATCAGGGAAGATGATGGTACTTGAAAGTAAGTTCATCTCCGTTGAATAGCTTAATGTCAAGCAACTTGGCTAAGCTTTCCTCAAACACTTATCATATTAAAAAATCACTGGTAAAAAGTGTTCACTTATTAAGCAAACAAATAAAAAGTGTGTGTGTGTGTGTGTGTGTGTGTGTGTGTGTGTGTGTGTGAAATAACTAATCTAGCAGTCCAAGCAAATTCTGTGTTTTGGAGCTACAGGCTCCCCAACACCAAGGAGAAAGATTTGGGATTGAGAATAGAATTGGGATGGAGTTTGAGATTGGGTTTTATAGGAAGCCCACATGTCTGTGGGTCTACTAGGACAACCTCACTGCTGGTAGCATGGCTAATAGAGTTCTCACAAAGCTCTGGTTTAATCAACATCAATTCAAGAGTGAAAGGGAATGATTATTTTCTTTTGGATTCTGGGTGTGCATATAGACAGCTGAAGTTCTATTTTTGTTGCATAATTTCTGTTTGAGAAAAATTTGAAAAGGTCTCAAGAGGCAGCAGAACATTTTTAATCCTCCATTTTGTTACTTGTGTTATCCCAACTATTAATATTGTTGTTGTTGTTATATCATATAACATATCATTTGTTATTATCATTTCAGCTACCTAAAAGCTCTAAATGTAAAGTCCTGTGACATGTTAGATATGAAAAATGAGCATCTTGATTTCTTTAGAGTTTCATCAGATAATTTGCTTCAAAGGAACTGTCTAGAGTTCCTGATCTTTGAGTTGTCTTGGCCACCTGTATTCCTCATAAAGATGACTCACATCTTTCTGATAGTGGGAAAATACCTTGTACTATGTCCTTAAGACTGCTAAAGTATCGAGTCATTAGGAGAAAGCCCAGAGGAGAGGATCCATCACCAAAATTTCAATATCTTTGTATATTCAAAACAAATCCTATCTCTTACCTGGAATTGGATCCCTCCTCATCACTTTCCCCCAGAAGCTTTAACTTCCTCCAAGGCTCTACTAGGTGGCATCTCTATCAAAATGTCTTCCTTGATTCCCTCATTTATTATGGTTCTTTCCCACTTTAAATTATCTCCAGTTTACTCCTCATCCACATAAGCTAGAGCAGTGACCACTTATAGATTTCTCAGATCTTCAAACTCCTGAACACCTAAGAGCAAAGCTTCTCTTCTTGCTGTCACTTCTAGGTGTACTTTCTGAGCAGCTCTCTGGCATTGGGAATGGCTTTTTTTTTCCATTGGTGAAGAGAGACCTGGAGACAGAATACTGGCCATTAAGTTCTTCCTGGGATTGTTTAGCGAATTCAAGGGGTAAGTAGAACACACAGAGTCCCCAGGCCTCTGCCATCCAAATCAAGTTCCCCTGTAGCATCAGTCTGGTTCGTCATTGCAAAGTCCCTCTGCTACAAACTCTACTCTTTGTCCACAGTCCACTTCAGCCTTCCCATTAACAACAGTGGCCTTAATAAACAGAGTTGGTAAGGCAACAAACAATGGACAGAGAGTCAGGAGACCACAGCTCTGGCCTAGGAATCCTAAAGGTCCCACTAATATTTTATATAACCCTAGAGAGGTCATAATCTCTCTAAGCTTTGGTTTCCTCATCAGTCTAATGATGGGATTGCATTAGATGATTTTCAAGATTCCTTTGAACTCTGATGTCCTCAGAATCTATTCCAATACTTCAAGGTTTTAAAATCCCTCTCAGCTGAACAGTTTATGTTCTAAGGTCTCTTCCAGTTTTCAGACTATGATTCCAAATTCTTAATGGCATAAGATTCTATGCTGAGTTTTGCACATGGACAAAATCTCTGCCTTCTGAGGACTTATAATCAACATAGATATACTAATATAGGATATGAACTGCAGAACTAAATCGGGAGTTATATGCAGGCAACATGTGTGAAAGGTTTTATTATTAGAATTGCCAGGGTTGGGGGACACATGTGAGGGGAGGGACAAACTTAAAGGTCCACTACCTTTCCCATTTACCAGGCTATATATTCCCATACTAGGACCCACAGGAACTCCAATTTAGATAACCCCAAGTTCAGGGACTATACCCCTGTAGTATCTGATCCTCTAAAGTGGCTTTGACCAGTGAATTAGGCAGATGGACCACTCATACACAGATAGGTATTATACACTATATATTTACCGAAAAAGAGTTTCAGCTTCCCTCTTATGCTTTTTCATTTCCTGGTCCTTTCCCCAATCCATGAGAGAGAGAATCAATGAAAGAATGAATGATCACAGAATCATAGAATCTTACAAGAGCTTTGAGATCTTTAAGTCCAGGCCATAACTTTGCAAATCATAGGATTTAGAGCTGGGAGGCACCTCAGATGAAAACTAATCCAACTCTGCTCTTCATCTTACAAATGAGGAAACAAGTTTCCAGAAGCCCAGAAAAGTTAAGTTACTAATTGAAATCTGGTTAGTGAGTTGAAGAAAGAAGATTCAAACCCAAGTAAACTGACTAAATCAATTTCTCTGTCCTTTAGAGCATCTGGTCTCATTGCCTCAGAAGGGGTACAATTTAGCAACAGAGAAATAATGTGGCATGAAGGAATAATAGGATATACCTCAAGAAAACTTTTCTATCATAATCTATATTTTATAAAGCTTTTTTCTTTCCAGAAAGGTGAAGTGAATAGTGCAGTATTATTCCCATTTCACAAATGAGAGCAGTAAAATATAAAGAAGATAGTCACAAAATCACTGCTTATTCAGACACACATAGTGAATAAGCATCACAATCTGGGTCTTTTGACTACAAGATTATACCATTACTACTACCCAGGGATCTTGAGTATAGCGAAGGTGAGAAGCTCTCTTTTTTGAAACTGGTGATAAGATGGATTGCAAGGATGGTTGGCAGATGAAACTCAGAGAAGGTATCAGAGATCCACTAGAAAAGTCCTCTGTATAGCCAAATTCATGTTGTTTGTTAATCTTTTAGACATTTTTGTATTCTTCAAGACAAGTCATTTCACATCATTAACCTCAGTTTCCTCATATGAAATATAGGAAGGGGATACTATGACTTCTAAAATCCCTTCTAGCTCTGAATCCAATGACAGACCCATCAGGACTTAGCAACAAATCTTTACAAGAGGCCATCACATAGAAGTCATTCATTGAAGGTTTGTTGCTAGTAGTATTGTAGATTCACCCAATACCAGAGTTTGAAAAGCCCTCAGAGTATACAGTGTCAGATCTGGATGAGACCTTAGAACATAACACAGAATATAAGGGCGGTAACAGCCCCTAAAACTTATAAGAGAGCATGTAAGAACTGGGAGAAATCTTAAAAGATCATAGTATTCAACCATTTCACTTTGTAGATGGGAAACAGGTTTATTTAAGAAACCTGATGGATGTTGAACTTAAGACAGGAAAATTTTAATCCACATTTATTGAGTTCTTTGATGTCTGTGAGGTAGGCAGTACAACTGTTACTATCCCTAATGTTGTACAAATGAAGAAACTGAGTCCTAAAGAGCTGAAGTCACTTGCCCAGTATCATCCAGATAAGAGTCAGCTATGACCTAGAATATGAACCATGATCTCTTTGCTCCAAGTTCATAATTCTTTCCATTACACTGTCCACTATAATGTCCCTAAGATATCATGAAAGAATTCCAGCCGTGGAACATGCAATGGACACTGTAGAATTGCCTTACCTGGAAATAATCAATGCAAAAACTGGAAAACATCCAAATTCTCTCCCATAATTTACTATTCAGTTTAAAGAAGGGTTTCTCTGGAGACAAATGCTGGAGGAGGCAACTCTGGGGTTCAAAGAAGTTTTAACACTTACCCTTTCTTCTAGTATCCAGGTGAAAGTAAATGATCAATGGAGTGAAAAATATGGACTCTCAGGGGGCAATCCTGAGAAATTCACCCTCTTGAAAGGAGAAAGCATAATAAAAGTATCAGTCTATCATAACCTCTGCATCCACTCAATCACAATGGAAACCAACTTAGGGAGAACTTTTACAATCGGGGAGCCCACTGGCCAGAAATTCACTGCCTCCCCCCCTGAGGTGGGAATGGTGCTCAGTGGCATCAGGGGTTTGTATGACATTAAATGTATCAAAAATATGTTATTTTATTGGAAATACATTCCTGCAAAATTCAAGCATTTGAAATAACTCTACCTGAATGAGACCCCTGCTTAAGACACCTCATCTGAACCTACTGAAAACAATTGACAAATTATTCCCAGGATACCACAGCTGGGCCGCTGTTAAAGACACCTCAACTTAAAAACCCTGTTGCTTAGCTTCCTACAACTACTGCCCACTAAGCCATCTGTCCCTTCTAAGATTAGATTTAAAGCTATAGTTACCTTGAGTTGTTTTTGTAAGGTTATATATTCCATGACCTGGGTTACTCTTCCAGAGATCTCAAGCCAGTGACTGGTCAATCATCATAGATGTGAAAGGAGAGATGGTACCCATGACCCAGATGATGTGACTCCCCCAGTAACTGCTGGTCTAAAAGTAAAGGAAGAAAAGAAATTAAGGCTGTGGTGGGAGAGAATAAGCTGAGGGGACTTAGCAGTCTAATCAGTCAATAAAGCTTCTGCAAAAACTGTGTCTCTGGTTGTAAACTATGTTCTTTGGCAGAAAATGAATTTGAGATTTAAGAGTACAGATGTGGTAGCAATAGAGGTTCCCATTCTAATGTAGCAAGTCCTCCAAACAGGGAAAATAGGAGCTATTTGCTGTGAAAAGGGGAATTGAGTAGGATCAGTAAATAATAATTCTTTGATTGCTCCCTTTGAGACCAAAAGAACATGAAGGGTCTGTGCTCAAATCCAGGGAACATTTGGGTATTTTCCACATGTCCATTTTTCAAATTTGGGGGTTTCGGAGCTCAGAGGATAGAGTAATGAGTCCTAGGTTCAAAAACGGATTTTAATATTTACTGCTATGGAACCATGGTAGACTGACATCACCCAATGCCACCCCTGACTCAGTTTCCTCATCTGTTAAAGAAGGGAGGCAATTATGCACTGACTTACTTCATAGGGTTTGGAGGAGAAAGGTGTCTAAACTATGAAACTCAATGAAAATGGGAGCAATGATGGCAGTTGGTGACCTTTTCTTTGAAATACATTATGAGCCCCTTCTATAATAATACCAAGTATTTATATAAAGTATACTACGTGCTAGCCACTGGAGCTAAGCACTTCACAAATACTATCTCATTCGATCTGTCACAGAAACCTTTGGAAAGGGGTACTGTTATTAATTAAATGATTTGCCCAAGATCATACAGCTACTGTATGTCTGAGGTTCAGTTTGAACTCAGATCTCTCCCACTTCAGCACCAGTACTCTATCCACTGTCCATCAACTGCCTCCTCCTATGGGCAAGATTGGTCTAAGCAGAGGGTGTTATGAGATGTATTTTTTGTGATCCCATACCTGACTCATTTCCCTGTTTTCTGCTATCTATAGTAAGCATCAGACTGTCATATGATTAAATCATTAACCTGTCCTGGGGATAAAGTACATGATTTGGCCACCATGCCTCATTCTGACAGATAACCCCTGAAAAGCCTACTCCTCTCTTTATTTCTAACATTCTTTCACTACCATCACTAGTAGAGATGGACAAAGACTCAACAGATAAGAAGTATAATCTATAGCAGAAATTCTGAACTTTTGTATCATGGAGTCCTTTGACAGTTTGGTGAAGCCTATGACCCTTTTTCAGAATAGAAGCTGGTAAATGTACAAAATATCAAACATGAGATTTCAAAGGAAAATAGTTATATAGAAATCGTTATCAAAATATTTCTAAAATTAAAAAAAAAAAACAAGTTTAAGCTTTGTAAAAACAAATCCACAGACCTCTAAGTTAATAACCTGGATGTAAAACATGGTTCCTCAAACTTTTTCATTTGAAACTTTTTTCCCCTGAGAATTTTTTATGTGACTTGGAGTATGCAGGTATATTAACAAAAATCATCATTCTGTAAACTCCACATTCCATTACAAGATCCCCATATGGGATAGTGACCCACAGTTAAAGGAGCTATGATCTAAAGGATGCCTCAAATGATCAAAAATATAAAATAACTGATCTCTGTGCTTCAAGTTGCATCATTTTGTTCTTTCTTTTTCCTTCATGAGCCCCCAGCCACAGAATTCAAGAATTTATAATAAGAACAATACAGTTTTCCGCACCCCACCTCCCCTTGTACTTTGTTGATAGTTAGCAAACACTGGCATTGCTTCCTCTTAAGTGTTCCTTTAGACTTAGCTTATGTGCTACTTGTACTCCAGATAAAGAAAGGATCATTTCAAGTATCTTGCTGTAGTGAATGTAGTTCGGGGAAATCCAGTGGTTATTTGACTGGGAAGATTTCCATCCTGACATTAAGAGATGGCCTAAGGATATGAAAAGCTATTGTGATTTTAAATATATAACATCAACTTCTTAAAACACAAGAGTTGAAACTGAATTTTAGTTTTGTCCCTGGTCCAAGGAAATCATTGAACCCATAGGTCTATTAGACCTATTGTTGTAGCTACAGAAGACTCCATGTATACCTGAGGGAAAAAAGTTCCTCAACTCCTCCATTCTGACACTAGGGAAACGAAGGAGGGGAAGGATGTGATTGAAAGAAGGTTTTAACCACAAGTGAAGTTGCATGGATAGAAATGAATATAGTCTGGGAGAATCAGTTTTGCAGTCTTTTATGGGAATTTAAGAGTCTTTAGTGCTGTTGGGTGATTAGAGTACCTGACTTGGAGTCAGGAAGAACTAAGTTCAAATCTTGCCAATGAAACTTGTTTAAGAAGTGTGTGACCCGGAGAAACTCACTTACCTCTGTTAACCTTAATTTCTCATCTGTAAAATGAGCTGGAGAAGGAAATGGCATATCATTCTAGTATCTTCGCCAAGAAAACTGTTAACAGAATTTTACTCCTTTGGTCTATAAATGGTAAATAGCTGGAGCTGCACAAAGTAAATCTAGAGACAGGTTTTAGAGATCTAGTAGCAGTTTCATTAATAATTTTCAGAGTGAGAAATTTAGTTTGCAAACTGCAAGTTCTCCTGAGCAGGAAGATAGAGATTTTATATACAAATCTTAAGTGGGATGAATGTAGGAAGATAATTTTAATTTTTAGGGACTGAGTGATTGTTCAGGATAATAAAAGTGTTTTCCAGTCCTATGGAAATAGTTCTTAAATGGTTAAGTGATTGTTTCAAATCCAGGGGGGACTGTTATTTGGTGGGGTACTGGACTAGACTTCTGTGTTTGGAACAGGCTCTGCAATCTATGATTCATTTCACATAATATACACAGAAGAGTGTCCTCAAGAATTGATTGAGCATTTCAACCTGTATTGCAAGACTGACTCCCAGCCAGAAAAGGGGAAAGATCCAAAATACTTTTGTAAAGTTTGTATTTTTGAAGAAAATTGCAATTATTTTTAATTGTTTAGTTAAGTTTTCATTTCCTTATTGTGCTAAATGTTCAAAATGTCCTTTATGACTGGATTAAATAAATCTTCATATTTAAAAAAATAAAATATAATTTCCTAAGGGAATACTAGTGAAAAGTTCTGCATATACCTATGAGAATTAAAGCATATCAGAGATAGAAGAGGCCTTAGAACACAGTGCCAGATAATTGGGGTGCAGCGCAACTAGTGGATTGCGAGCTGGGTCTGAGCACTGAGCAGTGGCCACGATATTAGCAGTTAGCAGCAACTATATAGGCTTGACCCTGCACCAGAATCCAGACTGCGCCTCATCAAGTAACGGGAAAGGGGGTACCTACCCCTCCTCCTAATTTGTCTTCATCCCACCCTCTCTCCCACCTCCCTCAGCCTCCTACACCCTCAGCAATCAAGCTTCTCTCCTGAGCCTCTCCTCACTTGCTAAGTACTAGAGGGACAGAGCTGCTTTAAATCTCGACTTCATGAGACCGCTAATTATGGCAATTCTCGTATGCAGCAGCTAATAAAACGAAATCCAATCAACAATCCAGCTATAACGAGACAAATACGAAATTGCAAGAAAAACAGCAATGATGCAAGAAATGATGAAAAATCAAGACAAAGCTCTGAGTATTTTTGAAAGTTTACTATGCAATACTGGATTACTTGCTATTTAGAGGAGGAGGTGGAAGGAAGAGGGAGGAAATTGGAACACAAGGTTTGCAAGGGTCAATCATGAAAAATTATCTTTGCATATGTTTTGAAAATAAAAAGCTTCAATTAAAAAAGTATACTATGCAGATATAGTGCTTTGAGGCATATATACACTGATATTCAGAAACCATTGTTGAATGCAGCTCAATAACAGTTTGAAGACGATTGTTTATACTATACTTAAATGATCAACTTGGTGATTTTTCCTTAAAAATCCAAACCTGCTCTAGGTTACTGCTCTAGCCTATTCAAATGACCTTGTCTTTGATACCATTAAAAATGTCAAGGGGTGTTAGTGACTTGACAATTTAGATCCCTAGCAATTGTCTACAGATGCTTCTGATGTGAAGTGTTCTATTATGTGAAGTACCACAAATGCCCTTAATTGAGAAGATGTGAACCAGAGTGACCAGGATTGTAGGGAAAAGTCAAATCAGGAGAATGTAGGCCAGGAACAAACTTGTACATCTTTATTTCTGAATATCTGGGAAGCTGATGCAGGGTTATTTTTCAGAAGGACAGTCCAAAATATGTTTTGCATGATTTCACATATATAATTTATGGCAAATTGCTGCTAGAATAATTCAAAGTATTCAGCATGCAAGAAAAAATTGGTAGGCTTTCTGATCTTTATAATCATCCATTGTTTACAAAATTGTATATTGTGTACAAAAATAAGATTTTTTTGGATCAAAGAACAGAGAGTACACTCTCCAGATAAATATATGGTATCAAAATATCTGTTCTGTAATAGCTATGACCAAAGGAATCAGACTATGAACTCACCAACTAAATGGATCAAATAAAGTACCAATTGCCTTTAAACTAGATCATCTTCATCCTAACTTTTTAGGCTTTAGTGCCTTTGGCTGGAGGTTCAAATGTGAGAGTTTCTGCCCACTGAATTAAATTCTCTGACCCAATCAGAGGCAATGCTTCCAACCTAATGTAGAGACTGTGATGGCATCTGAAATAGTTCTTGTTTTACAGTTTTGCTCTGTTTTCTGCACTAAAGAAAAATACAAAGAAATTTATGGAATGGTCTTAATCAATTAAAATAATTAATTTTGCTACTGATTATCAACTATAACATTGAGACCCTAGAATTAACAAAGATTCATCAAATAACAGTGCTAATAGCACAAAGTAGGAATTATGATAGCCTATAAACTACTTCCTTTTCAGTCTAGTTGATAAAATTAAACAAAACTCTTTTATTTAGAATAAAAGTCATTTCTAGATTTCATTTTAGAAAGGTGGCTTGAAAAAAAAACTTAAAGACTTCCTTGTAAAAACTGATTTGCTGGAAAGCAAACTTGACTCTTAGCTAGTTAAGACAATAGTCTTCCACTATCTTTCAATGACCTGCAATTATGAACCACCTAAAACAGTGTTCTCTTTTCAAGGATTTCAAATTTTCAGGATATTGCTCAAAAGAAGGAAGATCTTTCCATATATGACAGAAACAATCAAGGAAGAAATCCAGTAATTCAAGCAATTTAAATAGATTAATTGTCCATTGTTCAAGAATGCTTAATCTGAACAGGTTTTTATTGGGGTTTTTGTTTCGTTTCATTTTGTTTTAGCATCTTAAAACCTTTTCCTTGTTCTATGTTATAAGCATTATCTCAAACCTGTTGGGGTAGATGCATGCCAGAAGATATTGGGAACAAAGGGAGAAGGAGAGGAAGCAGGAAAAAAACCATACCAGTTCGAAATATATATATATATATATTTAATACCAGGCTTTATCTAAGTATATCACTGCATATCTAATGCATAAATTTTTCCCACTTGACCATATTACAGTCTACTTTTACTGCATTGAGATTCTCTCTACAAAAGCTTTTTAATTTTATGCAATTTAAATTATCTATTTTGTCCTTATATGATCTCTTCTCTCTGTTTCCTTATGAATTTCTTTTTCCACAGTACCACCCCAATGAATGTTTTGAGAATCAAATGAGACAGGGCATGTAAACGGTTTTGTAAATCTCAAAAGCCAAAAAATAGAAGTGTAAGATGTTATTGCCTTGAAAAATTTGATTCTTTCCCAGGTAACTGGAGAGATTGCTAATGATTTTCAACTTAGTTTCAGAAATGCAGATATCCTGGATTTGGATGAGGAAGTTGGAATCATGGAATAAACTAGTTTTCAGATTGCCTAAATTTCAGATTAAATATGGTTTGAAAGATTAATTATAGGTAATTTTAATGACAATATAGTCAATCTGGATTGTAGAAAATAATTGAGGACCAATACTTTTGCAATCTGAAACACTCCAATGGGGTTCATTCAGCATAGAATTCCAAAATTGGGAGGCACAGAGATTTTTTTCCCATGTCAAGAATCAGATGACCACAACTGGACTAATGCTACTAGATTGATAGCCAAAGTTTTGTTTTATATTTAATTGTCCATAAGATTGTTTTACATTGAGGCTATGTTAATGACTTGTAAGTGTAATGACTGTATTATAAAACTATGTAGTTAAAATTTGGGAATGATACCTAGAGTGTTATGTATATATAACATAAAGGAGTTAGATCCTCTTTGATCTGAGTGATGGAATCTAGCTTCTAGAGGAGACAGCAATCATTTTAAAGTTCCCTGAGTTTAGGGAGCTTTTGTTCTAATAATTTGTCAGTGATTCTAAAGTCTAGTTTTGGAATCTGTGATCCAGAGGTCTTTCCCTTACTCCTCCTCACCTCACACATAACCTTGAAGTGCTATTGTTTTAGCAACCTCTCTGTCAATGACTGTAAAAGTCCTCTGACCTAGGAATATAATAATATTTCTTCCCTTAGACTTTAGGGAAGATATATTAGTGATCCTGAGACTCTCTAATCTTGGGATACTATTGTTCTGACAATCTTATTTGTCAATAATTTTAAGTCTTCTGGTTTTAGGATAGTCCTAGGTTTGCTGGTCAATGATAACCAAATTCCTGAGACCACTTCTCAGTTCTATATCTAGATCATAAAATTAACATATCAATAACATGAAGAACTAGATAAATGTGCCTCCTTGCTTTTGGTTCTTTGCTAAATTCATTTGGAATTTTGTCCACTTCAATTGGCATCACAATTACAATAAACTTTCCCCCTTGACTTGGATATGGGTTCAAGCCTGCAAATTTTGCTATATTGGTTTGCGATACTGGTCTGTGATCACAACCTTTTGGGATCCCTTCCCAACCTCAACATTTGGTGGCCTGGTATGGAGAGAGTCTGACATCTTCTAGTTTGATTCCCTCCTTGTCAAGGTAAGCCCTTCATTTTTCCCCCTCACAATTCTATAGCTGGGACATCCCAAGCCAATGGGAGAAGACTTGCCTGGGTCATTGTGAACTCCAAGCTCAGCAAGTTTTCCTTGACTTGGGACACCCAGACTTGGAAATTCTTGCAATTTTCCACAAAGTTCCTAAGGAACCTTTGCCACCTTTTCATCTTCTATGGGGCACCAGAGGAGATGAAGTGCTATAGAATGGCATTTGGCAAAATTTTATGGCTTTTGGCAAAGATGGGACAATGCTTTTTCATGTCATTTTTGTGTGCAGAATATCTGTTATATTTGTTCTGTGAGCTAAATTTTGTCACCTGGAAAGATTTAAAATGCAACAAGCAAGAAAAAAAACCTCTGTGTTGTAGTTAGAATGCTGGGAAGATTTCTTAAAAAAACCTAACTTTTTTCTTTGGACTTCAGCTCTGGTCAAACTGGGGGCTACACAAAAAAGTTAGCTAATTAAAATTAAAATAACATCTTAGCAGATTCTTAAAGTTTTGAGAGGAATGATTAAGAAATTTGGCAATTAATCATTTTAAGATGGCAAGAAAAATTCCTGAAACATTGAGGATAATTCCAGGAATTTACCCCATTGTGAAAAAAAGTAAAAAGAAAAAACAACGTAGGTAAATATCAACTTTTAGCTAACCCTTGATGCCTATTTTATCGGGAGTCCCTTTCTGTTCCTTTGGGAAAGTACTCCAGAAGGTATTAAGGGACCCTTTTCACTCCACTCTCCAGAGTGGTCCTGAGTGTATCTCAGTTGTGGGAATTGCTAATAAGATCAGTATAACCCAGTTCCCTCTGTTTGCTAACTCCTCTCATCTTAGATCAGATTAAGAAAAGAGAATGCTAAAGTACTGTGAAGAAACTCAAATTCTGTAGAAACAGGGTAAGCAGCTGTGAGGACCCCATACAACCTTGCCCAAACACCTCGCCAACCCAGCTTGGGAAAGTGGATGGAGTGGGGGTAAGGCTCAATGGTCAGCATTCCCTGAGCCCTGGCACCTGAGGATATCCTGGCACCAATAATCCCAGCTTTCAGCAGGTTCAGCCAGGAACTGTCTGGGAAGAATTCAGGTATTCCTGGCATCCCGTAGCATGGCAGTGTGAGGTAAGAAAGCCAGTCAGGCTCTGCATTTGGTAAGCCCACCATTCTCTGTTTCAATTGTGGACATGTATTAACTATGTAATATGTGGCAAATTATTTTATCTTTGCCCAGTTTCTGATTTGTAAAGAGAAATAACAAGTGTTATTGTGAAGATCACATGATGGCAAAAGTGCTTGCCATAAAACATGCTATATGAATGTTAATTGCTTTATTGGATATAATTGCTTCATATTTGATAACTTTATGGGGTTTTAGATATAATCAACAAATTATTTCTATACGTGTGTGTAAAGTAATTTGGAAATGTGTTTGAGATAAGATAATAAAAGCAATTTTAAAGGAGCTCTAATTAAAGCCCACTAAAGGGATATATAAATTGTAATCTATTTGCACTGATAATATTAACAGAAGTTTTAATAATTTGGGAATATTAGGGAAACAGAAAAGCAGTTTGCTACTACTTTTAAAACTCTGGCTACAGATAGCCCGCTTTTAAGTTATCTAGAGCCAGACTTCTATGACCCTGACAGTAAAAACTGGCACTTTAACCCTTTTACTGGCTCACAAAAGAGAAATGATTTGTGTGAATTGGAAAATAACCAAATGGGAGTTCAGTTTGTCTAGAACATTTAATCAGAATTTAGGGAATCTCATTAACTAAAGTTAAATGAATTACTTAGGAAAATTCCAAAATTGTCAACTAAGTTATTTGGAGTTATAGTCATCATGTTAAACTTAAAATTGGTAATTACTGTGTGTGTGTGTGTGTGTTTGTGTGTGGAACAAAAGGGATGAGGCGAAAGCCTTATCAATTCACCTCCAAGTATGAGATGTGCAACACCTTTTTTCCCCTTCACAGAATAGAGGGAGGTATCAAGCAGCATAGCCCAAGCAAACACTAAAAAGAATTGGGGTGGACAACAGCAAACTTAGCTCTTTCCCTGGGGTCTCTGTCAACTTCTCTTATTTGTAAGCTTGCCAGTTTTCTTGAAACCCATGATGGGTTAGCAAGGTCATCAGCCCTAAGAAATGAGCCTGTTTAGGATTTATAGATCCTAAAAAAGGAATGAGTTTACTAAGAATCTATAAGCTTGTTTAATGATTGATCCTTTGCACCAGGATAAGTTTAAACATATAAAACATATTAAACAGAATTTCCTAGGGGTCTAAGCTCTGGTAAACTTTTAAAATAATTAATATAGCCCTAAGTTGGAATTTGTAGAATCTGCTATTAGAGATAAAACTTCTTGGGACTTTTGAGTTTTGATTGCCTGATCATTGTCATTCGAGAGAAATGCCATAAATTATTCAGCAGAATGCCTTTCTGAACTGTCACAGGTGGGATGTGGCTCTGGGCAAGAGTTGGGAAGACAAACAGCCTCTGCTTGAGGTGAGATCCTTCTGACTCAGTTTCTCAGTTCTGTTTCTTTGTTTCTCATCTGATTATTCCTGAGTCTGACTATAAGGTGGAATTGTTACTGTATGATTGTTAAACAGAAATAAGGATGCTTTATCCTGTCATGTGTGTGCTTTCAGGCTGAAGCCTGAAGACTTGTTTTGATGCTGTTATTATCATGTCCCTGCTTTTTCCTCTTATAGCAGCAAATTTCTGTAATCAGAGCAAATGGTCGATAGAAGCCATGAGCCCAGTACAAGTATCCCAGGGGACACAATGGTTTTCTACCTCAGATCTTAAAGATGCTTTGCATAAAAATTCACAATTTCTTTTTGTCCTTGAAAGAGCAAATTTAGGAGAACATAACCCCAATAATTAACATGGGCAGTCACTTCCATACCCTGGGACAGCTCAGGGCTCCTATGACAGCCCCCACATACTTGGACAGGCCCTGGCTATCCAGTATGGAGATGATATCTTGTATCTGCAGCCTTACCTGAGAGGCTTCTCTGGCTGCAGCCCCTCACCCCCCACCCAAGGCTTTGGAGTTTCTTTGTCTAAAGGCCCACATTGCCTGTCAGTCTGTTAATCACTCCCTGAACCATTGTGTACTTTCCTGGGCATGGCTGGCTTTTATGCCTTTATTGACAACCCCCTCAGTGATTCTATTTCAGGCCCTGACACAATTCCCCTGGAATGGGGCCCTGATCTGGCAGGGTTTTAAGACCCTGAAAGCTAAACTGACCTCTTGCCCCAGCCTTAGCCCTGCCTACAACTTTTTGCACTGTACATTGATGGAAGGTGGGGCCAGCTCCTAGAGGTCTCAACTCAGTCTCTGGAACCTATTGCAGACCCCTTGCTTCTTCTCAAAGAAACTGGGTGTCTTTGGGGTGAACCTCCTGAATTAGAGCAATGGCTGCCACAGCCCTTCTAATTGAGGAAGCCTCTAAGCTCACCCTTGGCCAACCAGTGGGGGTTCTAACCCTCCACCACATGCAGAGCATTTTTGCCTTCACAGAGTTTTTGATCTGAGGAAAGGACCGCGGAAGGGAGATTCACTTCAGGCTATGGAAACAGGCTTGAAAATTCAGCTGCCCTCGCTGTTGCCCATTTGCCCCTGATCATAGCACCTTTAATTTCCCAGTTCCCTGACTCTTATACTCCTTCATATAGCTCTCAGCCCTAGCAGAGGAGAGGGGATACACCCTTTCTTCTCCGGGATGGTTTCAAACCCCCTCAGGACAGCTTCTACCTCCAGAGGCAAGTCAGTAAGAGCTTCTTTTTGTCCTGCCCAGCTCTTTGCAGAGTGACAATGGCCCGGCCTTCACTTCTCAAATAACTCAAAAGGAAGCTGAGGCACTTAAGATTACTTATGATCTCCACCTTGCCTGGGGACTCAGTCTTCTAAGGAAGTGGAAAAATGAATCACACCCTCAGGCCAGTCCTTAATAAACTATGGAGAATTGGGTGAAGAATCTCCCATTAGGAAGGACCATGTAAGGTCATTTTGACTACATTAGTCAAACTCGAAGGTTCCTGTAGTGTGCTTTAAAGCCCCCAAATTGGGATGCCAAAAATGTACTATGCTTTCTAGAGCCCCCATGCTGGGGTGTCAAAATATAGCATCTGGACTAGCTCTCTGGAGGACCTCAGGACCAGCCCTAGTCCTTGGTCTTAGTGGAGGAGTGAAGAAGACTCATGAGGCTGGTCAAAAATGGAGTCCATTTATTTCAAGTCCTCTCAGCCCCTAAATACCTTAGTTCACTTAGCATGTGCTAACTATAAGCACCCTGCTATTGATATGTAAATGCATCTTTACTGTGAGAATCCCAGATATCCAAATAGAACACAGGTAGTCACCCGCCCCCCTCCACTTCTCAGAACAGGTGAGACACCCAAAGGGAAGATGAGAGCTGAACCAGACATTGTCAGCAGGTTCCCTCTGGGCTGAAGGGTCTTATACTTCACCCAGAGTTCCCCCACTGTCTGTGGCCCTCTACAGGTTCCCTCAGCTAGATTAGCATTTCTAGAACTAAAAGTGCTCCCTCAGCCATTTCTGAATATTCCTGTGAACCCATAGAGGACCAGAAACGGCTCTTCAGAAGGCCTTCAGGAAACACTGGAAACACATTGAATAGAGAAGAGTGACATTGTCTGTGTCCTCTCCCTCACTCTAGCTTTTTTTTGCTCCTGTTATTTCCCCCTTTTTCCAGGTATGACTTTAACAACACGCTGAGGATGAGAGCTTTGTTCCTAGTATTTTCTCTCCAGCTCCCCTGGTGTCACTGTGTGGCCCCTGCCCGTGGGGAGATAACTCCTTAGTCCTCAGACACCCTAGGGAACTCTATGAGCAGCGGGGGCATTCAGGATTGTTGGGTGTGCCCTCAGCATCCTCAAGGTAGCCCATATATGGAACCTGATACATTTTTGCAAAGACCCCATTCCCAAATGACACCATCCCCACCCTGGATGGCTCTTCATTTGCACTAGCCACCCCCCGGGAAAATAACTTTAACCTGACTATGCCATTTTCTTGTCTAAAAGGATTTCTTACCCACATACCTCAACACATATATCACAGGAACAGCAAATCAATGCATAAATGAGTGAATAAGTGAGGATTTAGACAACACATATAAGTGAGCTGGAAAAGAAAAGGGAAGGCAGTGTGGTGTGAAGATGGCCAGAAAAATAACTTACTTATCATAGTCTGGCATCTCAAGGACAGAGCTGGAGCTATAGAATGTAAAGTCTTTGAATAAATGAAAATCAAAAATGAACAGAAATTTAGTGACCATTTAAACATGAAAATGAAAGATTCGGTTCAGACCTTAAAACTTCAGATAAACTATACAAAGTTAGTTCATATATTTTATAAAACGTATATCTGGAAAGGACCAAGTTATATAGCTTATCAAAAAATGTATGATTCCTGTGTCTCCCTTCATAACAATTGGGGAAATAGATATTAGATAACTAATTCTTGAAACATTTTGATTAAGATTATGTATAGCAAGTGCCACTTTAAAGCATGAAAATAATGCAGTTAACAAGGTCTTAGAATATATGGAATAACATGAAAATATTAAATAGCTTATCCATATTGTATGTAAATAATGAATTTGTTTTCAGGAAACCAGAGCACATATTATGAAATGAAAATACTGAAAATCAAAGTCAGTACTTAGAGATTCTAATGAAAATCACAATTGAATGTTTAATTGTGAGCACTGAAATCCCTGTGTGACACACAATTCCCTGAGACCAAAAATTGACTCATTGCTTATGATCTCACCCTGATCCTGATAAAAAGTACTTACACTGACAAATCAACAATTCATTATGAAAAGGAGGTTTTGTACCCGCAAATCTATGAAAAGGTCAATCTGTGACTTTTTCACTCAGTCTTTATAGAGAAATTAAAGGTTGACAATGTCCTTCCCCCAAATGCCTAATAGGAAAATTAGAAAGAAAATCAAAAGACTTGAGCTAGAAGGGACCACAAGGCAAGGTAGTGGAAGCCCTTATATTTTTTTTTTGAAGAAAGATTATAATTGATATTAGTTACTTTTTATACAATCATAATTCTCCTTGTTGTCTGTCTACCATAGAGCCATTACACATAATAAAGACTGAACTTTCAAATAAAGCCTTTAGAAAAAGAGGAAGCTCTGGATCTCCCTTACTCATTAGTTATTAATAATCATTTTTCTCAATAGCCTCAGAATTCTCTTCTCACTGATTGCCCAGTTCAAAGCCATTAATTCCAATTTGTGAATGGGTTAATAAATGTCATTATCATTAAATCCTCCACTACCAAATGTAAGTTTTCTGAAAGCTAAGATTCTAGTGGTACAACTACTCTCCAAATTTCCAAGTTAGCACCACAATTGGCTTGATTGCCATGATCCAGCATTTGGGCAAGCGTGAGGCGAATGACCAGATCTTTAAGCGTCTGTTCACACTTCTCATCCCAATACTTCAAATCATTTCAAAGGCCAGATAGAAAGAACTTTCTTGCTTTTCTGCTTCCAATTCTCCAACCTTCTGCCTGTGAGTGTGATCACTATTAGCTTATTGATAATAGCATAATTCTTAAAAATGTTTATTAGAAGCCACCAAATATTTTCATTCCCAAAGATTCTTTGGACATGGTCAACTGATGAATACATCCAATTTTTCTGAATTCACTGCTTATTGTGGCACCATGCCACCCACATACTTTTTAAAATTTGCTAACAAAAAAAAAGGATCATTTAAATTCACACAGCAGAACACCCAAAAAAATCCATATGAAACAGAATTTTTATTTCAAACTATTTCTTTTAAAGTATACTTTTGTTTGTTCTTTCTTCAGAACTTCTCTCCTATAAAGTTTTTTTTAATGCTAAAGTTGATTTTTTTTTTAGTTTTAGCTAACCTCTCCCCAATTCTTCTCAGTTAAAAACCAAGAGAGAGATTAAAACAAGTAAATTTTGTTATAACAAATGAGTTTAGTTATAACATAACTTTATATAAAATTATCTATGACAACATATATTACAATTTATAAATTATATATATATATGTATATATACAATATATATATATACAATTATACTAAATGAACTTAAAGATAAATCCACACAATGACCATACCCAAAAAAGTATATCCCCTTCTTCATCCTGATTCCCTCCCTCTCTGTCAGAAGGTGGGGAGTTTTCTTTATTATAGATTCTTTAGAGACAAAATGTCTATTAAGCTATTAAGATTTTCAAAATTATTTTTCTTTAATGTTGCTATACTTGCAGAGATCATCTCCTGATTCTGCTTAATGCATGCTGCATCATTTCATACTACTGAGATTCTCTACAATCTCTATAATCATTTCTTATAGAACAATAATACTACATTATATTCATATACTATGATTTGGTGAGCCATTCCCCAATTGTCTAAGAGGCAACCTAAAGTACTCCATTAAATTTTAGATTTCTATGTTTATTTTTTCTTCTATGTTTGAATAATTTTCTTCTCAAATACCCCAATTAAGACAAATAGTAAACTTAGCCCCTTCTGCATTTTTACTCCAGTAGACTCCATTTACTCTCTGCTTTTTCCCCTCTTCAAAACCATAAAATAGAACCAATCTATCTCTAGGACCTCTGTTTTTCATCTTTAACTTCTTAAATACCCCTTGAAGATGTTAAGGTTATAAAGAAACAACTTGTTTCTACTTTTCAACTACATCATTATATTTCTAATTGTTTAAATCAATTAACCTTTCCAGGTTCTGGACTCTGTGTTTTATATTTTCTGATCTGTTCTTTCATTAATATATGTTGAAAAGTCCACTCTATTCTATTAAGATACCATCTTTCCCTTCTAGAATTGTTCAGCTTGGCAAGGTAAATTATTCTTAAGAATAAACTTTAGCAGTGTCAGGTCTAAAACTATATTATAAAGCAGTAGTCATCAAAACCATTTGATACTGGCTAAGAAATAGAGAGGTGGATCAGTGAAATAGATTAGATAACATGGCACAATAATCAAGGCCTATAGTGATCTACTACTTGATAAACCTCCAAATTCCAGCTTTTGAGATAAGAACTCACTATTTAACAAAAAAAAAATTGCTGGGAAAACATCAAAACAATATTTTAGAGACATATAGCATAGACCTATGTTTCATACTCCATACCAAAATAAATTCAAAATGGGTACATAATTTGGGCATAAAAAGTGATACCATAAACAAATTAGAAGAACACGGGATAATTTACCTATCAGATTTTTGGAGAAGGAAGAATTTATGACCAAAGAAGAACTAGAGAATATTATGAAAGACAAAATAGATTTGATTACATTAAATTAAAAAAGATTTTGCACAAACAAAACCAACAGAAACAATATTAAAAGGGAAATATAAAGCTGGGAAAAATTCTTTATAGCTAATGTTTCTGATAAAGACCTCATTTCTAAACTATATAAAGAACTGTGTTAAATTTATAAGAACACAAGTCATTTCCTAATTGATAAATGCTCAAAGGATATGAACAATTTATTTTTTGCTGAGGAAATTGGGGTTAAGTGACTTGCCCAGGGTCACACACAGGAAGTATTAAGTGTCTGAAGACAGATTTGAACTCAGGTCCTTCTGACTTAAGGGCTGGTGCTCTATTCACTGCCCCACCTAGCTGCCCCTTAAAGAAATCATTTCCAGAAGATGAAATTAAAGCCATCTATAGTTATATGAAGAAATGCTCTAAATTATTATTGATTAGAGAAATGCAAATTAAGACAACTCTGAGATACCACTATACACCTCTCAGATTGGCTAAGATGACAGGAAAAGACAATGATAAATGTTGGAGGGGATGTGGAAAAACTGGTACACTGATACATTGTTGATGGAGTTGTGAAATGATCCAACCATTCAAGGCAGACAATTGGAAACTACACCAACAGAGCTATAAAACTGTTAGCTTACAGAACATCCTTTGACCCAGCAATGCCATTACTGGATCTGTATCCTAAGGAAATCATAAAAGTGGAAAAAAGATCTTATGTGCAAAAATGTTTGTACTAGCTTTTTTTGGCAGCAAAAAACTGGAAAACGAGTAGATGCTCATCGATTGGGGAGTGGCTGAACAAGTTGAGGTATATGAAGATGATGGAATATTATCATTCTATTAAAAAAGGGTCTCATGGAGTCCTTGATTTCCTTTTTTGGTATATATGTAACTTTCAGGAAATCTATTTTTGGATAAAATTTGCCACTTTCTCTTCTAGAGAAATTCATTTCTCTGGAGCTTTTATTTCATTTATTATCTCTTGCTTCTTGCAGGTATTTACAACAGAAGGAGAAGGAAAAGTAAATGGAGAAGGGAAGGAATGAGAGACTTGCCAAACAGCAGAGCAGAACCTTGAGGATGAGGTTTACCATGGTGGGAACACAAGTAATGAGGAGGAAGAAAAAACATCTAACAGAATGAGTCACAAAATGCCTTAAGTTCCTTTTAAGTAGTCAGCAATTTTCTAAGATGAACTTGTTGAAATGGATATTATCCATTCTCCTTGGTTGACGAAGGCAAGGGAAGAATTAAGAATTATGGAACTCCTCCTCACTCTTTGCTTTCCCACCTGGAGAAACCTCCTTCGTTTTTTTTTTTTTTTTTTATTCATTTTTCCAAATTATCCCCTCCCTCCCTCCACTCCCTCCCCCCGATGACAGGTAATCCCATACATTTTACATGTGTTACAATATAACCTAGATACAACATATGTGTGTAAATACCATTTTCTTGTTGCACATTAATTATTAGCTTCCGAAGGTATAAGTAACCTGGGTAGATAGACAGTAGTGCTAACAATTTACATTCGCTTCCCAGTGTTCCTTCTCTGGGTGCAGTTATTTCTGTCCATCATTGATCAACTGGAAGTGAGTTGGATCTTCTTTATGTTGAAGATTTCCACTTCCATCAGAATATATCCTCATACAGTATTGTTGTTGAAGTGTATAGTGATCTTCTGGTTCTGCTCATTGCACTCAGCAACAGTTCATGTAACTCTCTCCAAGCCTCTCTGTATTTCTCCTGCTGGTCATTTCTTACAGAACAATAATATTCCATAACCTTCATATACCACAATTTACCCAACCACTCTCCAATTGATGGGCATCCATTCAACTTCCAGTTTCTAGCTACAACAAAAAGAGCTGCCACAAACATTTTGGCACATACAGGTCCCTTTCCCCTCTTTAGTATTTCTTTGGGATATAATCCCAATAACAGCAATGCTGGGTCAAAGGGTATGCACAGTTTGACAACTTTTTGGGCATAGTTCCAAATTGCTCTCCAGAATGGTTGGATTCTTTCACAACTCCACCAACAATGCATTAGTGTCCCAGTTTCCCCACATCCCCTCCAACATTCATCATTATTTGTTCCTGTCATCTTAGCCAATCTGACAGGTGTGTAGTGGTATCTCAGAGTTGTCTTAATTTGAGTTTCTGTGATCAGTAGTGATTTGGAACACTCTTTCATATGAGTGGATATAGTTTCAATTTTATTATCTGAGAATTGTCTGTTCATATCCTTTGACCATTTATCAATTGGAGAATGGTTTGATTTCTTATAAATTAGGGTCAGTTCTCTATATATTTTGGAAATGAGACCTTTGTCAGAACCTTTACTTTAAAAATATTTTCCCAATTTGTTACTTCCCTTCTAATCTTGTTTGCATTAGTATTGTTTGTACAGAAACTTTTTAGTTTGATGTAATCAAAATCTTCTCTTTTGTGATCAATAATGATCTCTAGTTCTCCTCTGGTCATAAATTCCTTCCTCCTCCACAGGTCTGAGAGGTAGACTATCCTCTGTTCCTCTAATCTATTTATGATCTCATTCTTTATGCCTAAATCAAGGACCTATTCCATGAGTTCAAACTCGTTCCATCAGTTCAAATCTGGTCTCAGACATTTAACACTTCCTGGCTATATGACCCTGGGCAAGTCACTTCACCCCAATTGCCTCAGGGGAAAAAAAGAAGAAGAAAAAGAAAAAAGAAAAGGAAAGAAAAGAAAAAGAAAACAAAACAAAACAAAATTATATGTTGAGGTTTTAAAATAGCTGAGATGAAAGACAGAGAAAGGAAAAGAAAAAAGGGAAAGATATAATCAAATGAATACAGAATTCAAAAGAATAGCAATGAAACATAAAAGTTTTCTTAAATGAGCTTTGCAAAGAAAATTTTAAAAAGCAATAGAAAGAGAAATGCAAGAGATCTCTTCAAGAAAATGAGAAGTGTCATGAGAATGTTTGATGCCAAAATGTGTACGATAAAAGACAAAAAATAATAGGGATTTAATAGCAGAAGACATTAAAGAGTAACGAGCATATACAGAATAGCTATACAAGGAAGAACTTAACATCACTGATAATCACAATGGTGGGATTACTGGTCAAAAGACAACGTCCTGAAGAATGAAATCAAGTGGGCCTTATGAAGGACAGTTAACAGTAAGGCTAGAGGAGGTGACAGAATGCCAGCTGAGCTATTTAAAACCCTAGGGAATGATGATATTAAAGTCCTGGTGTCAGTATTCCAGCAAATCTGAAAAATTCTGCAGTAGCCACTGGATTCAAAAAGAGCAAAAAAGAGACAGAAAAACAAAATAAGAGAGACAGAGAAGAAGTGTGAGAGAGAGAAAGAAAAAGGATAGCATCAAGACTGAGATACAGATGTGGCTTATGACAGATGGAATGGAAAATGATCACAATGGCTGGTCAAATTCAACATCATGTCAGCTTTATGCAACTATCCCAACCAGAGGGAATTAAATAACTGTCAGAAGGGCAGGAAGTACTGATGGAAAGAAGGGGATGAAGGTTTGAGAGGGCTCAAGGATTCACTCACACAGGACAGGGTAATTTATTTTGTATATATGTATATGGACACATACATGAATAAATATCTATACGCCTATAACTATGCATACATACATGCACACATATGTGTGTAGGCACACACTTATGTATATGTGTAGATATATCCCCACATACATTTTCTACCCTCCCTGAGGAAAGGCAAAATGTCGTCATGGACAGAATATATATATATAAAATGGGTCTGATCCCATACTTTTGCATCAGAGTTAAATTAAGCTCATTCAATGGACTCATTTTCAGTTGAACTGACAGTGTCATCTTGCAGTTTCAGGGATAGGTACGGCACAGAGAGTGAAAAACAACAAACTAAAAAGAATTGGGCAGTTGATATAATGGAAGTCCTTGAACCCAGAATATCACTGTTGAAAGAGTAGAGAACAGAATCCAGAGCTGTTACATTCTTAGATTATAGACCAGAGTATTGAACTATTAAAGACAGAATAGAAATCATCAGTACTCTAAGAAATCTTAAATGAGAACACAAAACATTCAGAGGTGAAGATCTTATAGCACAGAATTCTAAAACTGAAAAATTCTTTAGCGATTAACCTTTCCTTGTATAGCTGGCCAGCGGTCTTCGGAGTGTAAATGACTTCCTTAAGGTCATAGGGTAAGTCAGTGTCCAAACTGCAGGCTGGAACCCTGATCCACATACTTCCCAACCAACCTTCTTTCACCTGCAGTCTAATTCAGAAGTCAGGTCAGAGTATGCAGGTTGGCAAATGAAAATAAAATGAAGGTGAAAACAGAGAAAAGTCCATAAAGACAAAAGGACTTTTCTTAATAGTTGGGAAAAGGAAGGGCAGGAAGAATAATTAAACAAGGAGAAGACTGTAGGTACTTCTGGTTTTTCCCAAGCCCTTCCCCAACACATATACACTAACCAAATAGACTTGTGAAATTACACAATTCCTGTTCAATAATGTTTTCACAAGGATAGATGTGGCCCATCAGTAAATTTGTGTGACATCCCGTACATCACTTTTATGGAAGAATGGGAGTAGAGAAAAAGAAGTTCATTGTATGAGCAGTTTCCAAGACATTTTACCTTAAGCCTCTCCACAACCTGCCCCACCCCAGGAGACTGACAGAAATCTAACAAAAGGGTCAAAAACAGTTCTCTTGGGGAAGTACTCATGATTTGGATCTATTTGCTTTATTTCCTTGAACTAAAATTCAAGACTCTGAGCAACAGAGCGGCATTGTTTGCCAGCTAAAGGTCAGGAAAAGGAGAGAAAAGAAGAAATCTGGGGGTAATAAAAAGAGGGGTAACAGTTGGATGCCAGTGATATGACATTGCCTGAGCAGACCTGAAGGGTCTCACCACCTTCCCTTGCTCTCCAGGCCCAGAGACTCATAAGATTCATAGACTGTTAAAAGAGGAAGGGGCCCAAAATATCAACTCCAACCTACTCATTATACAAAATACAAATTAAGACCCTAAAATGAGAAATAATTTGGTCATGCAAGGTCAAACACATATGAACCCAGTATCCTGACTCGAAATCTAGGCTGAATTCATTACTTATACTATAAAACCTAGAAACTACTTCCAAATGTCTGGGAATAATCTATCAGGACCCAGAATAGGGATCTTAGCAGGGGAAGAAGGAATGAGCTTAATTCTTTATTGCCCCTATACCTTCTCTTCCATACAGTGAAGGTGTGGATGTAAGTATTATTACACAACCAGGAACATTTTTTAGTTGACTTCAGATAATCCCTATGTAAAAGTCATCCTTTGACTAAGGGGAAACTTTAGAGGTTTCAGGAAGCTGAGCTAGGATGTGAAAGGGCCAGATGTCACAGGGAGGAACTTATACAACATCTAAGAAAACAATAGGTGAGTATAAATGGGTGAGTAGAGACTAGCAAAGCACTTCCAGCCCAGGACAGGTAAGAAAGAGATGGGGAAGGGCTTGAGCCCTGGAATCATCTCTGAGCCCAGAATCTGGGGGGCTGGTGAATGGGGACGGTACTTCTAGACCAGCTCTAAAGGTATCAGAGCTTTCAAAGATCAGAAGAGGGAGATAAGAAGCTGTGATCTAAAGGGGTTCAGAAGCATGAGATAGAATAGGAGCAAGGAATATGAGTCCCTTGAAATGCTAAGGGGTGCAATGGATAGAACTCTGGCATTAGAGTGAAAAATTACCTGGGTTAAAATTGCTCTAATCACTTACTATCTACTGAGCAGACCTGAAGGGTCTCACCACCTTCCCTTGCTCTCCAGGCCCAGAGACTCATAAGATTCATAGACTGTTAAAAGAGGAAGGGGCCCAAAATATCATCAACTCCAACCTTTACAGCTTCAGCTTCCTCATCTGTAAAATGAAGTTAGAGATTTATGGTCTCTAAGGTCTCTTTCTAAATCTATAAGTCTATGATCATCATGTTATCCTTACTCTCCACAATTATTTCTCCTCCTTTGTCTCCAGGCCAAACCTCTGGAGGACCAGAGTTGGAATCCTAGCTTTCTGCAGCTTGCTACCTGTGTGATAATAGGTGATTGACTTTCACTCTTTTGATTAATTCAAGGTTTTTTAAGGGTCCTTTCAGCTCTAAATTCTATGACATGCCTCCCACCTCTTGGCAGACAGATGCAGGACCACAGCTGCAAAGGGAAGCATGCATTTATAGACATGGCCAATGTATGGATTTGTTTAGTTTGACTGTATTTGTCAAAAAATGGAGAACTTGGGATTCAATGGTATGGAGAGGGTCATGGCAGGGGAGGAGATAGTAGGCAGTGACTGAGAGGCAAAAGAATAAAAGCCTCAATAAAATATTTTTAAATACATAGAATAAAAAATACTGGATAATGAACAGGGATATTTTGTTACTAATTTTTTAAAATGTAATAGCCTTTCTAAGGATAAAAATGTGAAAAAGGTACATTTGTTTTCAAGATTTCTGTGATTCATATGAGGAAATGTTTTTACTTTTTCACAGTTATTAAATTCATGCATTTTTAAAATAGAAAATAAAGAAATAAAGCATAAGGTCCTATTTTTTTTTTCTTTGCAGACCATGAGATTCTTATTGGTCCTTGTCCTCTTGGGAGGAATAGCCTGCAGTTTCCATGGTAAGTTGATCCCTCCCTCTTGGATTCTGGTCAAGGCGTCTTATTCTGTCTATCTTCCTGCCCCACTCCTCTACAATGCAACATGGGAATTGAGGAAAACTTGGGCCACTGAAGCCGAGGTTGGATAGCACCTATTGAAGTCTTCTAAGAATTGTTCTCTTTCCCCAGACTCCTGATTCCTTTAGGTTCTGCCTGTTACATAGCACTTACAAACCTTCTTTGATATTTCTAGGATTTAATGGAAGAGTGGGAGAGGGGAAGGTTATAGAGAATTTTCTCTGACCTTTAGGAAAATTTATCCTAAGGTAGCCAAAATGTATATCATGTGACATGGTAGGGATTTCTAGATTAAGCTGTAATGCCCTATCAAGCCTTTTTGGAAGGAATTTTTTTTCCTGAGGTAAATGGGGTTAAGTGACTTGCGCAGGGTTCACCCAGCTGGTTAGTGTTAAGTGTCTAAGGTAGGATTTGAACTCAGGTCCTCCTGACTTCAGAGATAGTGCTCTATCCACTGCAGCACCTAGCTGCCCAAGGAAATTTAAAAGTCTTCACTTAGTGGAAAGCAAAAAGTAGTCATAGATAGACAATCCTTCAGGGCTTTGTTTCCCTATTTGCTAGAAGGGTATCACACAAGAATTATATCTCTTACACCTAAGCAGATATTTGTAGTGCAGGAGGACAATTATTTTGCTGATTCCAGGATAAAAACCACCTCCTCTGATCAGGGAAGGTGAGGGTCCTAGGAAGTAGTTTAATCTCAGATAATAGCTAAACTTCATCCAGCTTCTCTCTACCCCCACCAAAACTTATTATATATATAAAAAAAATCCCAGAAAGCAAAGAGTCATTTATTAAAACAAACAAAAAAAATGCGTGTATAAGATAATGAGTCTTATAACTCAAACAAAATTCTGCATTCTGAAAGTGGGGTCTATCCAACACCACAGAGAAGGAGGGATATGGATATGGAATATGAAGTTGGATTCTTTTGGAAGCCCTCAGGTCTTTGAGTCTACTTGCACAGATACATTAGTGGTCTCATGGGTGATAGGGATGGGGTACTGAGTAAGCTCAGACTTGGTAAGCATCAGTTCAAGGATGGGAAGAAAAATTACCTTCTTTTGGATTCTGGGTGTCCTAGACCATGGAGAGAGCTGAAGTTGTTTTATTTTTGTTACATAATTTCTGTTTTGGAGGGGTTTGAGAGATACTGAGAGGCAGCAAAACATTTTTAGTCCTCTATCTTGTTGCTTGTATGACCTCAACTATTAATATTATTATTGCTTTTAATAATAATTATTATTATTATTATCATTATCATCTCAGCCCTTCTGGCTCTAAATTTTAGATCCTGTGATATGGTAAATGTGGAATATGAGCAACTTGAGTCCTTTAAAGTTTCGTCAGACACCTTACTTTACAGGAACTGCTTAGAGTTCCTGAGTTGTGAGTTGCCTTGGCTCCCTTAGAAATCTCTCACATCTTCCTTATGGAGGGAAATACCTACAATTCTTACTATGTCCTTAAGCCTTTGCTAAAATATTGAGTCTTTAGGAGAAAGGCTAGAGAGGCTCCAACATAATGATGTCTTTGTGTCATTCCTCTTGCCTAGAACTGGGTCCCTCCTCATCACAGTCTCAGAAGCTTTCTCTTCCTTCAGAACTCTACTCAGCTGCCTCCTCTTTCAAGACATTTTCTTTGATTTCCCTATTTGTTGGAGTTTCTTCCCACTTTAAATCACCTCCTCTTTACATCTCAGTGTAAATACCACATTCTGGCCTTACTCCCACCTCCAGGAGAATGTGACAGCAGAGACTATTTTATTGCTATTTCCCCATTCCCTAGAAAAGTGTTACTCACATAGTGGATATTTCACAAAATGAACTGAAAGAAATTTAATCCTCACTGGAAACCTGCAAAGTTGTCCCTATTTCCACGTCAGTATACTGGCTCTCAGAGAACCAGAGGGACTGGCCCTAAGCCCACCCAAATGAACTATAACAGTGATCACTTGGAGATCTTCAAGATCTCCATACTCCTAATGCTCCTCCACCTGTCACACCTGAGAGTAAATCTTCTCTTTTTGCTGTCTCTTCTAGGTGTACTTTCTAACCAGCTTTCTGGCATTGGGAATGGCTTTTTTACCGCTGGTGAAGAGAAACCTGGAGACAGAATCGAGGCCATTCGAATCTACCTGGGGGCTTTAGGCGAATTCAAGGGGTAAGTGGAACCCATGGAGTCCCCAGGCCTTTTCCACACAAACCTTGTCAGATTTTGTAAAGGCAATAAACACTAGACAGAAAGTCAGGAGATAATATTCTATGTGAACTTGGAAAAGTCATGACCTCTCTAAGCACTGGTTTCTTCATCAGCCTAATGATGGGATTGAATTAGATGATTTCCAAGATTCCTTTGAACGCTGACATCCTCAGAGTTTGCTCCAATACTTTATTTAGGTTCTAAGGTCTCTCTCAGCTCCAACATACAATGTTCTAAATGTCTCTTCCTGTTCTGAGACTATGATTCCAAGCTCCTAATGGCACAAGTTTCTATGATGGGTTTTTTAGAAACAGAACTTCTGCCTTCTGAGGACTGATAATAAACATAGATGTACTGAAGTAGGACATGAACTGAAGAACAAAATCAGGGGTTGTACAAGACAACATGTGAGAAAGATTTTACCACTGGGATTTTCTGGATGAGCAAGCACAAGCATAGGGAAGGTCTGAAGGTCCATCACTTCTCCATTTTCCAGTCTGTCTACTCTCACCCCAGGAATCACAGGAACCTACACTTTAGAGTACCTCAAGCTTAAGGACAAGACCCCTGTAGTGTGTGAAACCACAGCTCCACTAAGGAGCTTTGGCCAAGGAGTCAGGCAGACTCCTCACTCATACACAGATAGCTACTGTTACTTGTATATTTTAAGAAATAGTCTCAGTTTCCCTTTTTCCTTTTCTTTTTCCTACTGCTTTTCCCCAAGCCATGAGGGAGAGAATGAATGATTGAATGATCACAGAGTCATAAAATGCCATCTCTGATAAGATCTTTGAGATTATGAAGCCTGGGTCTTTTACATTACAGATCATAGGATCTAGAGCTGGGTGGGACCTCAGAGGCAAACTAGTCCAGCTCTGCTCCTCATAGCAAGAAAGAATAATAGGAATTCCTTCCAGAAAATCATTTCTATAATTATCTATGTTTTATAAAGCATTTCTTTACAACCACGTTTTGAGATGAATAGTACAGCATTATACCATTTCACAGATGAGAGTAATAGAATCCAAGGAAGCTGTTACCAAATTCATTGCTTATTCAGATACACATAGATAATAAGCATCACACCCTGGGTCTTTTGACTGCAGGTCTACCCATTTACTACCATCCTGAGGATAGAGTAAGGATACAGAAAGTGAGGGGCTCCATTTTTTGGATGTAGGGGGAAAGATGTATTTCCAGGTTGACTGACAGACCAAACTCAGGGCAAATATAAGAGATCCACTAGGAGAAACCTTGCACAGCCAAGGGAATAGGTCATGTTGTCTTTAGACTTGTAGATATTTTCTATATCCTTTGGGAAAAGTCATTTCATATCACTGACCTCAGTTTCCTCTTATATAAACTGAGGAGGCAGGGAATGATTAAACACTATGACGTCTAAGGTCCCTTCTGAGATCTGAATGACATGACAAAACCATCAAGACTTAGCATCCACCCTTTATAAAAGGCCATCACATAGAAGTCACTCAGTGAAGGCTTGTTGCTAATAGTGTTGTAGATCTACCCCATGTCAGAACTTGAAGATTCCTCAGGATATGCAATGTCAGATCTGGGAGAAATATCAGAATATAAGGTCAGGAACACGCCTTAAAACTTATAAGAGAGCATGTGACAACTATTACAGACCTTAAAGTTTTTAATATTCAACTACCTCACTTTGTAGAAAAGATATAAGTTCATTTAAAGAAAACTTGCTTTGATGCTTAACTGCAGGAAATTTAAATTCACAGTTATTGAGCCCTTTTAAGTTTGCAAAATATTTTCCTTACAGTAAATCTGTGAGGTAGGCAATGCAACTATTACTATCTATACTGTTACAAATGAGGAAACTGAGACCTGAAGTCACTTGCTCCAAATCACCCAGATAAGAAGGGTCAGAATTAGGTTTGAACAATGGCATCTTTGCTCCAAGTTTAGAATTCTTTCCACTACAGTGTCTTACAAATGTACCTACAGAGATTAAACATCATGAATGAATTTCTGGCTATTTGGTACACAATGGGGGCTATAAGATCTCCTTTTCTGGAAATTACCCATGACAGAAACTATAAAAATATCCAACTTCTTTCCCATAATTTACTATCTCCAGCTTGAGGAAGAGTTTTCCTATATAGAGACAAATGCTGGAGGAGGCAACTCTGGGGTTCAAAGAAGTTTTAACACTTATCCTTTCTTCTAGGATCCAGGTGAAAGTAAATGATCAATGGAGTGAAAAATATGGACTCTCAGGGGGCAATCCTGAGAAATTCACCCTCTGGAAAGGAGAAAACATAACAAAAGTATCAGGCTATCATAACCTCTGCATCCACTCAATCACAATGGAAACCAACTTAGGGAGAACTTTTACAATCGGGGAGCCCACTGGCCAGAAATTCACTGCCTCCCCCCCTGAGGAGGGGATGGTGCTTAGTGGTATCAGGGGTTTTTATGGGGCCATATGTATCCAAAAAATGTCATTTGATTGGAAACACGCTCCTAAAAAATCAACCATCTGAAATAACTCTACCTGAATGAGACCCTTGCTGAAAACACCCCAATAGTGCCTACTGAAAACAACTGACACATTCTTCCCAGAAAGAATCCTAGGACACCCCCTGGATCTCTTTTGAAGACACCTCAACTTCACAACCGTGTTACTTAGCTTCCTACAACTACTGTCCACTAAGCCATCTGTCCCTTCTAAGAAAAGATTTAAAGCTGTAGTTACCTGGAGTTGTTTTTGTAAGGTTATATATTCCATGACCTGGGTTACTCTTCCAGAGACCTTAAGCTGGTCAATCATCATAAAATCTGAAAGAAGAGATGGTACCCATGACCCAGATGATGTGACTAAAGGAAGAAAAGAAATTAAGGCGGTGGTGGGAGAGAACAACTTGAGGGGATTTAGAAATCTAATCAATCAATAAAGCCTCTGTAAAAGCTGTGTTCCTCGTGGTAGACTATGTTCTTTGTTGGGAAATGTATTTGAGGTTTATGAGTGTAGATGGGGTACCAACAGAGGATCCCATTCCTTTGTAGCAAATCCTCAAATCAGGGGAAATAGGGGTTGTCTGTTGTGGAAAGGAGAATTGACTAAGGTCAAGAAATCATAATGCTTTGCTCTCTGTGAGACTAATAGAGCATGAAGTGTCTGTGCTCAAATCCTGGGAATATTTGGGTACTTTCCTCAATTCCATTTTCAAAACTTTGGGGTATTAGGACACTGAGGATAGAGTAAGGAATCCTGGGTTCCAGAACTGATTGTGATTTACTAGAGCTATTAGGCCAAGGTTGACTGACTCTAATTGCTTTATACCTCCTCTGACTCAGTTTCCTCATCTATTAAATGAGGGAGATAATTGTGAACTGACTTATTTCATAGGATAAGGAGGAGAATGCTATCTAAACTATGAAACTCAATGCAAATGGGCGCAATGCCAGCAATTGATGACCTCTTCCCTGAAATACATTGGTATTAACCAAACCTTTATATGGGATACACTATGTGCTAACCACTATTGTTAAGAACTTCACAAATACCTCATTTGATCTTTACAACAACCCTGGAAAGGGGTGCTATTATTATCCTCAAACAGAGATTAAATGACTTGCCCAAGATTGTACATCCACCATAAGTCTGAAGTTCAATTTGAACTCAGATCTCTTCCACTCAGGCACCAGTATTCTCTATCTACTGCACCATCAGCTGCTTCTTCCAATGGGCAATATTGGTCTAAGTAGAGGCTGTTGTGAGATGTACTTTAATGATCCCATACCTGACTCATTTCCCTGTTTTGTGATATCTATAGTAAGCATCAGACTGTCATACAATTAAATCATTAACCTGTTCTGGGGGTGAAGTACATGATCTGGCTACCACATCTCATTCTGATAGGTAACCCATGAAAAGCCTACTCTTTTCTTTATTTCTAACATTCCTCACTAGCATCTATTCCTATCAGAGATGAAACATGCTCAACAGATATTAAGAAATAAAATCTATAGCAGAAGTTCTGAACTTTTGTATGATGAAGCCCTTTGGCAGTTTAGTGAAGCCTATGGCCCTTTCTCAGAATAAAATATCAAACATGAGATTTCAAAGGAAAATGGTTACATGGAAATAGTTATCAAATATTTATAAAAATTTAAAAATGAGTTTAAGTTTTTTAAAAACAAACTCACAAACCTCTAAGTTAATAACCTGGATGTAGAACATAACTCCTTAAACTGTTCCATTTGAAACCTTTTTTCCCCTGAGAAATTTTTATGTGACCTGGGGTATGCAGGTATATTAACAAAAATCATCATTCTGTAAATTCCATTACAAGATCCCCATATGGGATAGTGACCCACAGTTCAAGGAGCTATGATCCAGAGGATGCCTCAAATGATCAAAAATATAAATTAACTCTGATCTCTGTGCTTCAAGTTGCATCATTTTGTTCTTTCTTTTTCCTTCATGAGCCCCCAGCCACAGAATTCAAGAATTTATAAGAATAATGCAGTTTTCTGCACTCCACCTTCCCTTGTACTTTACTGATACTTGGCAAACACTGACATTGCTTCCTCTTAAGTGTTCCCTTAGACTTGGCTTATATGCTACTTGTACTCCAGATAAAGAAAGGATCATTTCAAGTATCTTGCTATAGAGAATGTAGTTCAGGGAAATCCAGTGGTTATTTGACTGGGAAGATTTCCAGCCTGACATTAAGAGATGGCCTAAGGACATGAAAAGCTATTGTGATTTTATTAATTATTTGTGAAATAACATCAGCTTCTTAAAACTCAAGAGTTGAAACTGAATTTTAGTTTTGTCCCTGGTGCAAGGAAATCATTGAGCCTTTTAGACCTTTTGTTGTAGCGAGAGGATTCCATGGATACTTGAGAAGTACCTCAACTCCTCTATCCTGGCTCTAGGGAAATGAAGGAGGGGAAGAGTGGGTGTGGTTGAAAGGAGGTTTTAACCACAAGTAAAATGTAAAGGTCGAAATGGGTATAGTCAGTTTTGCAGTTCTTTGTGGGAATTTAAGAGAGTCTTTGGTGCCTTTGGGTGGAGCAGTAGTTAAGGCATATGGCTTTCAATCAGGAGGACCTGAATTCAAACCTGTTCTCTGACATTTGCTAGCTGTGTGACCCTGGCCAAGTCACTTAACCCAGTTGGTCTCAGTTTCCTCATCAGTAAAATGAGCCAGAGAAGGAAATAGCAAAGTGTGTATTTTTGAAAAAAATTATAATTCTTTTATATTATTTACATTTTCATTTCCTTAGTGTGATAAATAAAAAATAATATTAATCCTTTATGATTGGATTCAAGGATGATATATATGATATATATATATATATATATATATATATCACCTAATACAAAGAAATCAGAGATAAATCGTATAATTAACAATCCAGCTATAATGAAACAAACACTAGAATTTGCAAGAAATCCAGCAATGATGCAGGAAATGATAAAAAATCATGATAGAATCTTGAGTAATTTTGAAAGGATACTACATAGATATAGTGCTTTGAGGCTTATGCATACTGATATTCAGGAACCAATGTTGAATGCAGCTCAGGAACAGTTTAAAGAAGATTGTTTATATTACACTTAAATGATTAATTTTGGTGATTTTTTTCTTTAACAATCCAAACCATGTTATTCTAACCTATTCAAATGACCTTATCTTTGTCACAGTTAAAGATGTGAAGAAGTGTTGGTGACATGGCAATTTAGACACCAAGGAATTGCCTGTAGACCCTTTATGTTCCATTATGTGAAGTACCATGTATGCCCGTCATTGGGTAGATCTGAATCAGAGTGACCAGGATCATGGGGAAAAGTCAAATCAGAAGAATTCAGTCCAGGAATAACCTTTAACATCTTTGTTTCTGTATACTCTGAGAAGCTGATGCAGGGGGATCTTTCAGAAGTACAAATCCAAAACATGTTTGGTGTGATTTAACATATATAGCTTATTGCAAATTGCTTACCTTTCCTGGGAAGAAGGGGAAGGAGAAAGAGAAAAGGAGGAAGAGAACTTGAAATTTGTAAAAACTAAAGCTAAAAATTAAAATGTTAAAATTTGCATTTACATTCAACTTGGAAAAAAATTAAAAATCATTTTTAAAATAAGAAAAAAAAATCCAAAACCATCCTGGGAATGTCTATGCAATTTTAAAATTCACCTTAATCTAGGCTGATTCCATAACCAAGATCTAAATTTTTTTTTATACTTTGGGTAGAACTCTTTCTTACTTCTTCTTCAGCTTTAGACCAACTTATCTGTGCCAAAGAAAATTCTTCCTTCTTTTTCTAAGGCTTAGCAAAATGCAAGGTAGGGGGAATTGATAGTAATTTATATCAATTGGTATTTTTACTACATTCATAAAAATGGTTAAAAAAACATTTTGAGTTAATTTTTTATTTAATGATACTACAGCATTACTATACCAACCTTATTTATGTGACATACAACTTTGGGAGATTTAAACTAAACAAAGAGGCAACTAAGTGGCTAAGTAAATAGAGTAATAAACTCTAGAATAAAAGTAAATCAGAGAGTCCTGATCAACTGTGAGCCATAACTGATGTACTCACTCATTCATGCCAGACACTTTAAAAAATTGAGACTTCCTTCTGTTCTATGGCCATAGAGTTACACCTAAAGATTATCAGATTAGGAGTGTAGTTATTCACAATGAATTTTCCATTCCTACAAACCCATGAAGGAAGAAGGTATATTTGACAGAGTAGTTCCCTATGAAGCTTATTCATTTGATTCTAAGAGCTGCTAGAATAATTCAAATATTGGGCATTCAAGAGAAAATTAGTAAGCTTTCTGATCTTTATGGTCATCCATTTCCACTGTATAAAAAAATTGAGATTTGGACGCAGATAAATCAAATAAGATTCTTTTCACAAAGAATAGTGAGTACACTTTCCAGATAAACATATGGTTTCAAAATATTTGTTCTGTAATAGCTATGACCAAAGTCACCAACTAGGTGATCAGATTAAGTACCAATTGCCTTTAAACTAGATCATCTTCATACCAGAAAGCATCATTAAGCTGCAGAGCCTTTGGCTACAAATAAAAACTAAAGGGCTGCAAATGTGCAAAAATGTTTGTGGCAGCCATTTTTGTTATGAGAAGGAACTAGAAACTGAGTGGATGCCCATCAAACGATTGGGGTCATAGACCAGTGTTGTGAGGTGCCTCAAAAAATCTGTAGGCTTGAACCCATATCCAAGACAAGGGGCAAAGTTCATTGTAATTGTAATGCCAATTGAAACAGGCTAAGTAAGTTCCAAAATAATTTAGCAAAGGACCCAAGAGAAAAGAGATAAAGTTATAGCAAAAAGTTGATCAGTTACTTATTTCCTAATTTTATTGCTTACAAGGAAATTTGAGGGGTGATCTATTCACTTTTGTCTCAGGGACCCACAGATTATCTATCTGATAGTCATAATTGTTTCTAGGACAATTCTAAGACCAGAAGACTTTGAAATTATTGACAGACCTATTGTTAGAACAACAGCATTCTTAAGTCAGAGAGCCTCAGGATCTCTAATATATCTTCCCTAAAATTTGAGGGGAAAATTATTATTATATTCCTAGGCCAGGGGACTTTTATAATCATTGACAAACAGATTGCCAGAACAATAGCACTCCAAGGTTTGGGGGTAGGACTTCAAGACCACAGATTGAAAACCAGAAGACTTTAGAATCATTGACAATTTATTAGAAGTACCCCAAGGTCAGGGAGACCTCCACACTACTGTCTTCCCTAGAAGCTATTATGCTTCATTTTCCCTCTCAAGCAGTCTGCACCTCAAATTCCTTTGGGACATAGGGACAGAGATCTCTTCTTCTGGAGCTGCTTCAGGCTAATAAGGGGTGTGGAGCTGTCCTTCTCTAGTGGGGTCCAGACTGATTTGAAGATGGCAGCAGCAGCATTCAGAAGGGTGCTAAGTGTCAGAATCAGTTAGCTCATGATATTCAGGGTGAACAAATAGTTGGAAGTACATAGCTTAGAACCTGGAGGAAACAAATCTTGTAAGTAAGTTAAAAAATGTAGGGGCCAAATAGGAACAAAAAAGAATAAATAAAAGTGAAGTTAGTATGGAGATTACTAGGGACAGTAATCAGGAGACCCACCTAGAGGAAGACGTGGGAGCGGGGAGGGTAAAGGAGGCCATCAGGAATGTCTCACATCCAGACATAATATTTAAAAGGCATTAAGCATTGAGGATTAAGCATTAAGAGAATGACATGCGGAGTAGAGATAATAATTAATCTTAATTGTTAATAATTACTATTAATATAGTGTAATAAAATATTAATAAATATTATTAGTAATAAATTAATTAAATCTTCCCTTACAAGGGAAGGCTTTTACCCAATTGGTAAAGATGACAACAAAAACCAAGAGTAGTCTGAAGCTCCAGAAAGGGGCACATGTGTAAAATCCATCTGCCAGTCCTTCACTGGGTATGTACCTCTTCTCTGGATGGGCCTCAGGAGCAGGGGGTGTTTTAAAGCCCTTTCAGGATTTACTTGAGCAGAACTGGGCAGGCCTGAAAAACCTATTTTCATTGTCTCTCCTTGTTTGTAACCAGTGAAAAATAGGTTTCACAAGGGATTGGAGAGCTTTCCCAAGTGCAGAGCTTGGTGAAGGTGATAGAGAAATTTCAGTTGGCTGGTTCAGGGATTAGAAGTTGGCCTGAAGTGTTTGAAAGCACCCAAAAGGAGAAAGGAGGTACTCCTTTTCTTTAGCAAAGAGCCTGTTTCTAGGAGCTACATGGGAATGTAGGAGTTGGGGAATTAAAGGTGCCACGGGCAGGGGCAAAAGGGCAGCAGTACGGGCAGTTGAGTCTGCAAACCTGTTTCCCTTAGTCTGAAGTGAATCCCACTTCTAATATCCTTTACAAAACATAACAGAAACCTCTCTAAGTCCATAGTCAGTTTGCTATAAATGTTTTCCTGTCAAAATTCTCTTTTCTTCCCCTGAGCATGCAAAACATGTTGGAGTCAGTATAGACATCCACTCACATTCCTTTCCCCAATTCTAAATCCCTGGTGAGGGCAAAAACACTCTGCACCTATAGGGAGATTAGAACCTCCAATGGTTGGTGTAGGGTAAGCTTAGAGGCTTTCTCAATTAGCTAGGAGGCAAAGAAGCATCCAGTTTCTTTGAGAAGTAAGCAAGGTGTCTGGATGGGCTTCCAGAGACTGAGCCGAGACTCCTAGAACCTGGCCCGCCTTCCATCAATATATAGTGGGAAAGGCTTTAGGGCTAAGGCAGAGGCAAGAGGTCAGTTCAGCTTTCAGGATCTTAACAGCCTTGGCTTGATCAGGGCCCCATTCGAGGGGAATTGTGTCAGGGCCTGGACTAGAATCATAGGGAGGCTTGGCAATAACCCAAGTTAGGTATAAAAGTCAGCCATGCCCAGGAAAGTACACAGCTGTTTCTTAGAGAAAGGTTCAGACGACAATAAGGGTGCTGGGCTCATGGCTTCTACTGACCATTTGCTCTGATTATAGAAATTTTCTGTAAGAGGAAAAAGCAGAGACATGATTATAATAGCATCAAAACAGGTCCTTCAGGCTTTAGCCTGAGAGCACACACATGACAGGATAAAACATCCTTATTTCTGTTTAATAACCAATCATTTAGTAACAATTCCACCTTCCAGTCAGATTCAGGAATAATCAGATGAGAAACAAAGAAACAGAACTGGGAAACGAGTCAGAAGAATCCCACCTCAAGCAGAAGCTAAGATTGTCCTCCCAACTCTTACCCAGGTAGACATCCACCTGTGACAGCTCAGAAAGGCATTCCTCTGAATAACTCAAAGCATGGTGGGTTACTGACTTAATGATCCAGCAATCAAATTCAAAACCCAAAAGAATACCAGTTACATTCCCAAGAGGTTTTATCTCTAATAGCAGATTCTACTAATCACAGCTTAGGGCTAGATGCATTACTTTAAAAGTTTACCAGGTCTTAGACCCATAGGAGATTTTGTTTAACATGTTTTATATGTTTAAATTTATCCTCGTGCAAAGGATCGATCATTAAACAACCTTATAGATTCATAGTAAGCATATTCCTCAGGGCTGATGACCTTGCTTTCCCTCATGATTTCAAGAAAACTGTCAAGCTTACACATTTAGAGAATTTGACAGAGACCCCAGGATAGGAGCTGAGTTTGCTGTTGTCTGCCCCAATTATTTTTAATGTTTGCTTGGGCTGTGCTTCTTGATACCTCCCCTACTCCATGAAGGGGGAAAAGTTGTTGCACACCTCATACTTGGAGGTGAACTGATAACGCTTTCACCTCATCCCTCTTGTTCCACACACACACACACACACACACACAGTAATTACCAATTTTAGGTTTAACATAATGACTATAACTCCAAATAACTTAGTTAACAATTTTAGAATTTTCCTAAAAGCCAAATAGTCTTAGCTGTAATTTCTATTCCCTTAAATAAGTCCATGGGCGATTATTAGTACTGTTGCTTCTATAAAGCTAAGGGGGAATTGCATGAGGGCAGCAATAATTACTAAACCTATCTGGCTTATAGAAGAGGAAGCGATGAGAGATTTAAGGTCTGTTTGTTGCAGGCAAATAGAACTTGTCATAATTATACCTCATAGTGAGAGGATTATAAATGGGTAATATAAGTTTCCCCTTTGTTTTAGGGAGAAAACAAGACAATTCTTAAAACTGAGATAGAACATATTTTAAAATTCATTTAACTTTAGTTAATGAGATTCCCTAAATTCTGATTAAATGTTCTAGACAAATTGAATTGCCATTTGGTTATTTTCCAATTCATGTAAATCATTTCTTTTTTTGTGAGCCAGGAAAAGAGTTAAGGTGCCAGTTTTTATTGATAAGGTCCTCAAAAGTCTGACTCAATAACTCAAAAGCAGGTTGTTTATTGCCAGAGTCTTTAAAGTAGTAGCAAACTGCTTTTCTGTTTTCCTTAAGTTCCCAAACTCTTAAATCTTCTGTTAACACTATCAGTACAAATAGGTTATAATTTACATATCCCTTTAGTGGGTTTTAATTAGAGTTCTTTTAAAACTGCTTTTATTATCATATCTCAAATTACAAATTTCACTGAATTGTTCTTCCTTCTATGCATTATCCTCCTAGTCCTGAAGAGGCCTTAATTTAGTTGAATTGCTTCCAAATTACTTTACATACACATAGAAATTATTTATTTCAACACTGACATTATATGCATCTAAAAACCCATGAAGTTGTCAAATATGAAGCAATTCTATCCAATAAAGCAGCTAACATTCATATAGCATGTTTTATGCTAAGAACTTTTGCTATCATGTGATCTTCACAACAATAATCATTATTATTTCTCTTTACAAATCAGAAAACTGGGCAGAGATAAAATAATCTGCCATGAAGTACACAGCTGACACATATCCCAACTGAAACAGAGAATGGTGGGCTTGCCAAATGCAGAGCCTGATGGCTTTCTCACCTCACACAGCCAGGCTGGCTGCTGCCAGGGGAACCTGGATTCTTCCCAGGCAGTTGCTGGACAGAACCTGCTGAAGGCTGGTGTGACTGATGCCAAGATCTCCCTTTGATGATAGTTTCAGGTGCCAGGGCTCAGGGAATGCTGGCCATCGAGCCTGACCCCAACTCCATCCCTGGTCCCCAGGCAGGGTTAGGGAGGTATTTGGGAAAGGTTATGCAGGGTCCTCCACAGCTATTGCTGCTTCCCTTATTTCTACAGGTAAGGCAGAATTTGAGTTTCCCTAGAGTTCTTTAGCATTCTCTTTTCTTTTTTTCTGGGTCATTAATCATTTTATTAATTATGCCTAACAAATAATTATTAAAAGGATGGTCATGTAGCCATCTCTTGTAAAGGGCTGAAACTTTTTTTTTTAAGTTTATAATTATAACATTTTTGACAGTACATATACATCGATAATTTTTTACGATATTATCCCTTGCACTCACTTCTATTCTGAATTTTCCCCTCCTTCCCTCCACCCCCTTTCCTAGATGGCAGGCAGTCCCATACATGTTAAAGGTGTTATAGTATATGTGTGCAGAACCGAATTTTTTGTTTCACAGGAAGAATTGGATTCAGAAGGTAAAAATAACCCGGGAAGAAAAAACAAAAATGCAAACAGTTTATACTCATTTCCCAGTGTTCCTTCTCTGGTTGTAGCTGATTCTGTCTATCATTGATCAATTGGATCTGAATTAGATCTGAGTTAGATCTTCTCTTTATCGAAGATATCCACTTCCATCAGAGTACATCCTCATACAGTATCATTATTGAAGTGTATAATGATCTTCTGGTTCTGCTCATTTCACTCAGCATCAGTTGATGTAAGTCTCTCCAGGCCTCTCTGTATTCCTCCTGCTGGACATTTCTTACAGAACAATAATATTCCATAACCTTCATATACCACAATTTACCCAACCATTCTCCAACTGATGGACATCCATTCATCTTCCAGTTTCTAGCCACTACGAAAAGAGCTGCCACAAACATTTTGGCACATACAGGTCCCTTTCCCTTCTTTAGTATTTCTTTGGGATATAAGCCCAAAAGTAGCACTGCTGGATCAAAGGGTATGCACAGTTTAATAAGTTTTTGAGTATAGTTCCAAATTGCTCTCCATAATGGTTGGATTCTTTCACAACTCCACGAACAAGCATTCTCTTTTCTTAATCTGATCTGAAATGAGAGAAATTGGCAAACAGAGGAACTCGGACTATATTGATTTTGTTAGGAATCCCCACAATTAAGATACAGCAGGACTCTGGGGAGTAGAGTAAAAAGGGTCTCTTATTACCTTCTGGGGTGCTTTCCCAAAGGAGCAGAAGAGAATTCTGGACAAGATAGGAGTCAAGGAAGGATTAGCAAAAAGTTGCTATTTATCTAGTTTGTTGTTTTCCTTTTCTTTTCTATCAGAATGGGGTAAATTTCTGGAATTATCCCCAATGTTTCAGGAATTTTTCTTGCAATCTTAAAATGACTAATTACCAAACTTCTTAATCATACTCTTAAAACCTTGAGACTCTGCTAAGAAGTTATTTTAATTTTAATTAACAAACTTCATTTCTGTAACCCCCAGCTGAGGTCCAAAGGAAAGTTAGATTTTTTTCCCCTTTTTTAAGGTGGAAGTCATAATCTTCCCAGCATTACAACTACAACAGAGAAGTTTTTCTTGCTGGCTGCAGTTTAAATCTTTCCAGGTAATAGAATCTATCTTGCAGGACAAACATGACACAGTCATTCAGCACAGACATGAAAGAGAACTGTCCCATCTTTGCCAAAAGCCATAAAATTTCTTTAACAAAAGCTATTCTATAGCATTTTGTCTTCTCTGGTGTTACAGAAAAGGTGAAAAGGTGGCAAAGGAAATTTTTTTTTTGAGGCTGGGGTTAAGTGACTTGCCCAGCTAGGAAGTGTTAAGTGTCTGAGACCAGATTTGAACTCGGGTCCTCCTGAATTCAGGGCTGGTGCTCTAGCCACTGCGTCACCTAGCTGCCCTGGCAAAGGAACTTTTCCAAAAACTGCAAGAATTTCCAAGTCTGGGCATCCCCAGTCAAGAAAAACTTGCTGAGCATGGAGCGCATAATGACCCAGACAAGCCTTCTCCCAGTGCTGTCCCAACTATAACAGTGAGAAAGAAAAAAATGGGGGAGGGCTTACCTTGACAATGAAGGAACCAAGCCAGGGGAGGCTAGACTCTCTCCACATAGGTCACCCAAATGTTGAGGTTGGGAAGGGTCCCAAAAAGGTTGGGGTCACAGACAGGTGATGCAAGGTGTCTCAACAGAATTTGCAGGCTTGAACCCATATCCAAGTCAAGGGGCAAAGTTTATTGTAATTGTAATGCCAACTGAAACAGGCTAAGTTCCAGAAGAATTTAGCAAAGAACCTAAGAGAAAAGAGATTTATAAGACAAAGTTGATCAGAGCTTCATGTTACTTATTTGCTAATTTTATGGCTTACAAGTAGCTTTGAATGGTAGTCTATTCACATTTGTCTCAGGGATCTGTTTGACCCACAGATTATCTATCTGATAGTAATGTTTCTAGGACTATTCTAAGGCCAGAAACTTTTGAAATCATTGACAGATTGTTACAACAGTAGAATTCTTAGGTCAAAGGTTCTCAGAATCACTAATATATCTTCCCTAAAATCTAAGGTAAGAAATAGTATTATATTCCTAAGCCAGAGGACTTTTACAGTCATTGACAGATTGCCAGAACAATAGCACTCCAAGGATGGAGGTGGGGGAATCTTGGAATCACAAATTCCAAAACCAGAAGACTTTAGAATTACTGAAAGATTGTTACAAAAGAAGCACTCCAAAGTCAGGGGTACCTCCGTACTACTATCTCCTCTAGGAGCTAAGATTTCAGATAATTTCAGAGAGGCCTGGAGAAACTCACTTGAACTGATGCTAAGTGAAGTGAGTAGAACTAAGAGAACATTGTACACAGCAACAAATTATATGATGATCATTTCTGTGTATACAACTCTACAACAATGAGGTGATTTGGGCCAATTTCAATAGATTTTGTAATGGAGACAGAGCCATGTGCACCCAGAGAGAAGACGTTGGAGACTGAGGGTGGATCACAACATAGTATTTTCACCATTTTTGTTGTTGTTTGCTTGCTTTTTTCTTTTTCTCATTTTTTTTCCTTTTTAATCTGATTTTTCTTGTGCAGCATGATAAATGTGGAAATATGTATAGTAGAATGGCACATGTTTAACCTATATTAGATTACTTGGTGTTTAGGGAATGAAGTAGGGAGAAGTGAAGGAGAAAAATTTGGAATGCAAGGTTTTGCAAGGATGAATGTTGAAAACTGTCATTGCATATATTTTGAAAATAAAAAGCTATTATTAAAAAAAATTAAATCCTTCACAAAATGAAAAAAAAACTGAAAGGCTAGAAATTCATATGTGTGAATACTTGATCTCTGTGCCTTGTGAATTAAATGCTTCTAAGTATTTCATTGGGGAGACTATCATGACATCTCAAATAGTTCTTGATCTACAGTTTTGTTTTTTTTATTTTCTGCCCTGAAGAAAAATATAAAGAACTCCTCCGGAACTCCTTAATGTGAATAAACTACTCTAAATAATTTTCTATTAATTGTTAACTACAAAATTGAAACCCTAGAATTAACACAGATTTATCAAATAATAAAACTAATAGCACAAATTAGGAATTATGATAGTGAGTGTAATGGGAAACTGAGAACTTCTCAGAATAGTCACTTGATAATTCCAGACCAAATTTCAAAGGTCTATTAATCATTAAGGCTCTGGATCATTATATACTTCAACAACAATACTATATGATGATCAATTCTGATGGATTTGGCCATTTTCAACAATGAGATGAACCAAATCGGTTCCAATAGAGCAGTAATGAACTGAACCAGCTACACCCAGCAAAAGAGCTCTGGGAGATGACTATGAACCACTACATAGAATTCCCAATCCCTCTAATTTTGTCTGCCTGCATTTTTTATTTCCTTCAAAGGCTAATTGTATACTATTTCAAAGTCTGATTCTTTTTGTACAGCAAAACAACTGTTTGGACATGTATACCTATATTGTATTTAATTTATACTTTAACATATTTAACATGTATTGGTCAGCCTGCCATCTGGGGGAGGGGAAGGAGGGGAAAAATTAGAACAAAAGGTTTGGCAATTGTCAAGGTTGTGGGGGGCAGCTAGGTGGCACAGTGGATAGATCACCAGCCTTGAATTCAGGAGTTCAAATCTGGTCTCAGACACTTAACACTTCCTAGCTGTGTGACCCTAGGCAAGTCACTTAACCCCAGCCTCAGGGGGGGGGGAAAAAACTGTCAAGGTTGTAAAATTACCCATGCATATATCTGGTAAATAAAAACTATTAAAAAAAATTTTAATTAATTAATTATTTAATTATTTAAAAAATCATTAAGGCTTTGGGAAGGAGAACAAAAGGCTTGCTCTTCTACTAGAAATATCTGAGTTGATCTCCTGGACCTTTACCTAACTACTTAAGACAAGACCAGGTCTATAAACTGGCTAATCTCTATTTGTTGATTGAGGAAGCCTGAGGTAAACTAAATCTCCTTGGTTATTCTAGTTTAATGGACTACTTACCTTTAAACCAATCTCCTTGTTGTGGGGGATTATATGTTTTCTTATAAAATTATTAACTAAGGTAGATTGAATTTATAACTTAGATTCAGTTTATCTGGGAATTTGGGGAAATGAAATAAGGTGCTCATACTAGCTCAAGTAAACAATTGTAAATCTTGTGAGACTGACCACCCTAAATCCATAAATTTAGGAAACTACACCTGCAAACAGTAAAACTGACCATATGGGTCTGACCAGAATTTGGCAAATTTGTGCCACTAAGTGGGAAAGTGAGAATTGATCGATAAGGGGAAGGAGATGTCATGGATTCTTGTGCTTATGACCATATAAGTCACTTAAGTCTCTGTGGAAATTAACCTCTCTCCACTGGTGGAACTCCAGTGGAAGATGTTCGCTTCTTGCAAGATTCTAAAATAAACACTTCTATTCTTCACTTGAGATATCTCTGAGTATTTGTAAATTGGATTTGCCATACCACCAGATAGCCTATAAAACTTCCTTTTTAGTCTGATAAAATTAAGAAAAATGTTTTTATCTATAGTAAGAGCCATTTTTGTATTTTCTATTAGAAAGGTGGCTTGATAGAAAACCCCAGAGATTCTAATAAAAAGTTATTAGAAATAATTCACAACTTTACCAAAGTTGCTGGATACAAAATAAATCCACATAAATCCTCAGCATTTTTATACATCACCAACAAAATGCAACAGCAAGAGATACAAAGAGAAATTCCATTCCAAACAAATGTTGAGAGTATAAAATATTTGGGAATCCATCTACCAAAGAAAAGTCGGAATTATATGAGCAAAATGACGAAACACTTGGCACAAAAATAAAGTCAGATTTAAATAATTGGAAAGACATTCAGTGCTCTTGGATAGGCCGAGAGAATATACTAAAGATGACAATACTCCCCAAACTAATCTATTTATTTAGTGCTATACCAATCAGACTCCCAAGAAACTATTTTAATGACCTAGAAAAAAATAACAACTAAATTCATATGGAAGAATAAAAGGTCGAGAATTGCAAGGGAACTAATGAAAAAAAAGTCAGATGAAGGTGGTCTAAGTGTACCTGATCTAAAGCTATATTATAAAGCAGCAGTCACCAAAACCATTTGGTATTGGCTAAGAAATAGACCGGTCGATCAGTGGAACAGATTAGGTACAAAGGACAAAAAAGGGTACATCTATAGTAATCTCGTGTTTGACAAACCCAAAGATACCAACATTTGGCATAAAAATTCATTATTTGAAAAAAAAACTGTTGGGAAAACTGGAAATTAGTATGGCAGAAATTAGATATGGATCCACACTTAACACCATATACCAAGATAAGATCAATATGGGTCCAAGATTTAGGCATAAAGAATGAGATCATAAATAGATTAGAGGAACAGAGGATAGTCTACCTCTCAGACCTGTGGAGGAGGAAGGAATTTGTGACCAGAAGAGAACTAGAGATCATTATTTCTGCATAAAAATTCACAATTTCTTTTTGTCCTTGAAAGAGCAAATTTAGGAGAACATAACCCCAATAATTAACATGGGCAGTCACTTCCATACCCTGGGACAGCTCAGGGCTCCTATGACAGCCCCCACATACTTGGACAGGCCCTGGCTATCCAGTATGGAGATGATATCTTGTATCTGCAGCCTTACCTGAGAGGCTTCTCTGGCTGCAGCCCCTCACCCCCCACCCAGGGCTTTGGAGTTTCTTTGTCTAAAGGCCCACATTGCCTGTCAGTCTGTTAATCACTCCCTGAACCATTGTGTACTTTCCTGGGCATGGCTGGCTTTTATGCCTTTATTGACAACCCCCTCAGTGATTCTATTTCAGGCCCTGACACAATTCCCCTGGAATGGGGCCCTGATCAGGCAGGGTTTTAAGACCCTGAAAGCTAAACTGACCTCTTGCCCCAGCCTTAGCCCTGCCTACAACTTTTTGCACTGTACATTGATGGAAGGTGGGGCCAGCTCCTAGAGGTCTCAACTCAGTCTCTGGAAGCCTATTGCAGACCCCTTGCTTCTTCTCAAAGAAACTGGGTGTCTTTGGGGTGAACCTCCTGAATTAGAGCAATGGCTGCCACAGCCCTTCTAATTGAGGAAGCCTCTAAGCTCACCCTTGGCCAACCAGTGGGGGTTCTAACCCTCCACCACATGCAGAGCATTTTTGCCTTCACAGAGTTTTTGATCTGAGGAAAGGACCGCAGAAGGGAGATTCACTTCAGGCTATGGAAACAGGCTTGAAAATTCAGCTGCCCTCGCTGTTGCCCATTTGCCCCTGATCATAGCACCTTTAATTTCCCAGTTCCCTGACTCTTATACTCCTTCATATAGCTCTCAGCCCTAGCAGAGGAAAGGGGATACACCCTTTCTTCTCCGGGATGGTTTCAAACCCCCTCAGGACAGCTTCTACCTCCAGAGGCAAGTCAGCAAGAGCTTCTTTTTGTCCTGCCCAGCTCTTTGCAGAGTGACAATGGCCCGGCCTTCACTTCTCAAATAACTCAAAAGGAAGCTGAGGCACTTAAGATTACTGATGATCTCCACCTTGCCTGGGGACTCAGTCTTCTAAGGAAGTGGAAAAATGAATCACACCCTCAGGCCAGTCCTTAATAAACTATGGAGAATTGGGTGAAGAATCTCCCATTAGGAAGGACCATGTAAGGTCATTTTGACTACATTAGTCAAACTCGAAGGTTCCTGTAGTGTGCTTTAAAGCCCCCAAATTGGGATGCCAAAAATGTACTATGCTTTCTAGAGCCCCCATGCTGGGGTGTCAAAATATAGCATCTGGACTAGCTCTCTGGAGGACCTCAGGACCAGCCCTAGTCCTTGGTCTTAGTGGAGGAGTGAAGAAGGCTCATGAGGCTGGTCAAAGATGGAGTCCATTTATTTCAAGTCCTCTCAGCCCCTAAATACCTTAGTTCACTTAGCATGTGCTAACTATAAGCACCCTGCTATTGATATGTAAATGCATCTTTACTGTGAGAATCCCAGATATCCAAATAGAACACAGGTAGTCACCCGCCCCCCTCCACTTCTCAGAACAGGTGAGACACCCAAAGGGAAGATGAGAGCTGAACCAGACATTGTCAGCAGGTTCCCTCTGGGCTGAAGGGTCTTATACTTCACCCAGAGTTCCCCCACTGTCTGTGGCCCTCTACAGGTTCCCTCAGCTAGATTCACATTTCTAGAACTAAAAGTGCTCCCTCAGCCATTTCTGAATATTCCTGTGAACCCATAGAGGACCAGAAACGGCTCTTCAGAAGGCCTTCAGGAAACACTGGAAACACATTGAATAGAGAAGAGTGACATTGTCTGTGTCCTCTCCCTCACTCTAGCTTTTTTTTGCTCCTGTTATTTCCCCCTTTTTCCAGGTATGACTTTAACAACACGCTGAGGATGAGAGCTTTGTTCCTAGTATTTTCTCTCCAGCTCCCCTGGTGTCACTGTGTGGCCCCTGCCCGTGGGGAGATAACTCCTTAGTCCTCAGACACCCTAGGGAACTCTATGAGCAGCGGGGGCATTCAGGATTGTTGGGTGTGCCCTCAGCATCCTCAAGGTAGCCCATATATGGAACCTGATACATTTTTGCAAAGACCCCATTCCCAAATGACACCATCCCCACCCTGGATGGCTCTTCATTTGCACTAGCCACCCCCCGGGAAAATAACTTTAACCTGACTATGCCATTTTCTTGTCTAAAAGGATTTCTTACCCACATACCTCAACACATATATCACAGGAACAGCAAATCAATGCATAAATGAGTGAATAAGTGAGGATTTAGACAACACATATAAGTGAGCTGGAAAAGAAAAGGGAAGGCACTGTGGTGTGAAGATGGCCAGAAAAATAACTTACTTATCATAGTCTGGCATCTCAAGGACAGAGCTGGAGCTATAGAATGTAAAGTCTTTGAATAAATGAAAATCAAAAATGAACAGAAATTTAGTGACCATTTAAACATGAAAATGAAAGATTCGGTTCAGACCTTAAAACTTCAGATAAACTATACAAAGATAGTTAGTTCATAGATTTTATAAAACGTATATCTGGAAAGGACCAAGTTATATAGCTTATCAAAAAATGTATGATTCCTGTGTCTCCCTTCATAACAAATGGGGAAATAGATATTAGATAACTAATTCTTGAAACATTTTGATTAAGATTATGTATAGCAAGTGCCACTTTAAAGCATGAAAATAGTGCAGTTAACAAGGTCTTAGAATATATGGAATAGCATGAAAATATTAAATAGCTTATCCATATTGTATGTAAATAATGAATTTATTTTCAGGAAACCAGAGCACATATTATGAAATGAAAATACTGAAAATCAAAGTCAGTACTTAGAGATTCTAATGAAAATCACAATTGAATGTTTAATTGTGAGCACTGAAATCCCTGTGTGACACACAATTCCCTGAGACCAAAAATTGACTCATTGCTTATGATCTCACCCTGATCCTGATAAAAAGTACTTACACTGACAAATCAACAATTCATTATGAAAAGGAGGTTTTGTACCCGCAAATCTATGAAAAGGTCAATCTGTGACTTTTTCACTCAGTCTTTATAGAGAAATTAAAGGTTGACAATGTCCTTCCCCCAAATGCCTAATAGGAAAATTAGAAAGAAAATCAAAAGACTTGAGCTAGAAGGGACCACAAGGCAAGGTAGTGGAAGCCCTTATATTTTTTTTTGAAGAAAGATTATAATTGATATTAGTTACTTTTTATACAATCATAATTTTCCTTGTTGTCTGTCTACCATAGAGCCATTACACATAATAAAGACTGAGCTTTCAAATAAAGCCTTTAGAAAAAGAGGAAGCTCTGGATCTCCCTTACTCATTAGTTATTAATAATCATTTTTCTCAATAGCCTCAGAATTCTCTTCTCACTGATTGCCCAGTTCAAAGCCATTAATTCCAATTTGTGAATGGGTTAATAAATGTCATTATCATTAAATCCTCCACTACCAAATGTAAGTTTTCTGAAAGCTAAGATTCTTGTGGTACAACTACTCTCCAAATTTCCAAGTTAGCACCACAATTGGCTTGATTGCCATGATCCAGCATTTGGGCAAGCGTGAGGCGAATGACCAGATCTTTAAGTGTCTGTTCACACTTCTCATCCCAATACTTCAAATCATTTCAAAGGCCAGATAGAAAGAACTTTCTTGCTTTTCTGCTTCCAATTCTCCAACCTTCTGCCTGTGAGTGTGATCACTATTAGCTTATTGATAATAGCATAGTTCTTAAAAATGTTTATTAGAAGCCACCAAATATTTTCATTCCCAAAGATTCTTTGGGCATGGTCAACTGATGAATACATCCAATTTTTCTGAATTCACTGCTTATTGTGGCACCATGCCACCCACATACTTTTTAAAATTTGCTAACCAAAAAAAAGGATCATTTAAATTCACACAGCAGAACACCCAAAAAAATCCATATGAAACTGAATTTTTATTTCAAACTATTTCTTTTAAAGTATACTTTTGTTTGTTCTTTCTTCAGAACGTCTCTCCTATAAAGTTTTTTTTAATGCTAAAGTTGATTTTTTTTTTAGTTTTAGCTAACCTCTCCCCAATTCTTCTCAGTTAAAAACCAAGAGAGAGATTAAAACAAGTAAATTTTGTTATAACAAATGAGTTTAGTTATAACATAACTTTATATAAAATTATCTATGACAACATATATTACAATTTATAAATTTTATATATATATATGTATATATACAATATATATATACAATTATACTAAATGAACTTAAAGATAAATCCACACAATGACCATACCCAAAAAAGTATATCCCCTCCTTCTTCCTGATTCCCTCCCTCTCTGTCAGAAGGTGGGGAGTTTTCTTTATTATAGATTCTTTAGAGACAAAATGTCTATTAAGCTATTAAGATTTTCAAAATTATTTTTCTTTAATGTTGCTATACTTGCAGAGATCATCTCCTGATTCTGCTTAATGCATGCTGCATCATTTCATACTACTGAGATTCTCTACAATCTCTATAATCATTTCTTATAGAACAATAATACTACATTATATTCATATACTATGATTTGGTGAGCCATTCCCCAATTGTCTAAGAGGCAACCTAAAGTACTCCATTAAATTTTAGATTTCTATGTTTATTTTTTCTTCTATGTTTGAATAATTTTCTTCTCAAATACCCCAATTAAGACAAATAGTAAACTTAGCCCCTTCTGCATTTTTACTCCAGTAGACTCCATTTACTCTCTGCTCTTTCCCCTCTTCAAAACCATAAAATAGAACCAATCTATCTCTAGGACCTCTGTTTTTCATCTTTAACTTCTTAAATACCCCTTGAAGATGTTAAGGTTATAAAGAAACAACTTGTTTCTACTTTTCAACTACATCATTATATTTCTAATTGTTTAAATCAATTAACCTTTCGAGGTTGCTCTGGACTCTGTGTTTTATATTTTCTGATCTGTTCTTTCATTAATATATGTTGAAAAGTCCACTCTATTCTATTAAGATACCATCTTTCCCTTCTAGAATTGTTCAGCTTGGCAAGGTAAATTATTCTTAAGAATAAACTTTAGCAGTGTCAGGTCTAAAACTATATTATAAAGCAGTAGTCATCAAAACCATTTGATACTGGCTAAGAAATAGAGAGGTGGATCAGTGAAATAGATTAGATAACATGGCACAATAATCAAGGCCTATAGTGATCTAGTACTTGGTAAACCTCCAAATTCCAGGTTTTGAGATAAGAACTCACTATTTAACAAAAAAAAAATTGCTGGGAAAACATCAAAATAATATTTTAGAGACATATAGCATAGACCTATGTTTCATACTCCATACCAAAATAAAGTCAAAAAGGGTACATAATTTGGGCATAAAAAGTGATACCATAAACAAATTAGAAGAACACGGGATAATTTACCTATCAGATTTTTGGAGAAGGAAGAATTTATGACCAAAGAAGAACTAGAGAATATTATGAAAGGCAAAATAGATTTGATTACATTAAATTAAAAAAGATTTTGCACAAACAAAACCAACAGAAACAATATTAAAAGGGAAATATAAAGCTGGGAAAAATTCTTTATAGCTAATGTTTCTGATAAAGACCTCATTTCTAAACTATATAAAGAACTGTGTTAAATTTATAAGAATACAAGTCATTTCCTAATTGATAAATGCTCAAAGGATATGAACAATTTATGTTTTGCTGAGGCAATTGACTTGCCCAGGGTCACACACAGGAAGTATTAAGTGTCTGAAGACAGATTTGAACTCAGGTCCTTCTGACTTAAGGGCTCTATTCACTGCCCCACCTAGCTGCCCCTTAAAGAAATCATTTCCAGAAGATGAAATTAAAGCCATCTATAGTTATATGAAGAAATGCTCTAAATTATTATTGATTAGAGAAATGCAAAGTAAGACAACTCTGAGATACCACTATACACCTCTCAGATTGGCTAAGATGACAGGAAAAGACAATGATAAATGTTGGAGGGGGTGTGGAAAAACTGGTACACTGATACATTGTTGGTGGAGTTGTGAAATGATCCAACCATTCAAGGCAGGCAACTGGAAACTACACCAACAGAGCTATAAAACTGTTAGCTTACAGAACATCCTTTGACCCAGCAATGCCATTACTGGATCTGTATCCTAAGGAAATCATAAAAGTGGAAAAAAGATCTTATGTGCAAAAATGTTTGTACTAGCTTTTTTTGGCAGCAAAAAACTGGAAAACGAGTAGATGCTCATCGATTGGGGAGTGGCTGAACAAGTTGAGGTATATGAAGATGATGGAATATTATCATTCTATTAAAAAAGGGTCTCATGGAGTCCTTGATTTCCTTTTTTGGTATATATGTAACTTTCAGGAAATCTATTTTTGGATAAAATTTGCCACTTTCTCTTCTAGAGAAATTCATTTCTCTGGAGGTTTTATTTCATTTATTATCTCTTGCTTCTTGCAGGTATTTACAACAGAAGGAGAAGGAAAAGTAAATGGAGAAGGGAAGGAATGAGAGACTTACCAAACAGCAGAGCAGAACCTTGAGGATGAGGTTTACCATGGTGGGAACACAAGTAATGAGGAGGAAGAAAAAACATCTAACAGAATGAGTCACAAAATGCCTTAAGTTCCTTTTAAGTAGTCAGCAATTTTCTAAGATGAACTTGTTGAAATGGATATTATCCATTCTCCTTGGTTGACAAAGGCAAGGGAAGAATTAAGAATTATGGAACTCCTCCTCACTCTTTGCTTTCCCACCTGGAGAAACCTCCTTCTTTTTTTTTTTTTTTTAAATTCACTTTTCCAAATTATCCCCTCCCTCCCTCCACTCCCTCCCCCCGATGGCAGGCAATCCCATACATTTTACATGTGTTACAATATAACCTAGATACAATATATGTGTGTAAATACCATTTTCTTGTTGCACATTAATTATTAGCTTCCGAAGGTATAAGTAACCTGGGTAGATTTGACAGTAGTGCTAACAATTTACATTCACTTCCCAGTGTTCCTTCTCTGGGTGCAGTTATTTCTGTCCATCATTGATCAACTGGAAGTGAGTTGGATCTTCTTTATGTTGAAGATTTCCACTTCCATCAGAATACATCTTCATACAGCATTGTTGTTGAAGTGTACAGTGATCTTCTGGTTCTGCTCATTTCACTCAGCACCAGTTCATGTAAGTCTCTCCAAACCTCTCTGTATTCCTCCTGCTGGTCATTTCTTACAGAGTAATAACATTCCATAACCTTCATATACCACAATTTACCCAACCATTCTCCAATTGATGGACATCCATTCAACTTCCAGTTTCTAGCTACAACAAAAAGAGCTGCCACAAACATTTTGGCACATACAGGTCCCTTTCCCCTCTTTAGTATTTCTTTGGGATATAATCCCAATAACAGCAATGCTGGGTCAAAGGGTATGCACAGTTTGACAACTTTTTGGGCATAGTTCCAAATTGCTCTCCAGAATGGCCGGATTCTTTCATAATTCCACCAACAAGGCATTAGTGTCCCAGTTTCCCCACATCCCCTCCAACATTCATCATTATTTGTTCCTGTCATCTTAGCCAATCTGACAGGTGTGTAGAGGTATCTCAGAGTGGTCTTAATTTGCATTTCTCTGATCAGTAGTGATTTGGAACACTCTTTCATATGAGTGGATATAGTTTCAATTTTATTATCTGAGAATTGTCTGTTCATATCCTTTGACCATTTATCAATTGGAGAATGGTTTGGTTTCCTATAAATCAGGGTAAGTTCTCTATATATTTTGGAAATGAGACCTTTGTCAGAACCTTTACTTTAAAAAATATTTTCCCAATTTGTTACTTCCCTTCTAATCTTGTTTGCATTAGTATTGTTTGTACAGAAACTTTTTAGTTTGATGTAATCAAAATCTTCTCTTTTGTGATCAATAATGATCTCTAGTTCTCCTCTGGTCATAAATTCCTTCCTCCTCCACAGGTCTGAGAGATAGACTATCCTCTGTTCCTCTAATCTATTTATGATCTCATTCTTTATGCCTAAATCATGGACCTATTCCATGAGTTCAAACTCATTCCATGAGTTCAAATCTGGTCTCAGACATTTAACACTTCCTGGCTATATGACCCTGGGCAAATCACTTCACCCCAATTGCCTCAGGGGAAAAAAAGAAGAAGAAAAAGAAAAAAGAAAAGAAAAGAAAAAGAAAACAAAACAAAACAAAATTATATGTTGAGGTTTTAAAATAGCTGAGAAGAAAGACAGAGAAAGGAAAAGAAAAAAGGGAAAGATATAATCAAATGAATACAGAATTCAAAAGAATAACAATGAAACATAAAAGTTTTCTTAAATGAGATTTGCAAAGAAAATTTTAAAAAGCAATAGAAAGAGAAATGCAAGAGATCTCTTCAAGAAAATGAGAAGTGTCAAGAGAATGTTTGATGCCAAAATGTGTACGATAAAAGACAAAAAATAATAGGGATTTAATAGCAGAAGACATTAAAGAGTAACGAGCATATACAGAATAGCTATACAAGGAAGATCTTAACATCACTGATAATCACAATGGTGGGATTACTGGTCAAAAGACAACATCCTGAAGAATGAAATCAAGTGGGCCTTATGAAGGACAGTTAACAGTAAGGCTAGAGGAGGTGACAGAATGCCAGCTGAGCTATTTAAAACCCTAGGGAATGATGATATTAAAGTCCTGGTGTCAGTATTCCAGCAAATCTGAAAAATTCTGCAGTAGCCACTGGATTCAAAAAGAGCAAAAAAGAGACAGAAAAACAAAATAAGAGAGACAGAGAAGAAGTGTGAGAGAGAGAAAGAAAAAGGATAGCATCAAGACTGAGATACAGATGTGGCTTATGACAGATGGAATGGAAAATGATCACAATGGCTGGTCAAATTCAACATCATGTCAGCTTTATGCAACTATCCCAACCAGAGGGAATTAAATAACTGTCAGAAGGGCAGGAAGTACTGATGGAAAGAAGGGGATGAAGGTTTGAGAGGGCTCAAGGACTCACTCACACAGGACAGGGTAATTTATTTTGTATATATGTATATGGACACATACATGAATAAATATCTATACCCCTATAACTATGCATACATACATATGTGTATAGGCACACACTTATGTATATGTGTAGATATATCCCCACATACATTTTCTACCCTCCCTGAGGAAAGGCAAAATGTCGTCATGGACAGAATATATATATATAAAATGGGTCTGATCCCATACTTTTGCATCAGAGTTAAATTAAGCTCATTCAATGGACTCATTTTCAGTTGAACTGACAGTGTCATCTTGCAGTTTCAGGGATAGGTACTGCACAGAGAGTGAAAAACAACAAACTAAAAAGAATTGGGCAGTTGATATAATGGAAGTCCTTGAACCCAGAATATCACTGTTGAAAGAGGAGAAAACAGAATCCAGAGCTGTTACATTCTTAGATTATAGACCAGAGTATTGAACTATTAAAGACAGAATAGAAATCATCAGTACTCTAAGAAATCTTAAATGAGAACACAAAACATTCAGAGGTGAAGATCTTATAGCACAGAATTCTAAAACTGAAAAATTCTTTAGCGATTAACCTTTCCTTGTATAGCTGGCCAGCGGTCTTCGGAGTGTAAATGACTTCCTTAAGGTCATAGGGTAAGTCAGTGTCCAAACTGCAGGCTGGAACCCTGATCCACATACTTCCCAACCAACCTTCTTTCACCTGCAGTCTAATTCAGAAGTCAGGTCAGAGTATGCAGGTTGGCAAATGAAAATAAAATGAAGGTGAAAACAGAGAAAAGTCCATAAAGACAAAAGGACTTTTCTTATTAGTTGGGAAAAGGAAGAGCAGGAAGAATAATTAAACAAGGAGAAGACTGTAGGTACTTCTGGTTTTTCCCAAGCCCTTCCCCAACACATATACACTAACCAAATAGACTTATGAAATTACACAATTCCTCTTCAATAATGTTTTCACAAGGATAGATGTGGCCCATCAGTAAATTTGTGTGACATCCCGTACATCACTTTTATGGAAGAATGGGAGTAGAGAAAAAGAAGTTCATTGTATGAGCAGTTTCCAAGACATTTTACCTTAAGCCTCTCCACAACCTGCCCCACCCCAGGAGACTGACAGAAATCTAACAAAAGGGTCAAAAACAGTTCTCTTGGGGAAGTACTCATGATTTGGATCTATTTGCTTTATTTCCTTGAACTAAAATTCAAGACTCTGAGCAACAGAGCGGCATTGTTTGCCAGCTAAAGGTCAGGAAAAGGAGAGAAAAGAAGAAATCTGGGGGTAATAAAAAGAGGGGTAACAGTTGGATGCCAGTGATATGACATTGCCTGAGCAGACCTGAAGGGTCTCACCACCTTCCTTTGCTCTCCAGGCCCAGAGACTCATAAGATTCATAGACTGTTAAAAGAGGAAGGGGCCCGAAATATCATCAACTCCAACCTGCTCATTATACAGAAGACAAATTAAGACCCTAAAATGAGAAATAATTTGGTCATGCAAGGTCAAACACATATGAACCCAGTATCCTGACTCGAAATCTAGGCTGAATTCATTACTTATACTATAAAACCTAGAAACTACTTCCCAATGTCTGGGAATAATCTATCAGGACCCAGAATAGGGATCTTAGCAGGGGAAGAAGGAATGAGCTTAATTCTTTATTGCCCCTATACCTTCTCTTCCATACAGTGAAGGTGTGGATGTAAGTATTATTACACAACCAGGAACATTTTTTAGTTGACTTCAGATAATCCCTATGTAAAAGTCATCCTTTGACTAAGGGGAAACTTTAGAGGTTTCAGGAAGCTGAGCTAGGATGTGAAAGGGCCAGATGTCACAGGGAGGAACTTATACAACATCTAAGAAAACAATAGGTGAGTATAAATGGGTGAGTAGAGACTAGCGAAGCACTTCCAGCCCAGGACAGGTAAGAAAGAGATGGGGAAGGCCATGAGCCCTAGAATCATCTCTGAGCCCAGAATCTGGGGGGCTGGTGAATGGGGACGGTACTTCTAGACCAGCTCTAAAGGTATCAGAGCTTTCAAAGATCAGAAGAGGGAGATAAGAAGCTGTGATCTAAAGGGGTTCAGAAGCATGAGATAGAATAGGAGCAAGGAATATGAGTCCCTTGAAATGCTAAGGGGTGCAATGGATAGTACTCTGGCATTAGAGTGAAAAATTACCTGGGTTCAAATTGCTCTAATCACTTACTATCTACTGAGCAGACCTGAAGGGTCTCACCACCTTCCCTTGCTCTCCAGGCCCAGAGACTCATAAGATTCATAGACTGTTAAAAGAGGAAGGGGCCCAAAATATCATCAACTCCAACCTTTACAGCTTCAGCTTCCTCATCTGTAAAATGAAGTTAGAGATTTATGGTCTCTAAGGTCTCTTTCTAAATCTATAAGTCTATGATCATCATGTTATCCTTACTCTCCACAATTATTTCTCTTCCTTTGTCTCCAGGCCAAACCTCTGGAGGACCAGAGTTGGAATCCTAGCTTTCTGCAGCTTGCTACCTGTGTGATAATAGGTGATTGACTTTCACTCTTTTGAGTAATTCAAGGTTTTTTAAGGGTCCTTTCAGCTCTAAATTCTATGACATGCCTCCCACCTCTTGGCAGACAGATGCAGGACCACAGCTGCAAAGGGAAGCATGCATTTATAGACATGGCCAATGTATGGATTTGTTTAGTTTGACTGTATTTGTCAAAAAATGGAGAACTTGGGATTCAATGGTATGGAGAGGGTCATGGCAGGGGAGGAGATAGTAGGCAGTGACTGAGAGGCAAAAAAATAAAAGCCTCAATAAAATATTTTTAAATACATAGAATAAAAAATACTGGATAATGAACAGGGATATTTTGTTACTAATTTTTTAAAATGTAATAGCCTTTCTAAGGATAAAAATGTGAAAAAGGTACATTTGTTTTCAAGATTTCTGTGATTCATATGAGGAAATGTTTTTACTTTTTCACAGTTATTAAATTCATGCATTTTTAAAATAGAAAATAAAGAAATAAAGCATAAGGTCCTATTTTTTTTTCTTTGCAGACCATGAGATTCTTATTGGTCCTTGTCCTCTTGGGAGGAATAGCCTGCAGTTTCCATGGTAAGTTGATCCCTCCCTCTTGGATTCTGGTCAAGGCGTCTTATTCTGTCTATCTTCCTGCCCCACTCCTCTACAATGCAACATGGGAATTGAGGAAAACTTGGGCCACTGAAGCCGAGGTTGGATAGCACCTATTGAAGTCTTCTAAGAATTGTTCTCTTTCCCCAGACTCCTGATTCCTTTAGGTTCTGCCTGTTACATAGCACTTACAAACCTTCTTTGATATTTCTAGGATTTAATGGAAGAGTGGGAGGGGGGAAGGTTATAGAGAATTTTCTCTGACCTTTAGGAAAATTTATCCTAAGGTAGCCAAAATGTATATCATGTGACATGGTAGGGATTTCTAGATTAAGCTGTAATGCCCTATCAAGCCTTTTTGCAAGGAATTTTTTTTCCTGAGGCAAATGGGGTTAAGTGACTTGCCCAGGGTTCACCCAGCTGGTTAGTGTTAAGTGTCTAAGGTAGGATTTGAACTCAGGTCCTCCTGACTTCAGAGATAGTGCTCTATCCACTGCAGCACCTAGCTGCCCAAGGAAATTTAAAAGTCTTCACTTAGTGGAAAGCAAAAAGTAGTCATAGATAGACAATCCATCAGGGCTTTGTTTCCCTATTTGCTAGAAGGGTATCACACAAGAATTATATCTCTTACACCTAAGCAGATATTTGTAGTGCAGGAGGACAATTATTTTGCTGATTCCAGGATAAAAACCACCTCCTCTGATCAGGGAAGGTGAGGGTCCTAGGAAGTAGTTTAATCTCAGATAATAGCTAAACTTCATCCAGCTTCTCTCTACCCCCACCAAAACTTATTATATATATAAAAAAAATCCCAGAAAGCAAAGAGTCATTTATTAAAACAAACCAAAAAATGCGTGTATAAGATAATGAGTCTTATAACTCAAACAAAATTCTGCATTCTGAAAGTGGGGTCTATCCAACACCACAGAGAAGGAGGGATATGGATATGGAATATGAAGTTGGATTCTTTTGGAAGCCCTCAGGTCTTTGAGTCTACTTGCACAGATACATTAGTGGTCTCATGGGTGATAGGGATGGGGTACTGAGTAAGCTCAGACTTGGTAAGCATCAGTTCAAGGATGGGAAGAAAAATTACCTTCTTTTGGATTCTGGGTGTCCTAGACCATGGAGAGAGCTGAAGTTGTTTTATTTTTGTTACATAATTTCTGTTTTGGAGGGGTTTGAGAGATACTGAGAGGCAGCAAAACATTTTTAGTCCTCTATTTTGTTGCTTGTATGACCTCAACTATTAATATTATTATTGCTTTTAATAATAATAATTATTATTATTATCATCATCTCAGCCCTTCTGGCTCTAAATTTTAGATCCTGTGATATGGTAAATGTGGAATATGAGCAACTTGAGTCCTTTAAAGTTTCGTCAGACACCTTACTTTACAGGAACTGCCTAGAGTTCCTGAGTTGTGAGTTGCCTTGGCTCCCTTAGAAATCTCTCACATCTTCCTTATGGAGGGAAATACCTACAATTCTTACTATGTCCTTAAGCCTTTGCTAAAATATTGAGTCTTTAGGAGAAAGGCTAGAGAGGCTCCAACATAATGATGTCTTTGTGTCATTCCTCTTGCCTAGAACTGGGTCCCTCCTCATCACAGTCTCAGAAGCTTTCTCTTCCTTCAGAACTCTACTCAGCTGCCTCCTCTTTCAAGACATTTTCTTTGATTTCCCTATTTGTTGGAGTTTCTTCCCACTTTAAATCACCTCCTCTTTACATCTCAGTGTAAATACCACATTCTGGCCTTACTCCCACCTCCAGGAGAATGTGACAGCAGAGACTATTTTATTGCTATTTCCCCATTCCCTAGAAAAGTGTTACTCACATAGTGGATATTTCACAAAATGAACTGAAAGAAATTTAATCCTCACTGGAAACCTGCAAAGTTGTCCCTATTTCCACGTCAGTATACTGGCTCTCAGAGAACCAGAGGGACTGGCCCTAAGCCCACCCAAATGAACTATAACAGTGATCACTTGGAGATCTTCAAGATCTCCATACTCCTAATGCTCCTCCACCTGTCACACCTGAGAGCAAAGCTTCTCTTTTTGCTGTCTCTTCTAGGTGTACTTTCTAACCAGCTTTCTGGCATTGGGAATGGCTTTTTTACCGCTGGTGAAGAGAAACCTGGAGACAGAATCGAGGCCATTCAATTCTTCCTGGGGGCTTTAGGCGAATTCAAGGGGTAAGTGGAACCCATGGAGTCCCCAGGCCTTTTCCACACAAACCTTGTCAGATTTTGTAAAGGCAATAAACACTAGACAGAAAGTCAGGAGATAATATTCTATGTGAACTTGGAAAAGTCATGACCTCTCTAAGCACTGGTTTCTTCATCAGCCTAATGATGGGATTGAATTAGAGGATTTCCAAGATTCCTTTGAACGCTGACATCCTCAGAGTTTGCTCCAATACTTTATTTAGGTTCTAAGGTCTCTCTCAGCTCCAACATACAATGTTCTAAATGTCTCTTCCTGTTCTGAGACTATGATTCCAAGCTCCTAATGGCACAAGTTTCTATGATGGGTTTTTTAGAAACAGAACTTCTGCCTTCTGAGGACTGATAATAAACATAGATGTACTGAAGTAGGACATGAACTGAAGAACAAAATCAGGGGTTGTACAAGACAACATGTGAGAAAGATTTTACCACTGGGATTTTCTGGATGAGCAAGCACAAGCATAGGGAAGGTCTGAAGGTCCATCACTTCTCCATTTTCCAGTCTGTCTACTCTCACCCCAGGAATCACAGGAACCTACACTTTAGAGTACCTCAAGCTTAAGGACAAGACCCCTGTAGTGTCTGAAACCACAGCTCCACTAAGGAGCTTTGGCCAAGGAGTCAGGCAGACTCCTCACTCATACACAGATAGCTACTGTTACTTGTATATTTTAAGAAATAGTCTCAGTTTCCCTTTTTCCTTTTCTTTTTCCTACTGCTTTTCCCCAAGCCATGAGGGAGAGAATGAATGATTGAATGATCACAGAGTCATAAAATGCCATCTCTGATAAGATCTTTGAGATTATGAAGCCTGGGTCTTTTACATTACAGATCATAGGATCTAGAGCTGGGGGGGACCTCAGAGGCAAACTAGTCCAGCTCTGCTCCTCATAGCAAGAAAGAATAATAGGAATTCCTTCCAGAAAATCATTTCTATAATTATCTATGTTTTATAAAGCATTTCTTTACAACCACGTTTTGAGATGAATAGTACAGCATTATACCATTTCACAGATGAGAGTAATAGAATCCAAGGAAGCTGTTACCAAATTCATTGCTTATTCAGATACACATAGATAATAAGCATCACACCCTGGGTCTTTTGACTGCAGGTCTACACATTTACTACCATCCTGAGGATAGAGTAAGGATACAGAAAGTGAGGGGCTCCATTTTTTGGATGTAGGGGGAAAGATGTATTTCCAGGTTGACTGACAGACCAAACTCAGGGCAAATATAAGAGATCCACTAGGAGAAACCTTGCACAGCCAAGGGAATAGGTCATGTTGTCTTTAGACTTGTAGATATTTTCTATATCCTTTGGGAAAAGTCATTTCATATCACTGACCTCAGTTTCCTCTTATATAAACTGAGGAGGCAGGGAATGATTAAACACTATGACGTCTAAGGTCCCTTCTGAGATCTGAATGACATGACAAAACCATCAAGACTTAGCATCCACCCTTTATAAAAGGCCATCACATAGAAGTCACTCAGTGAAGGCTTGTTGCTAATAGTGTTGTAGATCTACCCCATGTCAGAACTTGAAGATTCCTCAGGATATGCAATGTCAGATCTGGCAGAAATATCAGAATATAAGGTCAGGAACACCCCTTAAAACTTATAAGAGAGCATGTGACAACTATTACAGACCTTAAAGTTTTTAATATTCAACTACCTCACTTTGTAGAAAAGATATAAGTTCATTTAAAGAAAACTTGCTTTGATGCTTAACTGCAGGAAATTTAAATTCACAGTTATTGAGCCCTTTTAAGTTTGCAAAATATTTTCCTTACAGTAAATCTGTGAGGTAGGCAATGCAACTATTACTATCTATACTGTTACAAATGAGGAAACTGAGACCTGAAGTCACTTGCTCCAAATCACCCAGATAAGAAGGGTCAGAATTAGGTTTGAACAATGGCATCTTTGCTCCAAGTTTAGAATTCTTTCCACTACAGTGTCTTACAAATGTACCTACAGAGATTAAACATCATGAATGAATTTCTGGCTATTTGGTACACAATGAAGGCTATAAGATCTCCTTTTCTGGAAATTACCCATGACAGAAACTATAAAAATATCCAACTTCTTTCCCATAATTTACTATCTCCAGCTTGAGGAAGAGTTTTCCTATATAGAGACAAATGCTGGAGGAGGCAACTCTGGGGTTCAAAGAAGTTTTAACACTTATCCTTTCTTCTAGGATCCAGGTGAAAGTAAATGATCAATGGAGTGAAAAATATGGACTCTCAGGGGGCAATCCTGAGAAATTCACCCTCTGGAAAGGAGAAAACATAACAAAAGTATCAGGCTATCATAACCTCTGCATCCACTCAATCACAATGGAAACCAACTTAGGGAGAACTTTTACAATCGGGGAGCCCACTGGCCAGAAATTCACTGCCTCCCCCCCTGAGGAGGGGATGGTGCTTAGTGGTATCAGGGGTTTTTATGGGGCCATATGTATCCAAAAAATGTCATTTGATTGGAAACACGCTCCTAAAAAAACAACCATCTGAAATACCTCTACCTGAATGAGACCCTTGCTGAAAACACCCCAATAGTGCCTACTGAAAACAACTGACACATTCTTCCCAGAAAGAATCCTAGGACACCCCCTGGATCTCTTTTGAAGACACCTCAACTTCACAACCGTGTTACTTAGCTTCCTACAACTACTGTCCACCAAGCCATCTGTCCCTTCTAAGAAAAGATTTAAAGCTGTAGTTACCTGGAGTTGTTTTTGTAAGGTTATATATTCCATGACCTGGGTTACTCTTCCAGAGACCTTAAGCTGGTCAATCATCATAAAATCTGAAAGAAGAGATGGTACCCATGACCCAGATGATGTGACTAAAGGAAGAAAAGAAATTAAGGCGGTGGTGGGAGAGAACAACTTGAGGGGATTTAGAAATCTAATCAATCAATAAAGCCTCTGTAAAAGCTGTGTTCCTCGTGGTAGACTATGTTCTTTGTTGGGAAATGTATTTGAGGTTTATGAGTGTAGATGTGGTACCAACAGAGGATCCCATTCCTTTGTAGCAAATCCTCAAATCAGGGGAAATAGGGGTTGTCTGTTGTGGAAAGGAGAATTGACTAAGGTCAAGAAATCATAATGCTTTGCTCTCTGTGAGACTAATAGAGCATGAAGTGTCTGTGCTCAAATCCAGGGAACATTTGGGTACTTTCCTCAATTCCATTTTCCAAACTTTGGGGTATTAGGACACTGAGGATAGAGTAAGGAATCCTGGGTTCCAGAATTGATTGTGATTTACTAGAGCAATTAGGCCAAGGTTGACTGACTCTAATTGCTTTATACCTCCTCTGACTCAGTTTCCTCATCTATTAAATGAGGGAGATAATTGTGCACTGACTTATTTCATAGGATAAGGAGGAGAATGCTATCTAAACTATGAAACTCAATGCAAATGGGCGCAATGCCAGCAATTGATGACCTCTTCCCTGAAATACATTGGTATTAACCAAACCTTTATATGGGATACACTATGTGCTAACCACTATTGTTAAGAACTTCACAAATATCTCATTTGATCTTTACAACAACCCTGGAAAAGGGGTGCTATTATTATCCTCAAACAGAGATTAAATGACTTGCCCAAGATTGTACATCCACCATAAGTCTGAAGTTCAATTTGAACTCAGATCTCTTCCACTCAGGCACCAGTATTCTCTATCTACTGCACCATCAGCTGCTTCTTCCAATGGGCAATATTGGTCTAAGTAGAGGCTGTTGTGAGATGTACTTTAATGATCCCATACCTGACTCATTTCCCTGTTTTGTGATATCTATAGTAAGCATCAGACTGTCATACAATTAAATCATTAACCTGTTCTGGGGGTGAAGTACCACATCTCATTCTGATAGGTAACCCATGAAAAGCCTACTCTTTTCTTTATTTCTAACATTCCTCACTAGCATCTATTCCTATCAGAGATGAGCACATGTTCAACAGATATTAAGAAATAAAATCTGTAGCAGAAGTTCTGAACTTTTGTATGATGAAGCCCTTTGGCAGTTTAGTGAAGCCTATGGCCCTTTCTCAGAATAAAATATCAAACATGAGATTTCAAAGGAAAATGGTTACATGGAAATAGTTATCAAATATTTATAAAATTTTAAAAATGAGTTTGTTTTTTAAAAACAAACTCACAGACCTCTAAGTTAATAACTGGATGTAGAACATAACTCCTTAAACTTTTCCATTTGAAACCTTTTTTCCCCTGAGAAATTTTTATGTGACCTGGGGTATGCAGGCATATTAACAAACATCATCATTCTGTAAATTCCATTACAAGATCCCCATATGGGATAGTGACCCACAGTTCAAGGAGCTATGATCCAGAGGATGCCTCAAATGATCAAAAATATAAATTAACTCTGATCTCTGTGCTTCAAGTTGCATCATTTTGTTCTTTCTTTTTCCTTCATGAGCCCCCAGCCACAGAATTCAAGAATTTATAAGAATAATGCAGTTTTCTGCACTCCACCTTCCCTTGTACTTTACTGATACTTGGCAAACACTGACATTGCTTCCTCTTAAGTGTTCCCTTAGACTTGGCTTATATGCTACTTGTACTCCAGATAAAGAAAGGATCATTTCAAGTATCTTGCTATAGAGAATGTAGTTCAGGGAAATCCAGTGGTTATTTGACTGGGAAGATTTCCAGCCTGACATTAAGAGATGGCCTAAGGACATGAAAAGCTATTGTGATTTTATTAATTATTTGTGAAATAACATCAGCTTCTTAAAACGCAAGAGTTGAAACTGAATTTTAGTTTTGTCCCTGGTGCAAGGAAATCATTGAGCCTTTTAGACCTTTTGTTGTAGCGAGAGGATTCCATGGATACTTGAGAAGTACCTCAACTCCTCTATCCTGGCTCTAGGGAAATGAAGGAGGGGAAGAGTGGGTGTGGTTGAAAGGAGCTTTTAACCACAAGTAAAATGTAAAGGTCGAAATGGGTATAGTCAGTTTTGCAGTTCTTTGTGGGAATTTAAGAGAGTCTTTGGTGCCTTTGGGTGGAGCAGTAGTTAAGGCATATGGCTTTCAATCAGGAGGACCTGAATTCAAACCTGTTCTCTGACATTTGCTAGCTGTGTGACCCTGGCCAAGTCACTTAACCCAGTTGGTCTCAGTTTCCTCATCTGTAAAATGAGCCAGAGAAGGAAATAGCAAAGTGTGTATTTTTGAAAAAAATTATAATTCTTTTATATTATTTACATTTTCATTTCCTTAGTGTGATAAATAAAAAATAATATTAATCCTTTATGATTGGATTCAAGGATGATATATATGCTATATATATAGCACCTAATACAAAGAAATCAGAGATAAATCGTATAATTAACAATCCAGCTATAATGAAACAAACACTAGAATTTGCAAGAAATCCAGCAATGATGCAGGAAATGATAAAAAATCATGACAGAATCTTGAGTAATTTTGAAAGGATACCACATAGATATAGTGTTTTGAGGCTTATGCATACTGATATTCAAGACCCAATGTTGAATGCAGCTCAGGAACAGCTTAAAGAAGATTGTTTATATTACACTTAAATGATTAATTTTGGTGATTTTTTCTTTAACAATCCAAACCATGTTATTCTAACCTATTCAAATGACCTTATCTTTGTCACAGTTAAAGATGTGAAGAAGTGTTGGTGACATGGCAATTTAGACACCAAGGAATTGCCTGTAGACCCTTTATGTTCCATTATGTGAAGTACCATGTATGCCCGTCATTGGGTAGATCTGAATCAGAGTGACCAGGATCATGGGGAAAAGTCAAATCAGAAGAATTCAGTCCAGGAATAACCTTTAACATCTTTGTTTCTGTATACTCTGAGAAGCTGATGCAGGGGGATCTTTCAGAAGTACAAATCCAAAACATGTTTGGTGTGATTTCACATATATAGCTTATTGCAAATTGCTTACCTTTCCTGGGAAGAAGGGGAAGGAGAAAGAGAAAAGGAGGAAGAGAACTTGAAATTTGTAAAAACTAAAGCTAAAAATTAAAATGTTAAAATTTGCATTTACATTCAACTTGGAAAAAAATTAAAAATCATTTTTAAAATAAGAAAAAAAAATCCAAAACCATCCTGGGAATGTCTAGGCAATTTTAAAATTCACCTTAATCTAGGCTGATTCCATAACCAAGATCTAAATTTTTTTTTATACTTTGGGTAGAACTCTTTCTTACTTCTTCTTCAGCTTTAGACCAACTTATCTGTGCCAAAGAAAATTCTTCCTTCTTTTTCTAAGGCTTAGCAAAATGCAAGGTAGGGGGAATTGATAGTAATTTATATCAATTGGTATTTTTACTACATTCATAAAAATGGTTAAAAAAACATTTTGAGTTAATTTTTTATTTAATGATACTACAGCATTACTATACCAACCTTATTTATGTGACATACAACTTTGGGAGATTTAAACTAAACAAAGAGGCAACTAAGTGGCTAAGTAAATAGAGTAATAAACTCTAGAATAAAAGTAAATCAGAGAGTCCTGATCAACTGTGAGCCATAACTGATGTACTCACTCATTCATGCCAGACACTTTAAAAAATTGAGACTTCCTTCTGATCTATGGCCATAGAGTTACACCTAAAGATTATCAGATTAGGAGTGTAGTTATTCACAATGAATTTTCCATTCCTACAAACCCATGAAGGAAGAAGGTATATTTGACAGAGTAGTTCCCTATGAAGCTTATTCATTTGATTCTAAGAGCTGCTAGAATAATTCAAATATTGGGCATTCAAGAGAAAATTAGTAAGCTTTCTGATCTTTATGGTCATCCATTTCCACTGTATAAAAAAATTGAGATTTGGACGCAGATAAATCAAATAAGATTCTTTTCACAAAGAATAGTGAGTACACTTTCCAGATAAACATATGGTTTCAAAATATTTGTTCTGTAATAGCTATGACCAAAGTCACCAACTAGGTGATCAGATTAAGTACCAATTGCCTTTAAACTAGATCATCTTCATACCAGAAAGCATCATTAAGCTGCAGAGCCTTTGGCTACAAATAAAAACTAAAGGGCTGCAAATGTGCAAAAATGTTTGTGGCAGCCATTTTTGTTATGACAAGGAACTAGAAACTGAGTGGATGCCCATCAGTTGAGGAATGGCTGAATAAGTTTTATATATATATATATATATATATATATATATATATATATATATATATATATATATATATATATATATATATATATTTACATATATATATCTTTACATATATATATCTTTATATATATATATCTTTATATATATATATATCTTTATATATATATATCTTTACATATATATATCTTTACATATATATA